>NC_034190.2:10288051-10340551 GCF_002021735.2 Oncorhynchus kisutch | reverse complement strand
ATGATCAGGCAAAAAAGGTGATTTATCCTATGATCCTGTTATTTTCTCTCTCTTTCTCTCTCTTGAAGAAGAAATGGCGTCTTCCATGACTATTGTTCCACTGCTTCAGAGGAGGAAAGGGGAGAAATATAATTGTCACTCGGGTCAAAACTACAGCCAGAGATTGAAAGATTTTTAAAAAAGGAAACGGCATGAGACAAAAACAGAAAGAAAATGAAATATATTAATAAGAGATTCCAAGAGTAACTCAATACATTACAGTCACAGCAACCTACAGTGGAGACGTATCCAAACAGCTGTCACTGAATATAATTAGACTCAGCGTGAGGAAATGTAAACCATGACAGGGTTAATGAATTTAATTTGCCCCTTTTAAACTAATTTAATGCTCAGAGTAAAATACCTTTAAAATATAATTCAAATAACCGAACAAGCCTCTAGCATAAAGCAGTGCAGAACAGATCAAGCCTCTAGCATAAAGCAGTGCAGAACAGATCAAGCCTCTAACATAAAGCAGTGCAGAACAGATCAAGCCTCTAGCATAAAGCAGTGCAGAACAGAACAAGCCTCTAGCATAAAGCAGTGCAGAACAGATCAAGCCTCTAGCATAAAGCAGTGCAGAACAGAACAAGCCTCTAGCATAAAGCAGTGCAGAACAGATCAAGCCTCTAGCATAAAGCAGTGCAGAACAGAACAAGCCTCTAGCATAAAGCAGTGCAGAACAGATCAAGCCTCTAACATAAAGCAGTGCAGAACAGATCAAGCCTCTAGCATAAAGCAGTGCAGAACAGATCAAGCCTCTAACATAAAGCAGTGCAGAACAGATCAAGCCTCTAGCATAAAGCAGTGCAGAACAGATCAAGCCTCTCGCATAAAGCAGTGCAGAACAGATCAAGCCTCTCGCATAAAGCAGTGCAGAACAGATCAAGCCTCTAACATAAAGCAGTGCAGAACAGATCAAGCCTCTAGCATAAAGCAGTGCAGAACAGATCAAGCCTCTCGCATAAAGCAGTGCAGAACAGATCAAGCCTCTAGCATAAAGCAGTGCAGAACAGATCAAGCCTCTAACATAAAGCAGTGCAGAACAGATCAAGCCTCTAACATAAACCAGTGCAGAACAGATCAAGCCTCTAGCATAAAGCAGTGCAGAACAGATCAAGCCTCTAACATAAAGCAGTGCAGAACAGATCAAGCCTCTAGCATAAAGCAGTGCAGAACAGATCAAGCCTCTAACATAAAGCAGTGCAGAACAGATCAAGCCTCTAACATAAAGCAGTGCAGAATAGATCAAGCCTCTAACATAAAGCAGTGCAGAACAGATCAAGCCTCTAACATAAAGCAGTGCAGAACAGATCAAGCCTCTAACATAAAGCAGTGCAGAACAGATCAAGCCTCTAACATAAAGCAGTGCAGAACAGATCAAGCCTCTAACATAAAGCAGTGCAGAACAGATCAAGCCTCTAACATAAAGCAGTGCAGAACAGATCAAGCCTCTAACATAAAGCAGTGCAGAACAGATCAAGCCTCTAGCATAAAGCAGTGCAGAACAGATCAAGCCTCTCGCATAAAGCAGTGCAGAACAGATCAAGCCTCTAACATAAAGCAGTGCAGAACAGATCAAGCCTCTAGCATAAAGCAGTGCAGAACAGATCAAGCCTCTAGCATAAAGCAGTGCAGAACAGATCAAGCCTCTCGCATAAAGCAGTGCAGAACAGATCAAGCCTCTAACATAAAGCAGTGCAGAACAGATCAAGCCTCTAACATAAAGCAGTGCAGAACAGATCAAGCCTCTAGCATAAAGCAGTGCAGAACAGATCAAGCCTCTAACATAAAGCAGTGCAGAACAGATCAAGCCTCTAACATAAAGCAGTGCAGAACAGATCAAGCCTCTAACATAAAGCAGTGCAGAACAGATCAAGCCTCTAGCATAAAGCAGTGCAGAACAGATCAAGCCTCTAGCATAAAGCAGTGCAGAAGGAGTGAAGCGCTAAAGTGCTAACCTAAAAGGCAATACAGCCACGCTTTGAAAACCACCAATATAACAGCTATAATGAAAAATGTGGAACACCTTTTTACATGGAGGAAGAATCAAAACTTGTGTTGCCTTCACATGAATTGTTTCTAACATTGTTATTGTTTTATTGTTATCAACCCCAAAGGACGTATGGCCTTACTTTATAGTGGCAGGACCTGTTGCAATACAACAGGACAAAACGACAAGGCTACATCTACCTAAAAGTCTATACGTGTGAAGTCAACAGTATTCAGAAAATAGAAGCCTCCTGAGTGGCACAGCAGTCTAAGGCACTGCATCGAAGTGCTTGTGCCGTCACTACAGACGCGGGTTCTATCCCGGGCTGTGTCGCAGCCGGCTGCGACCGGGAGACACATGAGGCAGCGCACAATCGGCCCAGCATTGTCCATTGCGATCTAGCCACTCCTGTGGCGGGGTGGGCGCATGCACACGGTCGGCAGTTCTATGGTGTTTCCTCCGATACATTGGTTCAGCTGGCTTCCAGGTTAAGCGAGCAGTGTGGCTTGGCAGGGACGTGTTTCGGAGGACACATGGCTCTCGGCCTTTGCCTCTCCCGAGTCAGTATGGGAGTTGCAGTGATGGGACAAGACTGTAACTACCAATTGAAATCAACAGTATTCGGAAAAGCCACACACTCTCTAGGTACATAGACAACACTATAGGGTTGCGTCCAAAATGGAACCCTATTCCATATGGGGCCTGGTCAAAAGTATTTCACTGAACGCAGCCCTAGAAAGTCCAAGCGATGCAGTGAATTAGAAGTACTGATGAACTAACCTTTTAAGTTTGCATATAAAGTTAATGATAGGAAACAGCCGGTTCCCAGGGCACCACCTGATCAAATATGCATCTCTCTACCTGGGCAGAGCCCTCCATCTCTCTACCTGGTTAGAGCCCTCCATCTCTCTACCTGGGCAGAGCCCTCCATCTCTCTACCTGGGCAGAGCCCTCCATCTCTCTACCTGGACAGAGCCCTCCATCTCTCTACCAGGGCAGAGCCCTCCATCTCTCTACCTGGGCAGAGCCCTCCATCTCTCTACCTGGGCAGAACCCTCAATCTCTCTACCTGGACAGAGCCCTCCATCTCTCTACCTGGGCAGAGCCCTCCATCTCTCTACCTGGGCAGAGCCCTCCATCTCTCTACCTGGGCAGAGCCCTCCATCTCTCTACCTGGGCAGAGCCCGCCATCTCTCTACCTGGTCAGAGCCCTCCATCTCTCTACCTGGTCAGAGCAGCTCCTTCCCTCTGGACGCAGATACACACTACCTCAGGTCAAATTATTTATTTTTTAAATGGGCTATTTTATTCCAAATGCAATTCTGCAACTTAACAAATGTTGTACTAATTGCACTTATCACTTGCACTATGAAATGATGGGAGGAGGTTCATTAGTGGCCAGGTGTTGTATTCATAATGATGGGAGGAGGTTCATTAGTGGCCAGGTGTTGTATTCATAATGATGGGAGGAGGTTCATTAGTGGCCAGGCGTTGTATTCATAAAGATGGGAGGAGGTTCATTAGTGGCCATGTGTTGTATTCATAATGATGGGAGGAGGTTCATTAGTGGCCAGGTGTTGTATTCATAATGATGGGAGGAGGTTCATTAGTGGCCAGGTGTGGCATTCATAATGATGGGAGGAGGTTCATTAGTGGCCAGGTGTTGTATTCATAATGATGGGAGGAGGTTCATTAGTGGCCAGGTGTTGTATTCATAATGATGGGAGGAGGTTCATTAGTGGCCAGGTGTTGTATTCATAATGATGGGAGGAGGTTCATTAGTGGCCAAGTGTTTTATTCATAATGATGGGAGGAGGTTTATTGGCCAGGTTTTGTATTCATAATGATGGGAGGAGGTTCATTAGTGGCCAGGTGTTGTATTCATAATGATGGGAGGAGGTTCATTAGTGGCCAGGTGTTTTATTCATAATGATGGGAGGAGGTTTATTGGCCAGGTTTTGTATTCATAATGATGGGAGGAGGTTCATTAGTGCCCAGGTGTTGTATTCATAATGATGGGAGGAGGTTCATTAGTGGCCAGGTGTTGTATTCATAATGATGGGAGGAGGTTCATTAGTGGCCAGGTGTTGTATTCATAATGATGGGAGGAGGTTCATTAGTGGCCAGGTGTTGTATTCATAATGATGGGAGGAGGTTCATTAGTGGCCAAGTGTTTTATTCATAATGATGGGAGGAGGTTTATTGGCCAGGTTTTGTATTCATAATGATGGGAGGAGGTTCATTAGTGGCCAGGTGTTGTATTCATAATGATGGGAGGAGGTTCATTAGTGGCCAGGTGTTGTATTCATAATGATGGGAGGAGGTTCATTAGTGGCCAGGTGTTTTATTCATAATGATGGGAGGAGGTTTATTGGCCAGGTTTTGTATTCATAATGATGGGAGGAGGTTCATTAGTGGCCAGGTGTTGTATTCATAATGATGGGAGGAGGTTCATTAGTGGCCAGGTGTTATATTCATAATGATGGGAGGAGGTTCATTAGTGGCCAGGTGTTGTATTCATAATGATGGGAGGAGGTTCATTAGTGGCCAGGTGTTGTATTCATAATGATGGGAGGAGGTTCATTAGTGGCCAAGTGTTTTATTCATAATGATGGGAGGAGGTTCATTAGTGGCCAGGTGTTGTATTTATAATGATGGGAGGAGGTTCATTAGTGGCCAGGTGTTGTATTCATAATGATGGGAGGAGGTTCATTAGTGGCCAGGTGTTGTATTCATAATGATGGGAGAAGGTTCATTAGTGGCCAAGTGTTGTATTCATAATGATGGGAGGAGGTTCATTAGTGGCCAAGTGTTTTATTCATAATGATGGGAGGAGGTTCATTAGTGGCCAGGTGTTGCATTCATAATGATGGGAGGAGGTTCATTAGTGGCCAGGTGTTGTATTCATAATGATGGGAGGAGGTTCATTAGTGGCCAGGTGTTGTATTCATAATGATGGGAGGAGGTTCATTAGTGGCAAAGTGTTGTATTCATAATGATGGGAGGAGGTTCATTAGTGGCCAGGTGTTGTATTCATAATGATGGGAGGAGGTTCATCACTGGTCTCAGTTAGTCCTGTAGACAGGAGGGATTTACCTGCAGCACTCCCCTGACGTGCAGCACTTCCCTGACCTGCATCACTCCCCTCACCTGCAGCACTACCCTGACCTACACCACTCTCATGACCTGCACCACTCCCCTCACCTGCACCACTCCCGACCTGCACCTCTAACATGACCTGCACCACTCCCATTACCTGCACCACTCCCCTGACTTGCACCACTCCCCTTACCTGCACCATTCCCCTGACCTGAACCACTTCTCTGACCTGCACCACTCCCCTGACCTGCACCACTCCCCTCACTTGCACCACCCCCTCCACCTGCACCACTCCCATGACCTGCACCACTCCCCTTACCGGCACATTCCCCTGACCTGCACCACTCCCCTGACCTGCACCACTCCCCTGACCTGCACCACTCCCCTGACCTGAACCACTTCACTGACCTGCACCACTCCCCTCTCCTGCACCATCCCCTCTACCGGCACATTCCCCTGACCTGCACCACTCCCCTGACCTGCACCACTCCCCTGACCTGCACCACTCCCCTGACCTGAACCACTTCACTGACCTGCACCACTCCCCTCTCCTGCACCACTCCCCACACCTGCACCACTCCCCTTACCTGCACCATTCCCCTGACCTGCACCACTCCTCTGACCTGCACCACTCCCATGACCCGCACCATTCCCCTGACCTGCACCACTCCCCTGACCTGCACCATTCCCCTGACCTGCACCACTCCATTGACCTGCACCACTCCCCTGACCTGCACCACTCCCCTGACCTGCACCACCCCCTCTACCTGCACCACTCCCCTCTCCTGCACCACTCCCCTGACCTGCACCACTCCCCTTACCTGCACCATTCCCCTGACCTGCACCACTCCCCTGACCTGCACCACTCCCATGACCCGCACCACTCCCCTGACCTGCACCATTCCCCTGACCTGCACCACTCCATTGACCTGCACCACTCCCCTGACCTGCACCACTCCCCTGACCTGCACCACCCCCTCTACCTGCACCACTCCCCTGAACTGCACCACTCCCCTCACCTGCACCACCTCCTCTACCTGCACCACTCCCCTGACCTGCACCACTCCCCTGACCTGCACCACTCCCCTTACCTGCACCACTCCCCTTACCTGCACCATTCCCCTGACCTGCACCACTCCCCTGACCCGCACCACTCCCATGACCAGCACCACTCCCCTGACCTGCACCATTCCCCTGACCTGCACCACTCCATTGACCTGCACCACTCCCCTGACCTGCACCACTCCCCTGACCTGCACCACCCCCTCTACCTGCACCACTCCCCTGACCTGCACCACTCCCCTCACCTGCACCACCTCCTCTACCTGCACCACTCCCCTGACCTGCACCACTCCCCTGACCTGCACCACTCCCCTTACCTGCACCACTCCCCTGACCTGCACCATTCCCCTGACCTGCACCACTCCATTGACCTGCACCACTCCCCTGACCTGCACAACTCCCCTGACCTGCACCAACTCCTCTACCTGCACCACTCCCCTGACCTGCACCACTCCCCTGACCTGCACCACCTCCTCTACCTGCACCACTCCCCTGACCTGCACAACTCCCATCACCTGCACCACTCCCCTGACCTGCACCACTCCCCTGACCTGCACCACTTCCCTGACCTGCACCACTCCCCTGACTGCACCACTCCCCTGACCTGCACCACTCTTCACCGCTGTGATCCACTCCCTGTGCCCTCTGATTCGCCTCACAGCAACAATGGTGAACACTAACTCTTTACCATCCTCATAATCTCCCTGCATTCACAGGGACAACATGACTTATTAACAATATTTGAAATGCTAACCCAATGACACATTCATTGTCATAGCATCTCTGTAGACGTTCAGTGCATACAGACATTCCTAACCAGCAGAACAGGTTATGTCTGTCAACAGACAAGGTTAACTATACTAACAGCTGCTGGGTCCTGAAGGCATGTCTGACATGGTGAGAAACTTTTCCAAACGTATTGAGGAGTTGTTAAGCTACTTAGCTGCTGTGTGCCTTCAGGTGTTGTGGAGCACAGCTGGTTGATGTTGGTATGTTTGTTCAACCCACCCCCTCTCTACCTCCTCCATCTACTGCTGTTCTCTCTCTACCTCCACCATCTACTGCTGTTCTCTCTCTACCTCCTCCATCTACTACTGTTCTCTCTCTACCTCCACCATCTACTGCTGTTCTCTCTCTACCTCCTCCATCTACTGCTGTTCTCTCTCTACCTCCTCCATCTACTGCTGTTCTCTCTCTACCTCCTCCATCTACTGCTGTTCTCTCTCTACCTCCACCATCTACTGCTGTTCTCTCTCTACCTCCTCCATCTACTGCTGTTCTCTCTCTACCTCCACCATCTACTGCTGTTCTCTCTCTACCTCCACCATCTACTACTGTTATCTCTCTACCTCCACCATCTACTGCTGTTCTCTCTCTACCTCCTCCATCTACTACTGTTCTCTCTCTACCTCCACCATCTACTACTGTTCTCTCTCTACCTCCACCATCTACTACTGTTCTCTCTCTACCTCCTCCATCTACTACTGTTCTCTCTCTACCTCCTCCATCTACTACTGTTCTCTCTCTACCTCCACCATCTACTACTGTTCTCTCTCTACCTCCACCATCTACTACTGTTCTCTCTCTACCTCCTCCATCTACTACTGTTCTCTCTCTACCTCCTCCATCTACTACTGTTCTCTCTCTACCTCCTCCATCTACTACTGTTCTCTCTCTACCTCCACCATCTACTACTGTTCTCTCTCTACCTCCACCATCTACTACTGTTCTCTCTCTACCTCCTCCATCTACTACTGTTCTCTCTCTACCTCCACCATCTACTACTGTTCTCTCTCTACCTCCACCATCTACTACTGTTCTCTCTCTACCTCCACCATCTACTACTGTTCTCTCTCTACCTCCACCATCTACTACTGTTCTCTCTCTACCTCCACCATCTACTACTGTTCTCTCTCTACCTCCACCATCTACTACTGTTCTCTCTCTACCTCCACCATCTACTACTGTTCTCTCTCTACCTCCACCATCTACTACTGTTCTCTCTCTACCTCCACCTTTTTTGTGGACCCCAGGAAGAATAGCTGCTGCTTCTGCAAAAGCTAATGGGGATCATAATAAACCAATAAACACTCTCTCTCCCTCTTCCTCTTCTCTCTCCCTCTTCTCCCTCTTCTCTCTCTCCATCCCTCCCTCCCCCTTCTCTCTCTCTCCATCCATCCCTCCCTACCCCTTCTCTCTCTCCATCCCTCCCTCCCCCTTCTCTCTCTCTCCATCCATCCCTCCCTACCCCTTCTCTCTCTCCATCCCTCCCTCCCCCTTCTCTCTCTCTATATCCCTCCCTCCCCCTTCTCTCTCCACCCCTCCCCCCCTTCTCTCTCTTCATCCCTCCCTCCCTCCCCCTTCTCTCTTCATCCCTCCCTCCCTCCCCCTCTCTCTTCATCCCTCCCCCCCTTCTCTCTCCATCCCTCCCCCTTCTCTCTCCATTCCCTCCATCCCTCCCCCTTCTCTCTCCATCCCTCCCTCCCCCTTCTCTCTCCATCCCTCCCTCCCTCCCCCTTCTCTCTCCATTCCCTCCATCCCTCCCCCTTCTCTCTCCATCCCTCCCTCCCTCCCCCTTCTCTCTCCATCCCTCCCTCCCTCCCCCTTCTCTCTCCATCCCTCCCTCCCTCCCCCTTCTCTCTCCATCCCTCCCTCTCCCTTCTCTCTCCATCCCTCCCTCCCTCTCCCTTCTCTCTCCATCCCTCCCTCCCCCACTAAAAGCCAGATCAGAAACAGCTTTCATTACTCAGGTTCAGTTAGGCCATTAGATGACATTAGAACTCCCTGCTCCACTCTCCTCTGTCAACAAAAGGGGAAATAAGTGAAAACACCAGGATGTTTGTGCCTCCAAAACCTTTTCTCCCCACTCGTCTGGTTTAGAATCTCTGGACTAATATGCTAGCCAATTTTTTCATTTATTTTGTAAATGTTTTATTCTATCCTCCTGAGCCTCTTTACTGAGTGGGAACTTCAACTCCCCAAACTCCTCTCAATAGCCCTTAAACCAGACACCGCTCCCCTCGTGTTGTCTACGACACCAGGGGTCAAACTGGAGACCCCATAGCCCCAGTGATTATTACAGCTTCAACTTACCACACACACACACGCACACACACGCGCACACACACACACACACACACACACCTCCCTATCTGCCTATTGAAGCCCTGTCTCTGTCTAAAGGAATTATTGATGAACTTGAGAAGAACCCCTCTAGTCTTTGCCTATGCCACTGGGATATTGAGAGAATCTAACAACAGAACTGAATCAAATAAACTGTGTGGAGGAATGGCCTACGGCAGGATTGGAATGGGCTGGATCAAACACATTTAGAGTACATCCCTGACACAAAAGCATTACTTTAATGCTATCCTCTACCTCCGCGGTATTCAAGATAAGTTTTTTATAAAAGTGAGAGGGATATTTCACCCCTGGAGACCAACACAGGTGTGCCTTTCAACTAGTTTAGAGAAGTTTTCAAAAAACGGAATATTCCTGTTTTTCTGTGATAGTTCCACACTATGAGGTTGAAATAACACTGTTGACATGTTTGTGTACGGGCTGTTTGAAGCATGTTCAGTTGGGAAAGAACTATTGGCCACATCATGACGTCACAATGTGATCCTATTATAATAGACCAATGACTGTTCATCTGGGTAAGGGAGTGGGCTCTAGACCATCCTATCAGCCAATCAGGGCTGTTTATGTAAATATCTTAACGCCCACACGCTCAGACAGAGCATTTCAAGGGCCAAATATTTAAAAAAATATATATTGTGGAGTTATTTTAAGTAAATAAAACACGTCAGTTATTTATTAGACATAAAGAGATAATTAAAACAATTTTAATAGAACGACTGCATGGGGGCTTTAATAGTGCAACAACACTGATAACAATATTAGTCATCCATGCTGTAAGAATAGAGAGAAAATGTTTGGTGAACACAAGCCAAAACGCACAGCAGCTAGCTAACTCCATATCTGTCCCCACATCATTATCATTATCATCATCATCATCATCATCATCATCTCCATCTCTGTCCTCCCATCATCATTACTGTGACCTGACCATGGTCTTAGGTCAGCAGCTTTACACTCCCCCCCACACACACAAACATGCAATGTTCTGTTGGTTGGGGTTAATTGTTAAACACCAGTGAGAGAGTGAGAGAGAGTGGGAGAGAGTGAGAGAGAGTGAGAGAGAGCGAGCGAGAGAGTGAGAGACTGTGAGAGAGTGTGAGAGTGTGAGAGAGTGAGAGAGAGTGAGAATGAGAGTGAGAGAGAGAGAGAGAGAGAGAGAGAGAGAGAGAGAAGCACAAACTGCTACTTAGCACAGACACCAGATCAAGCCATTACAGGTCTGTGCCATGGCTAGCCACCAGCCGCCTCTGCATCGCTACTACTGATGGAAGCTGGGAGCTGAGTGTCACGGTGTGTGATCTCCATACCTCAGGGAGATGTTGAGGCTTCACGGGGGCTTGTTTAGCGGTGTGTGTGTGTCTGTGTATATGTATGTTTTCACACACCTGTGTGTGTTTGTGTGTGTGTCTGTATGTTTGCACACACCTGTGTGTGTGTGTATGTGCGTGTGTGGGTGGGTGGGTGTGTGTGTGGGTGGGTATGTGTGTGTGTGTGAGTGCGTGCGTGCGTGCGTGGGTATGTGTGTGTGTGTGTGTGTGTGTGTGTGTGTGGGGGTGTGAGTGTGCGTGTGTGTGTGTGTGTGTGTGTGGGTGGGTGGGAATGCCTGAGTGCGTGGGTATTTGTGTGTGTGTGTGGGTGGGTGGGTGTGTGTGTGAGTGCGTGGGTGTGTGTGTGGGTGGGTTTGTGTGTTTGCGTGTGTGTGTGCGTGTGTGTGTGAGTGTGTAGGTGTGTGTGGGTGGGTGTGTGTGTGAGTGCGTGGGTGTGTGTGGGTGCGTGCGTGCGTGCGTGTGTGCGTGTGTGTGAGTGGGTGGGTGTGTGTGTGGGTGGATGGGAGTGTGTGAGTGCGTGGGTATGTGTGTGTGTGGGTGGGTGTGTGTGTGTGTGTGAGTGCGTGGGTGGGTGTGTGTGTGGGTGTGAGAGTGCGTGCGTGTGTGTGTGTGAGTGCGTGGGTGGGTGGGAGTGCGTGAGTGCGTGGGTATGTGTGTGTGGGTGGGTGGGTGGGTAGGTGTGTGTGAGTGCGTGGGTTTGTGTGTTTGCGTGTGTGTGCGTGTGTGTGTGTGTGAGTGGGTATGTGTGAGTGCGTGGGTGTGTGTGTGTGGGTGTGTGCGTGTGTGTGTGTGTGAGTGCGTGGGTGTGGGTGTGTGTGTGTGTGAGTGCGTGCGTGCGTGTGTGTGCGTGTGTGTGTGAGTGTGGGTGTGTGGGTGGGTGTGTGCGAGTGCGTGTGTGCGTGTGTGTGTGAGTGTGGGTGTGTGGGTGGGTGTGTGGGTGGGTGTGTGTGTGTGTGGGGGGGGGGTGAGTGTGGCAGACCAGAGTCTCATTAAGACAGGGGGAAGCTGGGAGTCAGGACTCTCTATCTGTTACTGGCACAGCCTTTACATAGAGAGCCTGCGGGCTATGACTGTCATGAGAGGAGAAAGGAGAAGGCCACACAGTGGTAACAGCATAGGGCTTTAGGTTGCACTGACTGACATGTGTGAGAATTCAATAGAATAGAATACTCTTCAGTGGACTACTCCAGAGGATTTGCCATTGTGGTTGAAAAGAAAGTGCAGTGGACAGACAGACAGACAAACACATACATTTCTCTCTGTCTTCCTGTTAAGGTAACTACAAGCTTCACTCCATTGATCTATGTGCGTGCACAGGGGTGGAGTTTGGTTTTTGGAGTAGCGCCAGTCCCACTCCCACCCACAAGGTGGCGGTAGAAACATTTTTAGTTTTTGTCTTGTAATTTTGTGAAAGCAAGGAAGACTTGCCTTCCCTTTTGCTTGTAGTAGCTAGCTGGCAGCTTGGCAAGTTAGCTAGCGTTTTTAGCTTCCCACATCTCAATGTGAAATAATCATATTTATAATTTAAAAAATAGGACCTGGCCAATATTGTTCTACTTGCCAGTGTAAACTACAACATTATCCCAGTTTAATATGCTGCTTGTGTATTTATTAACATCAGCAAAAAAATCTGTCATCATGTTTTGGTCACAGATAAAAAAAACACCTGGCTAGCTAGTTGGCTACAGTAGCGTCTACCATTTCACAATCGCCTGGAATCACTAGTTATTACTTCTAAACAAAATACCTTTTTGGGTGGAATCTTGTTGTTCGGGTTACTGTTTGAAATGTCACTACGATTATATTTGGTTATCAATGCAAAATAGGCTACTTCGATGAATAGCCTATAGATCAGACAAAGGAACCAAGCGACATAACTGCCCCCGCGACAGGAATTATACGGATTGGTTCAATATTCCGGGTAGTAAAAAAGTATGTAAAATGCTAGAGCGTATCACAAGGAGCCGCCCTTTTGTGATGAAAAAACGCCATCGCAATGCTCCGAATCTTGCGTCTGTGTAGAGCTTGTAGTAAACTTTACACATCCAAAAGGCCACCAGAGTTTAATTGTCGTTGTGGTTCAGCTCGTCAAAGAAGAAAGGCAACTGGGATAAATTATCCAGATTAGTGATAAAAGTATTGATGTCATAGTGATGCATTTATAATTTATGGCAAGGAATGATGTAATTGGAAATGCAATCATGTAAGTATTAATTGTGGTGCTGATGTGGCTTTTTGAAAAAAAAAAGATAAACACTTTTTCACCAATTAAAATCCCTCCTCCTCTTCACTCTCATGACGTATCTCCCCCAAATAATAAAATCTGTCAACTGTAACTAACGTTGAGACAGAGCAACCCATGTCACGGGTTAAAACCTGAGAATATGAAGGGAATTTGACAAAGGAGAGTATTAAACTTTGTGAGGCTGAGTACAAACCTGGTTCTTATGCTTTGAAAAAAAACTTTGCCTTGCCCTAGGTAAAAATTCTAGGCGATCGATGACTCATAAACTAAGTCATGGTAACTCAAATAATATTGTCGATCAATGCTAGAAACCCCAGAGCCTTTCTGAGTCCCTTTAAGCCTGAGCTGTCACGAAAAATTATTATTCAACATTTCCTTAAGGTTATGGTCTAATCTCCACCCCCGCCCTGATCCTTTCACACACTGCGTCGACACGCCTTAGATAATGACTTAACCACGCTGCACAACCTTGCCACACCCGAGCCCGGCGTCTGCCAGGGCTACTAATGTCTCCCCAATCCAGAACTATCCAGATAGACAACAAAGAAAAAGAGAAATGCCAAAGACAGCCAAGATAGACTTAGAGAGACTGGAAAAACACACAAAAACACATTATTCATATCCACACAGTCCAGTTCTGGTGTTGAGGGACAAAATGTGCTTTTTTTTAATACATCAGACAATGATGCATTCTGGATGGAGAGCTCACAGGAAGTGCTGTGGTCCCCACGGGTAGCAAACAGTTTCTCAATGTTCTGTGTCATTGAGGTTGATTGAAACGTGGGTGAAGCACAGCAGATGGGAGCAGGAAATGATGCCAGAGCT
This sequence comes from Oncorhynchus kisutch, assembly GCF_002021735.2. Taxonomy (NCBI): domain Eukaryota; kingdom Metazoa; phylum Chordata; class Actinopteri; order Salmoniformes; family Salmonidae; genus Oncorhynchus; species Oncorhynchus kisutch. The sequence continues at coordinate 10,326,819 of NC_034190.2, read as the reverse complement.
TTGTGGGATAACCCGCCACCACATCCTCCCTCAGTCCAGTCCAGCTCAAAGTGAACGCACCAGGAGTTGAGTGGATGAAAATGCTGCTACAAACTCACTCCAATCATTAAAATCACTATTTAACCAACAATCCATCTATTGTTGTGACTACCTGGACCTACCATTTCGTATTGAAAACAAACCATATGATTTGAATGAAAATTATTTGAATAAACATGAAAAAGGTGAATGTAAGAAGATCACCATTTTAAATAGGCTACATGTCATATTAAACAGCATATAAACACTCTCAATAGGTCAGGAGCCTACAAATAAACACATTGTGAGTGTGACAGGGACATTAGTCAGGGACATTAGGCCCTCAGCATTTAAACAACATTTCTTTGTATTAAAACATTATAGTCTATAAATTGTGCATACAGGCTGTGACTTAGCCTACTTAGAATGAAATATAAATGAAATAAAAAATGACTTATTGGTGTCTTTGAATTCATTTTTAGAAACATGAGTTTGTCCAGTCTGTGGCTTCAGGCTCATGTGATGGTGTCTGGAGAGCCGGCCAGCAGCGGGGAATATCCTCCCCACACTTGCCGAGCCACTGGGGATGCTAAACACCCTTTAGGCCACTCTTGCCAGGCGGCGCAGAGATGCATAGTTGTTATTTCACTTTTCTAGAGGTAGTCCTTAATTAGCTACCCACCTCGTTCCTTTCTTTTATCATGTGCACGTAGTAAGTACACCATCATGCTTTGGGGATATGTGTCATTTCAGATTCCACAATGATTCTTTAGTTGTGGATAATACATCACTGCACTCCCTCTCTTGGTTCTCATCTTTGTAAGTCACCTTGTTTTAGCACCTGTGTGTTTTATCAGTTTCTTTATGAAAAGATTTAGCGAACTGCAAGACAGTAGCTAAAGCAAGGGGCTATAGTAGCACACAGTAGCACTCCTGTCTCAGCCTCCAGTATTTATGCTGCAGTAGTTTATGTGTCGGGGGGCTGGGGTCAGTTTGTTATATCTGGAGTACTTCTCCTGTCCTATTCGGTGTCCTGTGTGAATCTAAGTGTGCGTTCTCTAATTCTCTCCTTCTCTCTTTCTTTCTCTCTCTCGGAGGACCTGAGCCCTAGGACCATGCCCCAGGACTACCTGACATGATGACTCCTTGCTGTCCCCAGTCCACCTGGCCATGCTGCTGCTCCAGTTTCAACTTCCACCTGACTGTGCTGCTGCTCTAGTTTCAACTGTTCTGCCTTATTATTATTCGACCATGCTGGTCATTTATGAACATTTGAACATCTTGGCCATGTTCTGTTATAATCTCCACCCGGCACAGCCAGAAGAGGACTGGCCACCCCACATAGCCTGGTTCCTCTCTAGGTTTCTTCCTAGGTATTGGCCTTTCTAGGGAGTTTTTCCTAGCCACCGTGCTTCTACACCTGCATTGCTTGATGTTTGGTGTTTTAGGCTGGGTTTCTGTACAGCACTTTGAGATATCAGCTGATGTACGAAGAGCTATATAAATAAATTTGATTTGAATTTGATGTAGACTACAGATGCATGCTGGGCCGGGGATGCCCTGAGCTCGTGAAGTGAGCGCTACTGAAAAACTAACAGAGCAATATTGGAGGGGGTGAGATGGCCGAAGCTCCACGCTCCATTCAAATTGGGTAAGCTCCGCTCCTCGCTTCGCTCCAGTCAAATTGGGTAACCTCCGCTCCTCGCTTCGCTCCAGTCAAATTGGGTAAGCTCCGCTCCTCGCTTCGCTCCAGTCAAATTGGGTAAGCTCCGCTCCTCGCGTCACTCCAGTCAAATTGGGTAAGCTCTGCTCCTGGCGTCGCTCCAGTCAAATTGGGTAAGCTCCGCTCCTCGCGTCGCTCCAGTCAAATTGGGTAACCTCCGCTCCTCGCTTCGCTCCAGTCAAATTGGGTAAGCTCCGCTCCTCGCTTCGCTCCAGTCAAATTGGGTAAGCTCCGCTCCTCGCGTCACTCCAGTCAAATTGGGTAAGCTCTGCTCCTGGCGTCGCTCCAGTCAAATTGGGTAAGCTCCGCTCCTCGCGTCGCTCCAGTCAAATTGGGTAAGCTCTGCTCCTCGCGTTGCTCCAGTCAAATTGGGTAAGCTCCGCTCCTCGCGTCGCTCCAGTCAAATTGGGTAAGCTCTGCTCCTCGCGTTGCTCCAGTCGAATTGGGTAAGCTCTGCTCCTCGCGTTGCTCCAGTCAAATTGGGTAAGTTCCGCTACTCGAGTCGCTCCAGTCAAATTGGGTAAGCTCCGCTCCTCGCGTCGCTCCAGTCAAATTGGGTAAGCTCCGCTCCTCGCTTCGCTCCAGTCAAATTGGGTAAGCTCTGCTCCTCACTTCGCTCCAGTCAAATTGGGTAAGCTCTGCTCCTCGCTTCGCTCCAGTCAAATTGGGTAAGCTCTGCTCCTCACTTCGCTCCAGTCAAATTGGGTAAGCTCTGCTCCTCGCTTCGCTCCAGTCAAATTGGGTAAGCTCTGCTACTCGCTTCGCTCCAGTCAAATTGGGTAAGCTCCGCTCCTCGCGTCGCTCCAGTCAAATTGGGTAAGCTCCGCTACTCGAGTCGCTCCAGTCAAATTGGGTAAGCTCCGCTCCTCGCGTCGCTCCAGTCAAATTGGGTAAGCTCCGCTCCTCGCTTCGCTCCAGTCAAATTGGGTAAGCTCTGCTCCTCACTTCGCTCCAGTCAAATTGGGTAAGCTCTGCTCCTCGCTTCGCTCCAGTCAAATTGGGTAAGCTCTGCTACTCGCTTCGCTCCAGTCAAATTGGGTAAGCTCCGCTCCTCGCGTCGCTCCAGTCAAATTGGGTAAGCTCTGCTCCTCGCGTCGCTCCAGTCAAATTGGGTAAGCTTCGCTCCTCCCGTCGCTCCAGTCAAATTGGGTAAGCTCAGCTCCTCCCGTCGCTCCAGTCAAATTGGGTAAGCTCCGCTCCTCGCGTCGCTGCAGTCAAATTGGGTAAGCTCTGCTCCTCGCGTTGCTCCAGTCAAATTGGGTAAGGTCCGCTCCTCGCGTCGCTCCAGTCAAATTGGGTAAGCTCCGCTCCTCGCGTTTCTCCAGTCAAATTGGGTAAGCTCTGCTCCTCGCTTCGCTCCAGTCAAATTGGGTAAGCTCCGCTCCTCGCTTCGCTCCAGTCAAATTGGGTAAGCTCTGCTCCTCGCGTCGCTCCAGTCAAATTGGGTAAGCTCCGCTCCTCGCGTCGCTCCAGTCAAATTGGGTAAGCTCCGCTTCTCGCGTCGCTCCAGTCAAATTGGGTAAGCTCTGCTCCTCGCTTCGCTCCAGTCAAATTGGGTAAGCTCTGCTCCTCGCTTCGCTCCAGTCAAATTGGGTAAGCTCTGCTACTCGCTTCGCTCCAGTCAAATTGGGTAAGCTCCGCTCCTCGCGTCGCTCCAGTCAAATTGGGTAAGCTCTGCTCCTCGCGTCGCTCCAGTCAAATTGGGTAAGCTCCGCTCCTCGCGTCGCTCCAGTCAAATTGGGTAAGCTCAGCTCCTCGCGTCGCTCCAGTCAAATTGGGTAAGCTCCGCTCCTCGCGTCGCTGCAGTCAAATTGGGTAAGCTCTGCTCCTCGCGTTGCTCCAGTCAAATTGGGTAAGCTCCGCTCCTCGCGTCGCTCCAGTCAAATTGGGTAAGCTCCGCTCCTCGCGTTGCTCCAGTCAAATTGGGTAAGCTCTGCTCCTCGCGTCGCTCCAGTCAAATTGGGTAAGCTCCGCTCCTCGCGTCGCTCCAGTCAAATTGGGTAAGCTCCGCTCCTCGCGTCGCTCCAGTCAAATTGGGTAAGCTCTGCTCCTCGCTTCGCTCCAGTCAAATTGGGTAAGCTCTGCTCCTCGCTTCGCTCCAGTCAAATTGGGTAAGCTCTGCTACTCGCTTCGCTCCAGTCAAATTGGGTAAGCTCCGCTCCTCGCGTCGCTCCAGTCAAATTGGGTAAGCTCCGCTCCTCGCGTCGCTCCAGTCAAATTGGGTAAGCTCTGCTCCTCGCTTCGCTCCAGTCAAATTGGGTAAGCTCCGCTCCTCGCTTCGCTCCAGTCAAATTGGGTAAGCTCCGCTCCTCGCGTCGCTCCAGTCAAATTGGGTAAGCTCCGCTCCTCGCGTCGCTCCAGTCAAATTGGGTAAGCTCCGCTTCTCGCGTCGCTCCAGTCAAATTGGGTAAGCTCTGCTCCTCGCTTCGCTACAGTCAAATTGGGTAAGCTCTGCTCCTCGCTTCGCTCCAGTCAAATTGGGTAAGCTCCGCTCCTCGCTTCGCTCCAGTCAAATTGGGTAAGCTCTGCTCCTCGCGTCGTTCCAGTCAAATTGGGTAAGCTCCGCTCCTCGCGTCGCTCCAGTCAAATTGGGTAAGCTCCGCTTCTCGCGTCGCTCCAGTCAAATTGGGTAAGCTCTGCTCCTCGCTTCGCTCCAGTCAAATTGGGTAAGCTCTGCTCCTCGCTTCGCTCCAGTCAAATTGGGTAAGCTCCGCTCCTCGCGTCGCTCCAGTCAAATTGGGTAAGCTCTGCTCCTCGCGTCGCTCCAGTCAAATTGGGTAAGCTCCGCTCCTCGCGTCGCTCCAGTCAAATTGGGTAAGCTCCGCTTCTCGCGTCGCTCCAGTCAAATTGGGTAAGCTCTGCTCCTCGCTTCGCTCCAGTCAAATTGGGTAAGCTCCGCTCCTCGCTTCGCTCCAGTCAAATTGGGTAAGCTCCGCTCCTCGCGTCGCTCCAGTCAAATTGGGTAAGCTCCGCTCCTCGCTTCGCTCCAGTCAAATTGGGTAAGCTCTGCTCCTCGCGTCGCTCCAGTCAAATTGGGTAAGCTCCGCTCCTCGCGTCGCTCCAGTCAAATTGGGTAAGCTCCGCTTCTCGCGTCGCTCCAGTCAAATTGGGTAAGCTCTGCTCCTCGCTTCGCTCCAGTCAAATTGGGTAAGCTCTGCTCCTCGCTTCGCTCCAGTCAAATTGGGTAAGCTCCGCTCCTCGCGTCGCTCCAGTCAAATTGGGTAAGCTCCGCTTCTCGCGTCGCTCCAGTCAAATTGGGTAAGCTCTGCTCCTCGCTTCGCTCCAGTCAAATTGGGTAAGCTCTGCTCCTCACTTCGCTCCAGTCAAATTGGGTAAGCTCCGCTCCTCGCGTCGCTCCAGTCAAATTGGGTAAGCTCCACTCCTCGCTTCGCTCCAGTCAAATTGGGTAAGCTCCGCTCCTCGCGTCGCTCCAGTCAAATTGGGTAAGCTCCGCTCCTCGCTTCGCTCCAGTCAAATTGGGTAAGCTCTGCTCCTCGCTTCGCTCCAGTCAAATTGGGTAAGCTCCGCTACTCGCGTCGCTCCAGTCAAATTGGGTAAGCTCTGCTCCTCGCTTCGCTCCAGTCAAATTGGGTAAGCTCCGCTCCTCGCGTCGCTCCAGTTCCTCTCACATACTCTGGCTAGCACAGTTCGAGAAGACATAAAATATACAAAACATGTCCACAATGAAATATATACAATTGCCTGACCTTGGGGAGAAGATATTTCAAACGGAACCCAATTCTAGTTCAATGTCAGATGGCTGTGCTGGTGAAGGCTTTGCATGAAATTTCATAAAAGGCCCCTTTGTGAGGCACTTGTCTTCTACTAATGGTGAATTCTAAGGCAGTCTGTTCTCTCCACACCTTTAAGACTACAGACAAGCCCCAAAAATAGCCTGAGCCACTAGTCTTATCTCTGACTTTAAACACCATTTTCTAGATATTTAAAAACTCATTAAGAATGACTGAATGGGGCCAGTTGGCATTTTGTGGCAAATATCCCGATTCTGAAGCCTCTGAGTTACCATGAAATCTCCAGGTGTGTACCGTATAAACACAGAACACATATGTACACACACACACAAACGCATGCACACACACACACGCCAGATACTGCTGCTAATCTGTGTGATCTCCTCTCTCACAGTCTGTGAGTTGAAGGATGATGACTCAACGTTTTCTCAAGTCTCCAAGTCATTGTGAAGGAGGAGTCCTTAAAGATGGCCGCTGTGTTGTTAACTATGTGCTGATGTCCGCTGATTGACAGCCTGGGAGTCAAATGCCGATGTCAGATCCACAAAGCGGCTGTTCATAGGGAGCCAAAGACCCGTCGGCATCACCAGAACGGATGGACATTAACTCCAAAGCCAAATCAAACTGCGTGACATTCAATACACAATTTCTGTGCTGTGTGTGTGTGTGTGTGTGTGTGTGTGTGTGTGTGTGTGTGTGTGTGTGTGTGTGTGTGTGTGTGTGTGTGTGTGTGTGTGTGCGTGTGTGTGAGAGAGATCATTGTGTCTGCAAGTCTCAGGGTGGCTGGAAACAATATCTCAATTAGACCGGTCGGAGCTCAGAGAGAGAAAGAGGGTGAACTAACCAGAGGCGGTTCTTCCTGCTGTTCTGCTGGCTCAGTCTTACCTCATTAGGGCTGAGCAGAGGACAGTGTACAGGGAGACAAAAGTCAGCTTTGGGAGATTGATAAACATGGTGGGAGACTAGAGCGAGACATTAGGGATGTGAGGGATGAGAACATAATAGAGGATCTCTGGTATGACACAACTCTGAGTTCCACCATTCATCATTCGGGGACTTCAAAATGGCCGCCACCTTGGGCCTCTCTCTGCACTGCAGGGACCTCCAGCAGAGCACAGCAGCAGAACGTAGGCCCTTAAAACACAGGACAATGTAGTCCAAAACAGGCAGTTTTTTCATGAATAGAGATGGGTAGTGGACAGGAGAGAGGGTGAGGAAGGGGAGAGAGTGGAGAGTTGTCTTACCCGTAAGAGTGACTGGGACTCCTCCTTGGCCTTGCCATCGGTGGGTGAGGAGTACTGCTGCGCCAGATGCCCAGGTTTGTCGGCCCCACCGGGAGTCTGTCCTGGAAGGAAGGCCTTGGTGTCGACCCCCCCCAGACTGAACACCAGGCCTGGGGAGTCCCTGAGCTTCACTGAAACCCCCTTCTGCTGCTGGTGGTGGTGCTCCTGGGAGGCAGCCACGGCGTTGAGTAGACTCAGGGCGCCCTGGGGGAACTGGGCCGGACTACCCCTCAGGATGTCCCTGGCCCGCTCCTTAGGCACCCACACAAGGCCTGCTGCGTGGGCTTGGACCTGGGCCTCTCTGGCCTCCATCCAGCCCTTGGACCCCTGGGCCTCCTTCTCGTCCAGGGCCTCGCTCTTCACCCCTTCGGCCCCGGGCCCTGCCTCGGCGGCGCGGCTCTCTGGGGGAACCAGGCTGTAGAGCTTGAGGTCGCCCTTGCTCTCCTCCTTGATGCTGAGGGTGGAGGGGGTTGTGGCGGAGCAGCCGTTGGTGGTGGCGGAGGAGGCGGAGGTCTCTTTGCAGTGGGCCGTGTTGAAGTGATCCAGCAGTGACAAGGTGTCGGAGGCGGTGAAGCTGCAGTGGCGGCACCGACAACAGCCGTGGACTCTCCTACAGGGAGCAGACAATCGAAGGGTTAATAAAAGAGGGACAGTGTTAACAAAGAGAAAGCATGCATCGACAGGGAGAGGGAAAGAGAAAACCTTGGATCATTGTTACTCTAACTTCCGCGACGCATATAAGGCCCTGCCCCTACCTCACGACTCCATTTTGTTGATCCCTGCCTACAGACAGAAACTAAAAAAAGAAGCTCCCACGCTGAGGTCTGTTCAACGCTGGTCTGACCAAGCTGACTCCACACTCCAAGACTGCTTCCATCACGTGGACTGGGAGATGTTTCGTATTGCGTCAGATAACAACATTGACGAATACGCTGATTCGGTGTGCGAGTTCATTAGAACGTTTGTTGAAGATGTCGTTCCCATAGCAACGATTAAAACATTCCCTAACCAGAAACCGTGGATTGATGGCAGCATTCGCGTGAAACTGAGAGCGCGAACCACTGCTTTTAATCAGGGCAAGGTGACTGGTAACATGACCGAATACAAACAGTGCAGCTATTCCCTCCGCAAGGCTATCAAACAAGCTAAGCGCCAGTACAGAGACAAAGTAGAATCTCAATTCAACGGCTCAGACACAAGAGGTATGTGGCAGGGTCTACAGTCAATCACGGACTACAAGAAGAAAACCAGCCCAGTCACGGACCAGGATGTCTTGCTCCCAGGCAGACTAAATAACTTGTTTGCCCGCTTTGAGGACAATACAGTGCCACTGACACGGCCTGCAACGAAAACATGCGGACTCTCCTTCACTGCAGCCGAGGTGAGTAAGACATTTAAACGTGTTAACCCTCGCAATGCTGCAGGCCCAGACAGCATCCCCAGCCGCGCCCTTAGAGCATGCGCAGACCAGCTGGCCGGTGTGTTTACGGACATATTCAATCAATCCCTATACCAGTCTGCTGTTCCCACATGCTTCAAGAGGGCCACCATTGTTCCTGTTCCCAAGAAAGCTAAGGTAACTGAGTTAAACGACTACCGCCCCGTAGCACTCACTTCTGTCATCATGAAGTGCTTTGAGAGACTAGTCAAGGACCATATCACCTCCCCCCTACCTGACACCCTAGACCCACTCCAATTTGATTACCGCCCAAATAGGTCCACAGACGATGCAATCTCAACCACACTGCACACTGCCCTAACCCATCTGGACAAGAGGAATACCTATGTGAGAATGCTGTTCATCGACTACAGCTCGGCATTCAACACCATAGTACCCTCCAAGCTCGTCATCAAGCTCGAGACCCTGGGTCTCGACCCCGCCCTGTGCAGCTGGGTACTGGACTTCCTGACGGGCCGCCCCCAGGTGGTGAGGGTAGGCAACAACATCTCCACCCCGCTGATCCTCAACACTGGGGCCCCACAAGGGTGCGTTCTGAGCCCTCTCCTGTACTCCCTGTTCACCCACGACTGCGTGGCCACGCACGCCTCCAACTCAATCATCAAGTTTGCGGACGACACAACAGTGGTAGGCTTGATTACCAACAACGACGAGACGGCCTACAGGGAGGAGGTGAGGGCCCTCGGAGTGTGGTGTCAGGAAAATAACCTCACACTCAACGTCAACAAAACTAAGGAGATGATTGTGGACTTCAGGAAACAGCAGAGGGAACACCCCCCTATCCACATCGATGGAACAGTAGTGGAGAGGGTAGCAAGTTTTAAGTTCCTCAGCATACACATCACAGACAAACTGAATTGGTCCACTCACACAGACAGCATCGTGAAGAAGGCGCAGCAGCGCCTCTTCAACCTCAGGAGGCTGAAGAAATTCGGCTTGTCACCAAAAGCACTCACAAACTTCTACAGATGCACAATCGAGAGCATCCTGGCGGGCTGCATCACCGCCTGCTACGGCAACTGCTCCGCCCACAACCGTAAGGCTCTCCAGAGGGTAGTGAGGTCTGCACAACGCATCACCGGGGGCAAACTACCTGCCCTCCAGGACACCTACACCACCCGATGTTACAGGAAGGCCATAAAGATCATCAAGGACAACAACCACCCGAGCCACTGCCTGTTCACCCCGCTATCATCCAGAAGGCGAGGTCAGTACAGGTGCATCAAAGTTGGGACAGAGAGACTGAAAAACAGCTTCTATCTCAAGGCCATCAGACTGTTAAACAGCCACCACTAACATTGAGTGGCTGCTGCCAACACACTGACACTGACACTGACTCAACTCCAGCCACTTTAATAATGGGAATTGATGGGAAATGATGTAAAATATATCACTAGCCACTTTAAACAATGCTACCTAATATAATGTTACATACCCTACATTATTCATCTCATATGCATACGTATATACTGTACTCTATATCATCTACTGCATCCTTATGTAATACATGTATCACTAGCCACTTTAACTATGCGACTTTGTTTACATACTCATCTCATATGTATATACTGTACTTGATACCATCTACTGTATCTTGCCTATGCTGCTCTGTACCATCACTCATTCATATATCTTTATGTACATATTCTTTATCCCCTTACACTGTGTATAAGACAGTAGTTTTGAAATTGTTAGTTAGATTACTTGTTGGTTATTACTGCATTGTCGGAACTAGAAGCACAAGCATTTCGCTACACTCGCATTAACATCTGCTAACCATGTGTATGTGACAAATAAAATTTGATTTGATTTGAAGAGTGGGAGACAACATCATCGGGAAATGAATACCGGCTTGGTCAACACTGTAGGTATTATTCTGTTTTATATATACTCAGGGTTTTCCCGCTTTATTTAATAATATAAATAATACTATTTAAAACTTTTATAGCGCTATTCATTACATAAATAATAATAAGTGCTTTATTGATCCCAGGGAGATACCACTACTCCACATGACTGTACGTATACAGACCTAATCAACTAAAGATATTGTAAAAGGCTCAGCTAAAGCTAAAATACAGGGTCCTTCCACCTCGAAAAGCATAAGAACTACGATTTTGACACAAACCACCCCAACAACAAGTATTCAGTATCAGTGCTCTGTGTCTGACAGGTAGCACAGCGCTGCGGCTCTGAGTATTGTTTCTTCATCCTATGTAATGTATTCCCAGTGAATTTGGTCGTTTTTTGGGGGGGGGGTTTTAACGTTAAATGGATAATTAAAGGGATAGTTCACCAAAATTACAAATTGGTTTCCTTAGCCTGTAAGCGGTCAATGGTCCACCATAATTTGCAAATAAATTCTTAAAAAATCCTACAATGTGATTTTCAGGATTCTTTTCTCATTTTGTCTGTCATAGTTGAAGTGTACCTATGATGAAAATTACAGGCCTCTCTCATCTTTTTAAGTGGGAGAACTTGCAGAATTGGTGGCTGACTAAATACTTTTTTGTCCCACTGTACTTGTTGTTGGGGTGGGATTGGCATGGGGTGAGGGGTGTGGGGGGTCCATGGGTGGCTCTTCACAATTTCTTTGGATTCTTCATTTCTTACTCAATATCAGAACAAAGTTTGGTCCAAATCTGATTTTGGGTACTATATTTTTTTGAATATTATATGAATCCAATAAATTAAAATGGTCAATTTGGATTCAATCAATTAGCTTAATTTCTCAGAGATCAAATGAATGTTCCAGGAATGCTAATCTTGTCTGTTTCTAACTACATGATTTCAGAACAATCTGAGATGGTGGGTGTCATGACTTGCTGAAATGACATGTAAGACCTTTAGACTTTTTTCTTATGATCCCATGGCTAACACTGTTTGGAGAAAAAGCAAACCTCATACAGGAAGCAGAATATACCAGCCCTAGTCCCCACTTCCTGATGATACTCTGAGAAAAAAATCGATGAAGTTGTTATTTCAATCAAAAAGTTACGAGTTCAATCAATAATATTATTTAAATTGAATGAATCTCACTGTCTCTAGCCATCTCACATGCATTCTCCAACCTCCAATCATCATATATCAAATTGACCAATCATTATGATTCACATGCATTCTCCAACCTCCAATCATCATATATCAAATTGACCAATCATAATGATTCACATGCATTCTCCAACCTCCAATCATCATATATCAAATTGACCAATCATTATGATTCACATTCATTCTCCAACCTCCAATCATCATATATCAAATTGACCAATCATTATGATTCACATGCATTCTCCAAACTCCAATCATCATATATCAAATTGACCAATCATTATGATTCACATGCATTCTCCAAACTCCAATCATCATATATCAAATTGACCAATCATTATGATTCACATGCATTCTCCAACCTCCAATCATCATATATCAAATTGACCAATCATTATGATTCACATGCATTCTCCAAACTCCAATCATCATATATCAAATTGACCAATCATTATGATTCACATGCATTCTCCAACCTCCAATCATCATATCAAATTGACCAATCATAATGATTCACATGCATTCTCCAAACTCCAATCATCATATATCAAATTGACCAATCATTATGATTCACATGCATTCTCCAACCTCCAATCATCATATATCAAATTGACCAATCATTATGATTCACATGCATTCTCCAAACTCCAATCATCATATATCAAATTGACCAATCATTATGATTCACATGCATTCTCCAACCTCCAATCATCATATATCAAATTGACCAATCATTATGATTCACATGCATTCTCCAAACTCCAATCATCATATATCAAATTGACCAATCATTATGATTCACATGAAAACTTCAGCTAAATAAGCAGTTGGGTTTTCCACAGAAACACAATGAAGCATCACTCCAGAAACACACTGCTTTCATTTCCTGTTGATGTAGCCACGTCACCATAGAGACACCCAACGTATGCGTTGGTGCCCAAATAAATAAACACAACTGCATTGCCCACTCCTGTTTATTTTACCAGCATCAACAAGAGAGCTTGGAGTGTGGCCATTCATCCATAGCCTCATCTCTTCAGACTTACACGCACACACACATGACCACTAAGAATAACTACATTGTTGAATAGAGAACTTCTCTGTGACTCTAATCTGATTATACCCCAACTGAAACCCAAACAAAACAAACAAAAACAATAACTTAGAAACAAATTACCGCTATTGTTTTGGGATACAGGAAATTACATCTACAGGAATGAATTTGTACTGTTGCATTCTAGGATTTCCCACTGACAAAGTATTACACCGTACAACACTGATTGTTTTATACCAAATAAACATGTTGGTGTGTCAAGGTTAGGGTTTTCCGGTAACAGTCGGCTTTTGTCTGATTAAAAAAATATATATAGGAAAGCCTAAAAATAGAATTGGCACCGCGAAAATAATAAATAAATTCCCAGTGTGAAATAATGTTTTTAATCCTCTTCATTGATGGAAATACATTTGACAGGTCATGCTTATCGGTATACAGGTTCATTTGCATAATTTAGTGGAATTAAATTGGTGCGTGTGTACAGCATATTCCTTATGCATCTTACTTATTATACGCATACAGCATACAGATAAAGAGGCTTTTGAGCGGGAAATCTGTCACACAGCAAAAGCATAGGCAACAGAAGGCTGGCGTCATCAGCGTGTCACACACCACTTTGCAATGAGCTGGAAGCAGTATGTATTTTAAAAACATCAATTCAGCAAAAAATTAAACAGACCTTTTTTTCAGGACCCTGTCTTTCAAAGATAATTTGTAAAAATCCAAATAACTTTACAGATCTTCATTGTAAAGGGTTTAAACACTGTTTCCCATGTCACTAACAGCTTACAGACGGTAGGCAATTAAGGTCAAAATTATGAAAACTTAGGACACTAAAGAGGCCTTTCAACTGACTCTGAAAAACACCAAAAGAAAGATGCCCAGGGTCCCTGCTCCTGTGTGAACGTGCCTTAGGCATGCTGCAAGGAGGCATGAGGACAGCAGATGTGGCCAGGGCAATAAATTGTAATGTTCGTACTGTGAGACGCCTAAGACAGGGCTACAGGGAGACAGGACAGACAGCTGATCGTCCTCGCAGTGGCAGACCATGTGTTACAACACCTGCACAGGATTGGTACATCCGAACATCTCACCTGCAGGACAGGTACAAGTTGGCAACAACAAATGCCGAAGTTACACCAGGAATGCACAATCCCTTCATCAGTGCTCAGACTGTCCGCCGTGGCTGATAGAGGCGGGACTGAGGGCTTGCAGGCCTGCTGTTAAGGCAGGTCCTCACCAGACATCACCGGCAACAACGTTGCCTATGGGCACAAAACCACCGTCGCTGGACCAGACAGGGCTGGATAAAAGTGCTCTTCACTGATGAGTCACGGTTTTGTCTCACCAGGGGTGATGGTCAGATTTGTGTTTATCGTTAAAGTAATGAGCGTTACACCGAGGCCTGTACTCTGGAGCAGGATCGATTTGGAGGTGGACGGTCCGTCATGGTCTGGGGCGGTGTGTCACAGCATCATCGGACTGAACATGTTGTCATTGCAAGCTATTTTAATGCTGTGCGTTACAGGGAAGACATCCTTCTCCCTCATGTGGTACCCTTCCTGCAGGCTCATCCTGACATGACCCTCCAGCATGACAATGCCACCAGCCATACTGCTCGTTCTTTGCATGATTTCCCGCAAGACAGGAATGTCAAGTGTTCTGCCATGGCCAGTGAAGAGCCCGGATCTCCATCCCATTGAGCACGTCTGGGACCTGTTGGATCGGAGGGTGAGGACTAGGGCCATTCCCCCTAGAAATATCTGGGAACTTACAGGTGCCTTGGTGGAAGAGTAGGGTAACAACTCACAGCAAGAACTGGCAAATCTGTTGCAGTCCATGAGGAGGAGATGCACTGTAGTACTTGATGCAGCTGGTGGCCACACCAGATACTGACGGTTACTTTTGATTTTGAACGCCCCCCCCCCCCTTTGTTCAGGGACACATAATAACATTTTGGTTGGTCACATGTCTGTGGAACTTGTTCAGTTTATGTCTCAGTTGTTGAATCTTGTTAGGGTCATACAAATATTTACACATGTTAAGTTTGCTGAAAATAAATGCAGTTGACAGTGAGAGGACTTTTTTTTTTGTTTCTACTTAATTGTCTGAAACCTCAACATTTTGTTTCATATTATAAGGCATGTCTTACCTTGCTTCAAAGTAGCCAAAATCGGACCATATCAGTGGAGGCACTTATTTGATATCAACTTTCATGTATTGTCCAGTAGCCAAAGGAACAAGTGTGATCATATTAACAACTCATGTAGTTGCTGCATATTAGTTCTCCCTTCTTTCAATTTTTTTTACAGTGTTTTCCCACTAATTGCATAATGAACATTTGACTGTAGCCTCCTGCCTTGTGTACATTGCTGTGCTAATAATGTGAAGAAATAATAGTTTATCAACATTTGAAGGTAAACGTTCTGATCTGTTGCATCAGACTCATTGATTTTTAACGTTGTTTTTTTTATGTAGGCTTGGCCTAATGGTTGTATGAACTTGGGATCTATCGTCCCACAACTGTCCCAGAGTCTGCTTGGAATAGGCTTTTTCTTTCTCGACAAGCTGACCAATAGAATAGGTCAACGTTTCTACTATGGGGGATAGTAGATTGACACAGGTTAGTCATTTTGCTGTTCATTACTTGTCTTGTTGGCTGAGAAAAAGTAAATGTGGTCAGTTATTCTAACACAGTGGTTCCCAAGCAGGGGTGCAATGGGGTTACATAGTCTGTCCACAGGAAGTACTTCAGAAGACTCATGAGATCATAGACCTACTGGTAACATGCACATGAAGGGGTACTTCAGGGGTCCTCCGGGCAGAGCAAAACTCAGTTGGTGGTACAGTACTTCAGAATTCAGTTGGTGGTACAGTACTTTAGAACTCAGTTGGTGGTACAGTACTTTAGAACTCAGTTGGTGGTACAGTACTTTAGAACTCAGTTGGTTGTACAGTACTTTAGAACTCAGTTGGTGGTACAGTACTTTAGACCTCAGTTGGTTGTACAGTACTTTAGAACTCAGTTGGTGGTACAGTACTTTAGAACTCGGTTGGTGGTACAGTACTTTAGAACTCAGTTGGTGGTACAGTACTTTAGAACTCGGTTGGTGGTACAGTACTTTAGAACTCAGTTGGTGGTACAGTACTTTAGAACTCAGTTGGTGGTACAGTACTTTAGAACTCAGTTGGTGGTACAGTACTTTAGAACTCAGTTGGTGGTACAGTACTTTAGAACTCGGTTGGTGGTACAGTACTTAAGAACTCAGTTGGTGGTACAGTACTTTAGAACTCAGTTGGTGGTACTGTACTTCAGAACTCAGTTGGTGGTACAGTACTTCAGAAATCAGTTGGTGGTACAGTACTTCAGAACTCAGTTGGTGGTACAGTACTTCAGAACTCAGTTGGTGGTACAGTACTTCAGAAATCAGTTGGTGGTACAGTACTTCAGAACTCAGTTGGTGGTACAGTACTTCAGAACTCAGTTGGTGGTACAGTACTTCAGAACTCAGTTGGTGGTACAGTACTTCAGAACTCAGTTGGTGGTACAGTACTTCAGAACTCAGTTGGTGGTACAGTACTTTAGAACTCAGTTGGTTGTACAGTACTTTAGAACTCAGTTGGTGGTACTGTACTTCAGAACTCAGTTGGTGGTACAGTACTTTAGAACTCAGTTGGTGGTACAGTACTTTAGAGCTCAGTTGGTGGTACTGTACTTCAGAACTCAGTTGGTGGTACAGTACTTTAGAACTCAGTTGGTGGTACAGTACTTCAGAACTCAGTTGGTGGTACAGTACTTTAGAACTCAGTTGGTGGTACAGTACTTTAGAACTCAGTTGGTGGTACAGTACTTTAGAACTCAGTTGGTGGTACAGTACTTTAGAACTCAGTTGGTGGTACAGTACTTCAGAAATCAGTTGGTGGTACAGTACTTCAGAACTCAGTTGGTGGTACAGTACTTTAGAACTCAGTTGGTGGTACTGTACTTCAGAACTCAGTTGGTGGTACAGTACTTTAGAACTCAGTTGGTGGTACAGTACTTCAGAACTCAGTTGGTGGTACAGTACTTTAGAACTCAGTTGGTGGTACAGTACTTCAGAACTTAGTTGGTGGTACAGTAACCCTAAAAAGGTTGGGAAATACTGTACTAACATCAGAATTTTTAAAGAAGGTGCGCACATCGTTAAATCCTCGACTTGCATGTTCTGTTAACAGGAATTACCGTAAACTACATGTGATTTCTGTCATTCTGATCACCATGGGTAGACACCCTAATCAGGTTACGCAGCCAACGCATAGGGGTCCGGTAAATATCTCAAATGTTCGGTAAATGAAAATGCTGCTGGTCAAATGTCCAGTGCCACATTTTCCTAACAGAAACCATGGTGTGTGTATTGTGTTGGTGTATAAAGTGTGTGTGTGCGTGTGTGTGTGTGCGTGTGTGTGTGTGTGTGTGTGTGTGTGTGTGTGTGTGTGCGTGCGTGCGTGTGTGTGTGTGTTTAGCCTCTGCAGGCTTCTCTGATTATCTGAACTGTTTACATCTCTAAAGCCTGCTGCACCAGGCCAAGAGGCCAGCCTCTAATGAACGTCCTGAACATCTGTAGTTTTTCAAGGCAGTGCATCCAACAATATGCATCCGACTCCCAACGTGTATGAGCATATACACTCACTACCATACACGACAATGCGTCAAATCTAGCATGTACTCTCATGAACATACACAAAATGAGATACAGAGACACACAGAGAAACACACACACAGCCAAAGCACCTATTCTTTGGGGTAGCATAGCGCAGTTTTTTTTCAATATAAAACAACTTTTCCTCCAAGCGCAGAAAACAGACGACATACAATATCAATGACAGCTTCATGAGAATAAACGGACAAGTGTGCAACCTGAGAGACAGTGGTTGTTTTCCATGGTTTAATTAGAGGGGAGTTATAGTGAGTAATAAAGACAGAGCCTCCTCTGCAGCCAGGACTTCCAGACACAAACACATTCACTTATTATGACCCTTTAAAACCTTTTCTCTCTCCTCTGTCTCTCTGTCTCCTCTCTCTCTCTCTCTCTCTCTCTCTCTCCCCCTCTCTCTCTGTCTCTCTTTCTCCCTCTCTCTTTTTCACTCTTGTACCTCTCTTTCTCCAACTATCTCTCTCCCTGTGTCTCTCTCCCTCCAACTTTCTCTCTCCCTCTGTCTCTCTCTCCCACCAACTCTCTCTCTCTCTCACTCTCCTCTCTCTCTCTCTCTCTCTCCCTCTCTTTTACTCCCCACTCTCTCTCTCTCTCTCTCCCTCTCTTTTACTCTCCACTCTCTCTCTCCCCCTCTCTCTCTCTCTCTCTTTTTCACTCTTGTACCTCTCTCTCTCCAACTATCTCTCTCCCTGTGTCTCTCTCCCTCCAACTTTCTCTCTCTATGTCTCTCTCTCGCTCTCTCTCTCCCTCTCTTTTACTCTCCACTCTCTCTCTCTCTCTCTACTCTCTCTCTCTCTTTCACTCTCCTCTCTCTCTGTTTCCCTCTCATGTATCTTTCTCTCTCTCTCTCTCTCTCTCTCTCTTTTACTCTCCACTCTCTCTCTCTCTCTCTCCCTCTCTTTTACTCTCCACTCTCTCTCTCCCCCTCTCTCTCTTTTTCACTCTTGTACCTCTCTCTCTCCAACTATCTCTCTCCCTGTGTCTCTCTCCCTCCAACTTTCTCTCTCTATGTCTCTCTCTCGCTCTCTCTCTCCCTCTCTTTTACTCTCCACTCTCTCTCTCTCTCTCTACTCTCTCTCTCTCTTTCACTCTCCTCTCTCTCTGTTTCCCTCTCATGTATCTTTCTCTCTCTCTCTCTCTCTCTCTCTCTCTCTCTCTAACTCTATCTCTCTCTCTCTCTCTCTCTCTCTCTCTCTCTCTCTCTCTCTCTCTCTCCTGACCTCGCTCTTTCCTCACACCTTCTCTCTCTCCATTCTCTAACTCCCTCTCTCTCCTTCTCAATTTTTAATTTACATTTAAGGGGCTTTATTGTCATGGGAGACATATGTTTACATTGCCAAAGCAAATGAAGAAGATAACAAACAAAAGTGAAATAAACAAAACAAAAGGTACAGTAAACATTACACTCACAGACGTTCCAAAATAATAAAATACTTTTAAAATGTCATATTATGTCTATATACAGTGTTATAACGATATGCAAATAGTTCAAGTACAAAAGTCATAAATCCTCTCTCTCTCTCTATCTCTCTCTCTCTCTCTCTCTCTCTCTCTCTCTCCAGACAATCATTTGTGCCAAGTGTGATATCTCTCCTAAATAGTGCAGGCTCATGATCCTATCCTCCCAGTAAGGCCAGCAGGCTAATGATCCTATCCTCCCAGTAAGGCCAGCAGGCTAATGTTCCTATCCACCCAGTAAGGCCAGCAGGCTAATGTTCCTATCCACCCAGTAAGGCCAGCAGTGCCCTACTGATGGTATGGCACTACTGATGGTATGGCACTACTGATGGTATGGCACTACTGATGGTATGGCACTACTGATGGTATGGCACCACTGATGGTATGGCACTACTGATGGTATGGCACTACTGATGGTATGGCACTACTGATGGTATGGCACTACTGATGGTATGGCACTACTGATGGTATGGCACCACTGATGGTATGGCACTACTGATGGTATGGCACCACTGATGGTATGGCACTACTGATGGTATGGCACTACTGATGGTATAGCACTACTGATGGTATGGCACCACTGATGGTATGGCACTACTGATGGTATGGCACTACTGATGGTATGGCACCACTGATGGTATGGCACTACTGATGGTATGGCACTACTGATGGTATAGCACCACTGATGGTATGGCACTACTGATGGTATGGCACTACTGATGGTATGGCACTACTGATGGTATGGCACTACTGATGGTATGGCACTACTGATGGTATGGCACTACTGATGGTATGGCACTACTGATGGTATGGCACCACTGATGGTTTGGCACCACTGATGGTATGGCACTACTGATGGTATGGCACTACTGATGGTATAGCACCACTGATGGTATGGCACTACTGATGGTATGGCACTACTGATGGTATGGCACTACTGATGGTATAGCACCACTGATGGTATGGCACTACTGATGGTATGGCACTACTGATGGTATGGCACTACTGATGGTATGGCACTACTGATGGTATGGCACTACAGATGGTATGGCACCACTGATGGTATGGCACCACTGATGGTATGGCACTACTGATGGTATGGCACTACTGATGGTATGGCACCACTGATGGTATGGCACCACTGATGGTATGGCACCACTGATGGTATAGCACTACTGATGGTATGGCACCACTGATGGTATGGCACCACTGATGGTATGGCACTACTGATGGTATAGCACCACTGTACTCAATGTGATTGGAGTATCTGCACTCTTTAAAATACATTCAAATGCTTTTATAGATTTTTTAAATACAATAAACAGGTTTTGGGGGCTAAAAACCCAATGTAAAAGTATTGAGTGGATGTAATTTGTGCACTATGAAATGAAACTCCCGTAGCTATGCACCAGTGAACGCACTCAACACTGGGTATTTAACGAGGGCCTGGTCGGCGCGGAGCTGTGAGGTGAACTGAACTGAATCCCACCAGTGTGACGGACAGATCCCTCTGACATCACAGAGGAAAAGGAAACTCTGGCCCAGCACGACTGGTAACTGGGCTGCCGGTGCCCCTCTCTCTGAGGATTAGGAGGAGGGGGAGGAGGGGGAGAAGGAGGGAGCTGTACACTGTATAGATAGAAGCAAACAAGGGAGTGTTGGTCTAGGACTGGGGGGTCTGAGCTGGAGAGGCTAGGGGTAAAACATGGTTTTATTTTTAATTATTTCACAAGGCAAGTTGGGTTAGAACAAATTCTTATTTACAATGATGGTCTGGGAACAGTGGGTTAACTGCCTTGTTCAGGGGCAGAACGACATATTTTTACATGATCAGTTTAGGGATTAGATCTAGCAACCATTCACCCCTACAGCGAGGAATGAGCTGGACTTTGTCTAGAGAGGTGACATTTTTAAAAGCATTGCAGAAAATCAGCCTTCAACAAGTGATAGGTTGAATTAATCACACTGACAAAGACTACTAAATACGTTTAAAAAAGCCAAACTCAAAGTTAACAACCGAAGAAAAGGGCAGGCTTTATACGTTTCTCCTGACCTGCTGGCTAACTCAGTATAAATATGTTTACCCTGACCTGCTGGCTAACTCAGTATAAATATGTTTCTCTTGACCCGCTGGCTAACTCAGTATAAATATGTTTCTCCTGACCTGCTGGCTAACTCAGTATAAATATGTTTCTCCTGACCTGCTGGCTAACTCAGTATAAATATGTTTCTCCTGACCTGCTGGCTAACTCAGTATAAATATGTTTCTCCTGACCCGCTGGCTAACTCAGTATAAATATGTTTACCCTGACCTGCTGGCTAACTCAGTATAAATATGTTTACCCTGACCTGCTGACTAACTCAGTATAAATATGTTTCTCCTGACCTGCTGGCTAACTCAGTATAAATATGTTTTCCTGACCTGCTGGCTAACTCAGTATAAATATGTTTACCCTGACCTGCTGGCTAACTCAGTATAAATATGTTTACCCTGACCTGCTGGCTAACTCCGTATAAATATGTTTACCCTGACCTGCTGGCTAACTCCGTATAAATATGTTTACCCTGACCTGCTGGCTAACTCAGTATAAATATGTTTACCCTGACCTGCTGGCTAACTCAGTATAAATATGTTTCTCCCGACCTGCTGGCTAACTTAGTATAAATATGTTTTCCTGGACTCAGCGTAGAATCATCTAATATATCCCGAGAAGACACGGTTTGTTGCATTTAAACCCACCTATTGATTTCTCAGCTCTCTGTATCTGTAAAGGCTTCAAGTGGACATATGGATCAAGCCACTGCACAAGACTCACTTCTATCAATACATTCCAAAACAGCCGAATCTAAACAGGCGGCTGAGCTGAAACAGAATGTAATTGGTTTAATGTAATTGATATCTTATGTGGAGGTATTACAGAGTGCAATAGAGTGCAATTCCTGATTTCAGGGGCAGTTGTCCTCAGACAAACACACACGCACACAAGGGAGACATGCACGCATGCATAGACACATGCGTACACACACAAAAACACACACTCACACTCACACAAACACACGGATCCACACCTGCCAAAGGCAAGACTAAATCAAAACCCACAGAGGGGTTACAGAATTACCTGACTTTTAACATTTCACTATTGATTCCCTTAAGTTGATTAACTGCATGTACTGGGTGTGACTGTGCAAGTCTGTTGTTCATTATGAGCAAAACTGGATTTACTTATTCAACGTCACAAAAACAGATAATCTCATAACCCTAAATTGAACTAAGAACAATGTCAACAATGCTTACACTAGCTGGATCCTAGCACTGAGCCATGATGCATGATACCATACTAAACTAACATTATTACCAATGATAATCAGGTTTTCAATAGGAAGCTGAACCAAACCTTAAAAGTCCATTGACCACTTGTCAACCTCATATTCATTATATCGAGCACCATACCAATGTATACATATGTCAACATGGTGTGTTTACTGTATGTTCTATGGTTAAGAAGATAAGAAGAACGGTCCTAAAGAATGTATTTTTCCAAACCTTTAAGTACTCGACCGGTCGACTAACTACAACATGGTGGGCAGCAAGAGAACATTGAGTAAAATGGGACATCACAATGAGTTCCTAGAAGTTCTATTGAGTTCCAAGGAGTTCCAAGGAGTTCCAAGGAGTTCTAAGGAGTTCCAATGAGTTCTAAGGAGTTCCAAGGAGTTCCAAGGAGTTCCAAGGAGTTCTAAGGAGTTCCAATGAGTTATAAGGAGTTCCAAGGAGTTATAAGGAGTTCCAAGGAGTTCCAAGGAGTTCTAAGGAGTTCCAATGAGTTATGAGGAGTTCCAAGGAGTTCCAATGAGTTCTAAGGAGTTCCAAGGAGTTCCAATGAGTTCTAAGGAGTTCCAATGAGTTATAAGGAGTTCCAAGGAGTTCCAATGAGTTCTAAGGAGTTCCAAGGATTTCTAAGGAGTTCAAAGGAGTTCT
The DNA here is from genome assembly GCF_002021735.2 of Oncorhynchus kisutch. Lineage (NCBI taxonomy): Eukaryota > Metazoa > Chordata > Actinopteri > Salmoniformes > Salmonidae > Oncorhynchus > Oncorhynchus kisutch. Next base: position 10,304,348 of record NC_034190.2, on the reverse strand, counting down.
AAGGAGTTCCAAGGAGTACTAAGTAGTTCCAATGAGTTTCAAAGAGTTCTAAGGAGTTCAAAGGAGTTCTAAGGAATTCTAAGGAGTTCCAATGAGTTCCAAGGAGTTCTAAGGAGTACCAAGGAGTTCTAAGGAGTTCCAAGGAGTTCTAAGGAGTTTCAAGGAGTTCTAAGGAGTTCAAAGGAGTTCTAAGGAGTTCTAAGGAGTTCCAATGATTTTCAAGGAGTTCTAAGGAGTTCTAAGGAGTTCCAAGGAGTTCCAAGAATTCTGCACATGTATTATATTTTGTCTTTCTAATAACATTCTATCTCCATACTCAACTCAACTCCCCACTACTCACCTGTAGTGACGGAAGATCTCCTCCTCCACATCTGTGATGAAATGGCACTTGGTGCATGAGTGCTCCCCGTGAGGGCCCTTAGGGGCCGAGTACCTCCCCGTCTCAGCTCCCTCCTGCTCGGGCTTGACCTCCAGCACGCCGTGGGTGGCATGGGCACTGTCGTAGTGCAGCAGAAGCAGGTCGATGTCGCTGGTGGCGTAGGGACACTGGTCACACAGGTGGGTGACGCTGGGCCTGGGAGTTGGGGAGCTACCCTGGGGGGACAGCTGGAGGAAAAGGAGGACGCAGTGGGAGCATGCGCTCTTCCTGCAAGCAAATGGGAAGGAGATCTCCCCCAGGTGCTTCTCAGGGCTGCAGAGGCCACGCGGGCAGAACGGGCAGTGCTTGATGGTGCATTTGTGGATGCTGTGGGCCTGCTGGTAGTGGCGGAGCAGAGGCGCCACCACAATAACCTCAGGCCCGTGGTTCATGGAGTAGCGGAAGTCACAGAACTGGCAGTTGTAGCTGGTCACCACCGTCTCCGGGTCCGTTGCGCCCATCGAGCCACTTGTTCCTGTCTTGTCTTTCCTCCGGCTGTGGGGGTCTCTCTCTCCGTCCCTGGATTTGCTGCTCCTTCGCTCCCTCTTGGCTGGGCTGCCCTCCCTGGTCCCCCCTCTTCCTCCTCCAGGTTGTCTGTGTCTCCTCTCATAATGCTCCAGCAGGCGATGTGAGCTGGGCGACTCACAGCTGAAGTTGCAGTACTTACACCAGTAATAGGCCACCGCTGTGGAGCCGCCGTCGGCCCCCGTCCAGCCAGGTGAGTCTGTGGCCCTGCCGTCGGCCCCCGTCCAGCCAGGTGAGTCTGTGGCCCTGCTGTCGGCCCCCGTCCAGGCAGGTGAGTCTGTGGCCCCGCCGTCGGCCCCCGTCCAGCCCGGCGAGTCTGTGGCGTGGATGGGGACGGAGTAGCCAGCCACCGAGTCGTCCTCCGCACGGACCGCCACCCGGTTCTCCCACTTTCCCGGTTCCGCCCCCTCCACGCCACCACCCCGTATCACATAGTTCCCCTTCCCTTCCGAGAGCTTGTCGTCGTTCTGCAGTGGCGGGGGCTGGGATTTCATCTTGTTGGGGTGGGCAGACAGGAAGTGTTGCTCCAGCTCCACTGAGGAGCTTCCCATGTAGGTGAAGTTACAGAACTTGCAGCGGAAGTACTTGGTGTTTCCCTGACAGTCCGGAGTCTTCCTCCCGATGCCGATGAAGGTATCTCCCAGCGTCACCTGGAGCACAATGAGGAAAGAAACTTCTGTAACTCGTGTTGATTATGCATTTCACTTGAATGTATTTACTTTCTTCCCCTGATTTATTTTATCTTATGTTTTCCTTTGTGTTATTTGTAATCTGTTATTCGTAACAATCTGTAAAAAATAAAAATAAATCATCTACTCTTTATTTTTTGTAATAAATATTTGAAAGAGCTCAATGTTCATTTGTCTTTTAATTCTGATCATATTGTTTTCAATTTTTTTCTTGTGTGCAAATATATATATATATATATATATATATATACATATATATATTTGAATATAAACAGAGACGTGTGAGTCAGTCACACAGGCACTGAAAAAACAAAACAAATGACATCACCCACCCAGACAATAAGCTACACGAAAAGGCCATGATACCAGGAAGGAAGATAAAAGCGTATGATCGAAATAATCTATTATCTATGTCTACAGAGAGGTATAGCTCCGTTTAGAATGTTTTTTTTTATTAATTGATTTGAGCAGATAAGGAGATGTTAGGGATCAAACTTGAACACCTAGGGTAAGATCAATCTAGAACACCTGGAGTAAGAGCAGCTGATAGATCAATCTAGAACACCTGGAGTAAGAGCAGCTGAAAGATCAAACTAGAAAACCTGGAGTAAGAGCAGCTGATAGATCAGACTAGAACACCTGGAGTAAGAGCAGCTGATAGATCAAACTAGAACACCTGGAGTAAGAGGAGCTGATAGATCAGACTAGAACACCTGGAGTAAGAGCAGCTGATAGATCAAACTAGAACACCTGGAGTAAGAGCAGCTGATAGATCAAACTAGAACACCTGGAGTAAGAGCAGCTGATAGATCAGACTAGAACACCTGGAGTAAGAGCAGCTGATAGATCAAACTAGAACACCTGGAGTAAGAGGAGCTGATAGATCAGACTAGAACACCTGGAGTAAGAGCAGCTGATAGATCAAACTAGAACACCTGGAGTAAGAGCAGCTGATAGATCAAACTAGAACACCTGGAGTAAGAGCAGCTGATAGATCAGACTAGAACACCTGGAGTAAGAGCAGCTGATAGATCAAACTAGAAAACCTGGAGTAAGAGCAGCTGATAGATCAAACTAGAAAACCTGGAGTAAGAGCAGCTGATAGATCAGACTAGAACACCTGGAGTAAGAGCAGCTGATAGATCAGACTAGAACACCTGGAGTAAGAGCAGCTGATAGATCAAACTAGAACACCTGGAGTAAGAGCAGCTGATAGATCAGACTAGAACACCTGGAGTAAGAGCAGCTGATAGATCAAACTAGAACACCTGGAGTAAGAGCAGCTGATAGATCAGACTAGAACACCTGGAGTAAGAGCAGCTGATAGATCAGACTAGAACACCTGGAGTAAGAGCAGCTGATAGATCAGACTAGAACACCTGGAGTAAGAGCAGCTGATAGATAAGACTAGAACACCTGGAGTAAGAGCAGCTGATAGATCAAACTAGAACACCTGGAGTAAGATCAGCTGATAGATCAGACTAGAACACCTGGAGTAAGAACAGCTGATAGATCAGACTAGAACACCTGGAGTAAGAGCAGCTGATAGATCAGACTAGAACACCTGGAGTAAGAGCAGCTGATAGATCAGACTAGAACACCTGGAGTAAGAGCAGTTGCTTTATATGGTAAGACGTGCTGTATAACAATGTTTATTAGACATTATCAAATATGAATTCCCTCGTGTTATTAAAGAAGAGAAATGGCAAACTTGAGATCGTTTTGATGATCAAGTTGACAATGCAGCCAACCAGAAGCAGTGTGATAGAACGAAGGGGTTTATATCAGAATACTACTAAAGAAACACCTGTTTCCTAATGATACGCAACAAATCCAATCTCTATTTCCAAGTATTTTCGATGCTTGTGCAAGCGTGAACACCGAGAGTGCCTGGCAGGGATCCAGCAGTCAAGGTTGTTGTCTGGTAAGCGCAACAAAACCAAACCAACCTTGCAATCGAACATGTTCCCTGAATTTCAACAACCTACGCACCTTGACCTCCAAGTCTCCAACATATGGCTCAAATCGTAAACATAAGTGTTGCTGTGTGAAATATCCCGGAGCCAGAGACATTCTATAATGGGAAGGTTATCCAGTGTGTGTAAGAGGTAGGTCTTGATCCTGGTGTGTGGTTAAAGCAACCTGGTGTCATTTTCTAGAAGATGAGAAATGACTTTTAATCCCAGCCCCCGTCCCCACAGAAGGCCTTTTGCCTTTTGGCAAATCAAAATGTGTTCTTAACTGACTTGCCTAGTTAAATGAAGGTTAAGTAAAACAAATCCAAATAAAATGACTGAAACAGAGCGGGTCGCTCCTAAGCCTGCCTGAAGAGATTAGCTACATAGACCTGTATTATATGACTGGCCTACTCAGTCAAGCCAAATGTCCTCTGAAATATTAGCAATAAAATAAATACAATGAAATACCAGAAGATGTCTATGATGGAATGAAATATAAATGTATAAAACATTTAGTATTTTAACACAGTTTGGGGTTTGTAAGTGGGAAAAAATGGGGCTTGTGTTTACTAGAGGGATTGTCATAAATGACTGTACTTTGTTTGTTGCAATCTTGAAACAGTACTATGAAGTACTACTACAGTCCTATGAAGTACTACTACAGTCCTATGAAGTACTACTACAGTCCTATGAAGTACTACTACAGTCCTATGAAGTACTACTACAGTCCTATGAAGTACTACTACAGTCCTATGAAGTGCTACTACAGTCCTATGAAGTACTACTACAGTCCCATGAAGTCTGTTCTTCTCTGTCTTCTGAATGCAGTGAGACTATCTACTCGGAGATCAGTGGAGAAAAGTCTTACTGTGCCTTGCCAATGTCTCCAGAGACCAGAGACTGCAAAGTGTCATTAGACCAGAGCAGCATCACAAGATTATAATATCATATTTAAAAATGATAAAGTGATATCCGCAGGCTCTCTCAGAGTGTACCTTTGTGGACATGTGCAGTAGGCTAAAAATAAACGTTCACCCATAACGTTAACTTGGGTGTGGAATGGTTCACATCCCAAAACAATAGCAATATGCAAAAAGTCTGTCTGGTCAGGTATTCACCCGAATTTTCTTCTCACAGACACATATACACACAAACACACACACACACACGCACACACACACACACGCACACGCACACACTCACACTCACACGCACACACACACACGCACACACACATTCCAACTCACACACAAACATGACGTGACCATTAGAGAGAGAGAAAAAAGGTGACAGCAATACCAACACATCAGCCCACTTAGTCCGAGACAGTCTGAATATTTGAAGGAGGAAAACAACATTAGAGGTAGCCTAATTACAATCTGTGGTGGGTTAAAAGGCCAAATGGCCCTGCTTCTGTATGATATGGCATTAAGAGGCCCAGACCCCGGGACAAACTCACCTCATTTACAAGGAACACTAGAGTTAAATGCACCACTCGAATTGTAAACATGACATTGTTGAAGTGGAGGGAGAAACCGCATGCCGTGAAAGCTGTGCAGATAAATGGCTCTGACATCTGTTCATTACCCCTCGTTTAAAATAAATCCAGTTCCCTGTTTTCACTGGATACCTCTCCCTTCCCTACAATCTTTTCTCCCTTTTCATTGGGTAATGAGAAATAAGCAGCCTTCGATGTTACTGCATGGAAAATTCCCACTAGGGGATGAAAACAGAACAGTGTTTATGATTGTATTACTTAAAAAATATATATATATAGATATAATGACAATATTAGAACCCGGAGACATCCAAATGAAATGGATAGCGAGACAAAGACTGCTAAGAAATCATTTCAACCAGAGGATGGTAATAGATCTGAGTCACGTAGGGCCCTTTTCTTTTGGGGTTATTAGATCATATGTTTAAGACTCTAAAACAGTGCACATACTGTAAGGTCCATGTGTGCAATATATGTTTGGCAGGCATTCCCTTAATACAATATAAACTTTTATTTCTGTACACAAGGAAATCGCTAAATGGTTGTGCCACTTTACAAATTAACCTGTGTACTCCAATAAAATAAATCACACACAAACATGATGAGAAAAGCTTTCAAAACAACAAATCACTATAAAATACAAATAGGATGGATGTAGCTATATTTTGAAGGGTTATGCATCAATTTAATAACTCATATAGTTACAGGAATAGTCCATCCTAAAACCTAAAGCCATATTTATAAATCATGTCTGGTCAATACTAAAATATTAAATTAGCTAAAAAGTACAGTAACAGAGCAATTTATTCTATAGGTCAAAAAACATTAGCTCAGATTGCCCACAATGTGCTATTACAAAATGGAGGGTCATAAAATAGCTGTTTTTATGGACGTGTAGTCCATATAATGTTCAGGTTGAGATGTACAGTTGAAGTTGGAAGTTTACATACACTTAGGTTGGAGCCATTAAAACTCGTTTTTCAACCACTCCACAAATTTCTTGTTAACAAACTATCGTTTTGTCAAGTCGGTGAGGAGGACATCTATTTTTCCAACAATTGTTTACAGACAGATTATTTCATTTATAACTCACTCTATCACAATTACAGTAGGTCAGAAGATTGCATACACTAAGTTGACTGTACCTTTAAACAGCTTGGAAAATTCCAGAAAATTATGTCATGGCTTTAGAAGCTTCTGATAGGCTAATGGATATCATTTGAGTCAATTGGAGGTGTACCTGTGGATGCATTTGAAGGCCTACCTTCAAACTCAGTGCCTCTTCGCTTGACATCATGGAAAAATCAAAAGAAATCAGCCAAGACCTCAGAAAAATTATTGTAGACCTCCACAAGTCTGGCTCATCCTTGGGAGAAATTTCCAAACACCTGAAGGTACCATGTTCATCTGTACAAACAATAGTACGCAAGTATAAACACCATGGGACCACGCAGGCATCATTATGCTCATACTGCTCAGGAAGGAGATGCGTTCTGTCTCATAGAGATGAATGTGCTTTGGTACGAAGAAGGACCTTGTGAAGATGCTGGAGGAAACAGGTACAAAAGTATCCATATCCACAGTAAAACGAGTCCTATATCGACATAACCTGAAAGGCTGCTCAGCAAGGTAGAAGCCACTGCTCCAAAAGCGCCATAATAAAAACGAGACTACGGTTTGCAACTGCACATGGGGACAAAGATCTCACTTTTTGGAGAAATGTCTTCTGGTCTGATGAAACTAAAATAGAACTGTTTGGCCATAATGACCATCGTTATGTTTGGAGAAAAAAGGGGGAGGCTTGCAAGCCGAAGAACACCATCCCAACCGTGTAGCACGGGGGTGGCAGCATCATGTTGTTGGGGTGCTTTGCTGCAGCAGGGACTTGTGCACTTAAGATGTCATCATAAGAAGGAAAATGATGTGGATATATTAAAGCAACATCTCAATACATCAGTCAGGAAGTTAAAGCTTGGTAGCAAATGGGTCTTCCAAATGGACAACGACCACAAGCATACTTCCAAAGTTGTGGCAAAATGGCTTAAGGACAACAAAGTCAAGGTATTTGAGTGGCCATCACAAAGCCCTGACCCAAATCCTATAGAGAAGTTGTGGGCAGAACTGAAAAAGCATGTGAGAGCAAGGAGGCCTACAAACCTGACTCAGTTACACCAGCTCTGTCAGAAGGAATGGACCAAAATTCACCCAGCTTATTATGGGAAGCTTGTGGAAGGCTACCCGAAATGTTTGACCCAAGTTAAACCATTTAAAGGCAATGCTACCAAATACTAATTGAGTGTATGTAAACTTCTGACCCACTGGGAATGTGCTGAAAGAAATAAAAGCTGAAAGAAATAATTCTCTCTACTGTTATTCTGACATTTCACATTCTTCAAATAAAGTGCTGATCCTAACTGACCTAAAACAGGGAATTGTTACTAGGATTAAATCCTCTCTCCATGGGTGTCCAGTTACTTTGATGACACAAGTGTCCCACTAAGAGACAAGTCTCAAACCCTGGCTGACCTTGGTTTCAATGCAGATAATGGTTGAGTTCCTGCAGACTACATTGCAGTTGCATGACAGATCTTACAACACCTGGAAAGCTATTCACAACATATCAACATATCGTGCTTCTACACCTGCATTGCCTGCTGTTTGGGGTTTTAGGCTGCGTTTCTGTACAGCACTTTGTGACATCAGCTGATGTAAGAAGGGCTTTATAAATACATTTGATTGATTGATTGATTGATTGATCAGCAAACCACATCATATGATATAGCAATCTGATGATCGACTACACAGTCAATGATGTGGCACGCAACCATTGATTGATGCAATACAACGCCTGGGCATCTAGTTGGGTAGGAAGTGTACCGTTATACAGTACTACTGATGGGTGGTTCTGGTACCTGGAGTTTCGGTAGTTATGAAAAGACAAACAGTTGAATGCCAACAAACTTTTTTTCAGGTGCAGAGCATATTTACCTGTACGTCATAGGTGCCGTTAAGTAACATGTGTGGTGACCCTGTAGAGTCCTGTGGCGCCCCGGTCAGGGCAGTGTAGGACGGGGGCCGTGTAGTGTCTTTGGCGTGTTGGCTCTGTGAGGAGAAGCCCACCATGTTGTGCAGGGCCAGTATCTTAGTGTCCAGCTCTGCGTCCTGCCGCGTGCGGTTGTGCAGGCCCAGATGGTACTTCCGATAGTGCTTGACCAGGTCCGTGGGGTCGTTCCCGTAGTAACCGTACCCACAGATGTTGCACTTGAAGTCCTGCAGTTTGGGAGAGCAGGGCGGGGCTACCCCTGTCTCGGCCCCCAGGGGGCTGGGCGTGATGTCCCCGGCCCCCTCGTCTGCCCCCCTATGTGGGTGGAGGGGGCGTAGCAAGGGGTATCCAGAGCCCTCCACCCCACCCTGGTGGACTGAAGTCCCCCCTGTGGGGCTGTAGGAGATGTCCTTGTCCTCCCCGTTACTGGTGACGCCCTGGACGATGACACCCCTCCCTCGGGCGGCCAGCAGCAACCCCTCCCTGACACCCCCCCTTTCTCCCCCTCCTCTCTCCCCGACCTTCCCCAGCAGCAGCTCCCCCGCCGGGCTGCGTGCCTGTGTCCCGTCCCCCTCATCTGGTTCTGATCTGAGAGGAGACAGAGACACAGCCCCGTCGGGCCCGGCCCAGGATGGGAGCGCCGGCAGATCTGAGTCTGTCACCTCGTGGCAGGGGAAGGACGCTACATTTCCTCCCTTCTTGTGGCTGGGGTAATTAAAGACAGGCCTGTCGGTGTTTACTGTTGCCGCTGTTCCCACTCCTCCGCCGCCCCTCCCTCCTCCTTCCCGTTTGATGGAGCCTGAGACGGAGCCCGGGGAGGAAGAGGAGTCCTCCTCGTCTGGGACTGGCACGTGGGCCCGACCTAGTTCGGCCGGCAGCAGCCCGTCGGCACCGTTGGGCTCTGAGGCCCGGCTCCCGGCACTGTCCTCGCTATCTGGCCCGGTGGCCTCCGCGGCCAGAGCCTCACCTTCTCCTTCTTCCTCACCGCCGAAGCTTCTCAAAGGGGGGTTCTTTTTCCTCACCATATCTGCAGGCAGGCAGCATAGACACACAGACAGAATGTTTTAGTGTCACACTTCCTTGAGGAATAGGTATATTAAACAAAGAGGAATAGGTATATTAAACAAAGAGGAATAGGTATATTAAACATGGAGGAATAGGTATATTAAACATGGAGGAATAGGTATATTAAACATAGAGGAATAGGTATATTAAACATAGAGGAATAGGTATATTAAACATGGAGGAATAGGTATATTAAACATAGAGGAATAGGTATATTAAACATAGAGGAATAGGTATATTAAACATAGAGGAATAGGTATATTAAACATAGAGGAATAGGTATATTAAACATGGAGGAATAGGTATATTAAACATGGAGGAATAGGTATATTAAACATAGAGGAATAGGTATATTAAACAAAGAGGAATAGGTATATTAAACAAAGAGGAATAGGTATATTAAACATAGAGGAATGGGTATATTTAGACTCCCCATGTAACTACATGCAACGGCTGGGGGAAAATGATTACGTGAACTGGATCTCTATTCAAGAACCACATCAATTGAAGTCTGTACCAAATAAGATGGAGACAGTGGTAGTTTAGTTTTTTTTGTCTCTCTCTCTCTCTCTCTCTCTCTCTCTCGTTCTCTCTCGCTCTTACAATCAGCGCATAAAAACTTTCAAGAGTTCCTCCACTAAATACAACAAAGCAAAAAAAAAGATGGTCTTTTTTTCGTACAACTTAAAACAATGGCGGCCATTCAGCTCTGGTCCATAAACAGAACTCCTCCATCTATAACCAGTAACAACACCAGTTGCTGAATGTTGTTGATGGCATTTTGATCAGTAAAATCTGTGTGCCTATAGTTAATGATAAGGCTTGTGACGTGTCAGCTAAAGAAGTGGAATATTAAGATATAGGGAATGCAGAAAGTGATCATAGTGTTGGATTACTGTCCATATGTATGTCTAGCAGAGAATGGGGATGAAATAAAACAAACCATTAAGTCGGATTTGCTACGGTACAACCTGAATGAAATGAATTTGTAGGACGGAGGGGGTCAGCATGAGAGCAATTTCCAGTTTGTTTCAGTTTGTTTCAGTGTGTGTGTGTGTCTAAATTCACTCAAACCCCAATTCTCTCCATCCAGGGTGCTTAGAATTTCTCATAATGCAAGTCTCATTTCTTCTTTTTGAAACATATGGAGAGTCATTTTGTAGGCTGTAAATAAAATGAGTATTAAATAGACCAAGTATGTTTTGTAAAGAGGCAATGACTAAACCAGTGTTCATAAAAGCTGCAGGAAAAATGTGAAGCAACAGATCCAACAGACATGTCACCAGTTACCCTGTTTCAATCTCCAACAGACATGTCACCAGTTACCCTGTTTCAATCTCCAACAGACATGTCACCAGTTACCCTGTTTCAATCTCCAACAGACATGTCACCAGTTACCCTGTTTCAATCTCCAACAGACATGTCACCAGTTACAGTGTTTCAATCATTACCAAGTCACTGTTGGATGTCTACCATCACTCTGCCACCACTGGAATTTACAACCACAAAAGCATGTTGTTCATCAAAATAAACTAATTGACTTGATTAATCAACAATGAAACCAGAATAATTGGCCTAGTGTTTAAAAGGCATTATTTTGTACTCGTACTCTGGAGCAGAAACACACTTATAATAAACGGCTTACAATCCACTACCAACAGACTTTGACCCCGAAAACTAACACTTACAAGGGTTGAAATTAAACTGGCCTGAAAACTACAGGGATTGTGTAAATTTGTCCCATAGTTTGGAATGGCTTTCTCATGGCCTTAATTATCGAATCACACCCCTCGAAATGGCTTGCAATCATTAACCTCTCTGAAAATTTCCCCAAAGGCTAACTCAAAAATACTACACAAGAAAGAGAGTGTCCCTGACACACGTCAGCCCGGCTTCAACAAGGAGCGGGGAAAAAGGTCTTCAAGCAAAGAATGGAATCGTCATTCAACAACAAATCAATGTTTCACTATAGTTAAAGTAAGGCAAATGACAGCTGATCTGTGTCCAGAAGAATACCAGACTACTAAGGGTAACACAATAGTCCCGCTCATCCCACCCCCACACGGAGCAGAAGAATCGTTGGGATTTCTACTCTCAATAAACTTCGGATCAATGTAAACCCTCCAAAAAATGTGATATCATCCTTAATCACATCTCAGACAAAATAATATTCTAAAGCACTGTTCATTACCCAGAAGCATTGTGTCTTTTGTAATATCACCAGGAAGCAGTGAGAACAGAGCTTTAGTGGTTCTATACACGGCTCAAGTTCCTCAACAGAGGAGTGTGATTTAGCATGAAATGTCTCCCGACTCATAAAAGAGAAACGTTTTTTATCCCTGATATGTAATACAATTACACTACAGGAAAAGGAGGACTGAGCACACCCCCATTCTCATCGACAAGGCTGTAGTGGAGCAGGTTGAGAGCTTCAAGTTCCTTGTTGTCCATATCACCAACAAACTATCATGGTCCAAACACACCAAGACAGTCATAAAGAGGGCACGGGAAAAACCTGTTCCCCCTCAGGAGACTGAAAAGATTTGGCATGGGTCCTCAGATCCTCAAAGGGTTTTACAACTGCAACATCGAGAGCATCCTGACTGGTTGCATCACTGCCTGGTACGGCAACTGCTCGGCCTCCGACAGCAAAGCACTACAGAGGACAGTGCGTACGGCCCAGTACATCACTGGGGCCAAGCTGCCTGCCATCCAGGACCTCTATATTAGGCAGTTTCAGAGGAAGGCCCTAAAAATTGTCAAAGACTCCAGCCACCCTAGTCATAGACTGTTCTCTCTGCTACCGCATGGCAAGTGGTACCGGAGTGCCAAGTCGAGGTCCAAAAGGCTTCTTAACAGCTTCTACCCCCCCACAAGCCATAAGACTCCTGAACAGCTAATCAAAGGGCTACCCAGACCCCTCTTTTACACTGCTGCTACTCTCTGTTTATAATCTATGCTTAGTCACTTAAACTCTACCCACATGTACATATAACCTCAAATTAAATTAAAATATAGGACAAAACACACATCACGACAAGGGAGACAACACAACACTACATAAAGAGAGACATAAGACAACAACATAGCATGGCAGCAACACATGACAACACAGGATGGTAGCAACACAACATGACAACACAGCATGGTAGCAACACAACATGGCAGCAACACAACATGGTAGCAGCACAAAACAGGGTACAAACATTATTGGGCACAGACAAAAGCACAAAGGGCAAGAAGGTAGAGACAACAATACATCAGGCAAAGCAGCCGCCACAACTGTCAATAAGAGTATCCATGATTGAGTCTTTGAATGAAGAGATGGAGATCAAACTGTCCAGGTGTTTGTTGCAGCTCGTTCCAGTCACTTGTATATACCCTCACTTGTTATTTTACTGCTTCTATGTAATTATTTGTTACTTTTATTTTCTATTTTCTATTTTTTACTTATCTAATTTTTGTCTTAAGTGACACACACTTATCTTATCTTTTTATTTATTTTTTCTTCTTATCTTCTTAAAGCATTGTTGGTTACGAGCCTGTAAGTAAGCATTTTACTGTAAGGTCTACTACACCTGTTGTATTAAGCATTTCACTGTAAGGTCTACTACACCTGTTGTATTCAGCATTTCACTGTAAGGTCTACTAAACCTGTTGTATTCAGCATTTCACTGTAAGGTCTACTACACCTGTTGTATTCAGCATTTCACTGTAAGGTCTACTACACCTGTTGTATTCAGCATTCCACTGTAAGGTCTACTACACCTGTTGTATTCAGCATTTCACTGTAAGGTCTACTACACCTGTTGTATTCAGCATTTCACTGTAAGGTCTACTACACCTGTTGTATTCAGCATTTCACTGTAAGGTCTACTACACCTGTTGTATTCAGCATTTCACTGTAAGGTCTACTACACCTGTTGTATTCAGCATTTCACTGTAAGGTCTACTACACCTGTTGTATTCAGCATTTCACTGTAAGGTCTACTACACCTGTTGTATTCAGCATTTCACTGTAAGGTCTACTACACCTGTTGTATTCAGCATTTCACTGTAAGGTCTACTACACCTGTTGTATTCAGCATTTCACTGTAAGGTCTACCTACACCTGTTGTATTCAGCATTTCACTGTAAGGTCTACTACACCTGTTGTATTCAGCATTTCACTGTAAGGTCTACTACACCTGTTATATTCAGCATTTCACTGTAAGGTCTACTACACCTGTTGTATTCAGCATTTCACTGTAAGGTCTACTACACCTGTTGTATTCAGCATTTCACTGTAAGGTCTACTACACCTGTTGTATTCAGCATTTCACTGTAAGGTCTACTACACCTGTTGTATTCAGCATTTCACTGTAAGGTCTACTACACCTGTTGTATTAAGCATTTCACTGTAAGGTCTACTACACCTGTTGTATTCAGCATTTCACTGTAAGGTCTACTACACCTGTTGTATTCAGCATTTCACTGTAAGGTCTACTACACCTGTTGTATTCAGCATTTCACTGTAAGGTCTACTACACCTGTTGTATTAAGCATTTCACTGTAAGGTCTACTACACCTGTTGTATTCAGCATTTCACTGTAAGGTCTACTACACCTGTTGTATTCAGCATTTCACTGTAAGGTCTACTACACCTGTTGTATTCAGCATTTCACTGTAAGGTCTACTACACCTGTTGTATTCAGCATTTCACTGTAAGGTCTACTACACCTGTTGTATTCAGCATTTCACTGTAAGGTCTACTACACCTGTTGTATTAAGCATTTCACTGTAAGGTCTACTACACCTGTTGTATTAAGCATTTCACTGTAAGGTCTACTACACCTGTTGTATTAAGCATTTCACTGTAAGGTCTACTACACCTGTTGTATTAAGCATTTCACTGTAAGGTCTACTACACCTGTTGTATTAAGCATTTCACTGTAAGGTCTACTACACCTGTTGTATTAAGCATTTCACTGTAAGGTCTACTACACCTGTTGTATTAAGCATTTCACTGTAAGGTCTACTACACCTGTTGTATTCAGCATTTCACTGTAAGGTCTACTACACCTGTTGTATTAAGCATTTCACTGTAAGGTCTACTACACCTGTTGTATTCAGCATTTCACTGTAAGGTCTACTACACCTGTTGTATTCAGCATTTCACTGTAAGGTCTACTACACCTGTTGTATTAAGCATTTCACTGTAAGGTCTACTACACCTGTTGTATTAAGCATTTCACTGTAAGGTCTACTACACCTGTTGTATTCAGCATTTCACTGTGAGGTCTACTACACCTGTTGTATTAAGCATTTCACTGTAATGTCTACTACACCTGTTGTATTCAGCATTTCACTGTAAGGTCTACTACACCTGTTGTATTCAGCATTTCACTGTAATGTCTACTACACCTGTTGTATTCAGCATTTCACTGTAATGTCTACTACACCTGTTGTATTCAGCATTTCACTGTAAGGTCTACTACACCTGTTGTATTCAGCATTTCACTGTAAGGTCTACTACAGCTGTTGTATTAAGCATTTCACTGTAAGGTCTACTACACCTGTTGTATTCAGCATTTCACTGTAAGGTCTACTACACCTGTTGTATTCAGCATTTCACTGTAAGGTCTACTACACCTGTTGTATTCAGCATTTCACTGTAAGGTCTACTACACCTGTTGTATTCAGCATTTCACTGTAAGGTCTACTACACCTGTTGTATTAAGCATTTCACTGTAAGGTCTACAACACCTGTTGTATTCAGCATTTCACTGCAAGGTCTACTACACCTGTTGTATTCAGCATTTCACTGTAAGGTCTACTAAACCTGTTGTATTCAGCATTTCACTGTAAGGTCTACTACACCTGTTGTATTCAGCATTTCACTGTAAGGTCTACTACACCTGTTGTATTCAGCACTTCACTGTAAGGTCTACTACACCTGTTGTATTCAGCATTTCACTGTAAGGTCTACTACACCTGTTGTATTCAGCATTTGACAAATACAATTTGATATGATTTGATCATTTTGCATGACAATATCGTCACAGAAGCCACTTAAGATCATCTTATTTCGCATTGTATGGTGCAACTGAATTGTATGGTGCAACTGAAATGTGTAGTAAAATTGAATTGTTTGGTAAAATTTAAATGTATGGTAAAATTGAATTGTATAGTAAAATTGAATTGTTGGGTAAAATTGAAATGTATGGTTAAATTGAATTGTAAGGTAAAATGCTTTGTGTGAAAAAACATTTCACACCTGCCATTTCAGATGCATCAGAAGTAGTTTTCCGCGGCCCGCTGGGCTATAATCAATAACATGCCTAGTGATGGAGCTGCGAGCGGCAAAGCGGAAAGAGAGAGCCGCTTCATCTCCTATTACATCTCCACACGGCACAGAAGAGGACTGGTCACACCCCACATAGCCTGGTTCCTCTCTAGGTTTCTTCCTAGGTTCTGGCCTTTCTATTGAGTTTTTCCTAGCCAACGTGCTTCAACACCTGCATTGCTTGCTGTTTGGGGTTTAAGGCTGGGTTTCTGTACAGCACTTTGTGACATCAGCTGATGTAAGAAGGGCTTTATAAATACATTTGTTTGATTGATACACCTCAGAAAGAGGCCCACCACAGTGACACACACCAAAGTGATATACACCACAGTGATACACACCAGTGACACACACCACAGTGACACACACCACAGTGACACACACCACAATGATACACACCACAGTGACACACACCACAGTGACATACACCACAGTGATACACACCACAGTGACACACACCACAGTGACATACACCACAGTGATATACACCACAGTGATACACACCACAGTGATACTCACCACAGTGACACACACCACAGGTGACACCTACCACAGTGACACACACCACAGTGACATACACCACAGTGATACACACCAGTGACACACACCACAGTGATACTCACCACAGTGACACACACCACAGTGACACACGCCACAGTGACACACACCACAGTGACACACACCACAGTGACATACACCACAGTGATATACACCACAGTGATATACACCACAGTGATACACACCACAGTGATACACGCCACAGTGATACTCACCAC
>NC_034190.2:10213051-10278051 GCF_002021735.2 Oncorhynchus kisutch | reverse complement strand
CTACTCTCTTTATTATCCTCCCCTCCCCCCGACTTGCCCTCTTTGCACTCAATCAGCGCTCGCTGGAACAACAGAGAACAACTGCTTCCTCTACACTTCCTGTGATCACAGGGTCCAAGCTGTCAGTTGGGGACAGGGGTCACGCGCTACGGAGAAACACTGCAGATAACAGGCCGAGGACAGAGAGAGAGACTGAAACTGTGTGTGTGTAATGTTTACTGTTACTGTCTGGTTGTTGTTGTCTTTGTTGGTTTTGTTAAAGTTTTTTTTACCTTCTTTGGAAATGTAAACACGTTTCCTATGCCAATAAAGCCCCTACGAATTGAATTGAGATGAGGGCTGGGAGAGAGAGAGCTGGGAAAGAGAGGATGGCTTGCAGAGGTAGAGGAGGACTGGGAGAGAGAGAGCTGGGAAAGAGAGGATGGCTTGCAGAGGTAGAGGAGGACTGGGAGAGAGAGAGCTGGGAAAGAGAGGATGGCTTCCAGAGGTAGAGGAGGACTGGGAGAGAGAGCTGGGAAAGAGAGGATGGCTTGCAGAGGTAGAGGAGGACTGGGAGAGAGAGCTGGGAGAGAGAGCTGGGAAAGAGAGGATGGCTTGCAGAGGTAGAGGAGGACTGGTAGAGAGAGGACTGGGAGAGAGAGAGCTGGGAAAGAGAGGATGGCTTGCAGAGGTAGAGGAGGACTGGGAGAGAGAGCTGGGAAAGAGAGGATGGCTTGCAGAGGTAGAGGAGGACTGGGAGAGAGAGCTGGGAAAGAGAGGATGGCTTGCAGAGGTAGAGAAGGACTGGGAGAGAGAGGACTGGGAGAGAGAGCTGGGAAAGAGAGGATGGCTTGCAGAGGTAGAGGAGGACTGGGAGAGAGAGCTGGGAAAGAGAGGATGGCTTGCAGAGGTAGAGGAGGACTGGGAGAGAGAGAGCTGGGAAAGAGAGGATGGCTTGCAGAGGTAGAGGAGGACTGGGAGAGAGAGCTGGGAAAGAGAGGATGGCTTGCAGAGGTAGAGGAGGACTGGGAGAGAGGGGACTGGGAGAGAGAGCTGGGAAAGAGAGGATGGCTTGCAGAGGTAGAGGAGGACTGGGAGAGAGAGCTGGGAAAGAGAGGATGGCTTGCAGAGGTAGAGGAGGACTGGGAGAGAGAGAGCTGGGAAAGAGAGGATGGCTTGCAGAGGTAGAGGAGGACTGGGAGAGAGAGCTGGGAAAGAGAGGATGGCTTGCAGAGGTAGAGGAGGACTGGGAGAGAGAGGACTGGGAGAGAGAAAGCTGGGAAAGAGAGGATGGCTTGCAGAGGTAGAGGAGGACTGGGAGAAAGAGAGCTGGGAAAGAGAGGATGGCTTGCAGAGGTAGAGGAGGACTGGGAGAGAGAGGACTGGGAGCACAATTAGACCCAACCAAATCATGAGAAAACAAAAAGATAATTACTTGACACATTAGAAAGAATTAACAAAAAAGCAAAGCAAACAGGAATGCTAGGTAGCCTAGTGGTTAGCGCATTGGGCCTGTAACCAAAAGGTGGCTGGATCGAATCCCTGAGCAGACAAGGTAAAAATCTGATGTTCTGCCACTGAGCAAGGCAGTTAACCCACTGTTCCCTGGGTGCTGTGGATGTCAATATAAGGCAGCCCCCTGCACCTCTCTGATTCAGAGGGGTTGGGTTAAATGAGGAAGATGCATTCAGTTGTACAACTGACTAGGTATTCCCCTTTCCCCTAAAGAGATTACACAGTCGCAAAATACCTGACCCAAAATTAAGGAAAGTTTTGACTATGTACAGACTCAGTGAGGCCACTGAGAAGACAGGCTATGTGCACACTGACCACAAAATGAGGTGGAAATTGAGCTGCACTTCCTAACCTCCTGCCAAATGTATGACCATATTAGAGACACATATTTCCCACAGATCCACAAAGAATTCCAAAACGAACCTAACTTTGATAAACTCTCATATCTATTGGGTGAAGTACCACGATGTGCCATCACAGCAGCAAGATTTATGACCTGATGCCACAAGAAAATAGCAAACAGTGAAGAATAAACACCATTTTAAATGCAATATTTATTTTCCCTTTAACTATTTGCACATAATATGACATTTGAAATGTCTTTATTCTTTTGGAACATCTGAGTGTAATGTTTACTGTTCATTTGTATTGTTTATTTCACTTCTGTTTTTTATCTACTTCACCTGCTTTGGCAATGTTAACATATGTTCCCATGACAATAGAGCACTTTAATTGAATTTAACTGAGAGATGACTGGGAGAGAGAGGAGGGCAGGGAAAGAGAGGAGGACTGGGAGAGAGAGGAGGACTGGGAGAGAGAGGAAGACTGGGAGAGAGGAGGAAGACTGGGAGAGATGGAGGAAGACTGGGAGAGAGAGGAGGACTGGGGTAGAGAGAGGCAACTTGGAGAGAGAGGAGGACTGGGAGGGAGAGGAGGGCAGGGAAAGAGAGGAGGACTGGGAGATAGAGGAAGACTGGGAGTGAGAGGACTGGGAGTGATAGGAGGACTGTGAGAGAGAGGAATACTGGGAAAGAGAGGAGGACTGGGAGATAGAAGAAGACTGTGAGAAGTAGAGGAGGGCTAGGAGAGAAAGGAGGACTGGGGTAGAGAGAGGCGACTGGGAGAGAGGAGGACTGGTAGAGAAAGGCAACTGGGTGAGAGAGGAGGACTGGGAGAGAGAGGCAGAGAGTGGAAGTGTGTAGAAGTTATTGAGTAGTAAAATAAAGCAGACAAACTTCCTGTTGTTTTACAACATCCTTGTTTACATCATGGTCACTGTTGTCCTGTTGCTGCATCGCTTTAAACATGCAATCAAATTCAATGAGCATATCAGACACAGATCTCTTCCTGTCAAACTATTGGAAACACCTGTAAACACATATCTCACGTTATGAATATCTAACTGTGACATAGTCTAGCTAACTTCAGACTGTGTCACAATCCCTCTGCTCTATAAAGACTGAGTTCCACCCAGTTAGACCTCTCCTTGTCTGTCAGTAAGGAGGGTCATACAGTCATTCCTCTCTCAGCCGTGAGTCAAAAATCCAACGGATCAAACAACACCCAAGGCTAGGCACTATTCCTAAAAATATACAGCATTTAGCAACAGGAAAGACGCAGGCAAGCAGGCACATTGCTCAATCCTCATCTTAACAGGGTTTGCAGTGTGATTTAATCCCTTCTGCTTGTGCACCATATTTTTCCTTTGTGTGTGTGTGTGTGTGTGTGTGTGTGTGTGTGTGTGTGTGTGTGTGTGTGTGTGTGTGTGTGTGTGTGTGTGTGTGTGTGTGTGTGTGTGTGTGTGTGTGTGTGTGTGCGTGCGTGCGTGCGTGTGTGTGTGTGGTGTGTGCTGTTTGCATGTGTGTGTGTACGGGCTTCCCTCAAATCACAGTATTAGAGTTTTGCCGGGAAGCTCACTGTCTCATATATAGGTTTACAGGCTAGCAAATGTACTCTGGCCTAGTGATGCTTTTGAACTTTCCTGTGAAGGTCTTTCAGACAGTTACGGGGTCCTTAAGGCAGGTCTGCATATTTCCTTTCCTCTGTCCTACTTGATGATTTTAATGGTTATGAGCTTTATATGATTGCCAGTTGCTGCTCTCTGGCCAACGTCCAGAAGGCTATGAGGACCGTGCCAAGTGACAGCAAGCACAAAATCACAAGATCCTTTGAGAGAATCTGTGTAACCTCTCTGTAGAGAATCTGTGTAACCTCTCTGTAGAGAATCTGTGTAACCTCTCTGTAGAGAATCTGTGTAACCTCTCTGTAGAGAATCTTCTTGTACAATATCTGGCATCGCTACAAGCATTTCAGAGTGGAGGATCTGCACCAAGAAAAATCTTCGGCGAACTGTGCCATTGCTAAGCATTTCTGACCAAAGATCAGACACTAGCCTACCTAACAACAATAAAGCTACGATTTTCCAACCAGTCAGATAGAAGCTGAGCCGTTACAGCTAGTGTAAAACTGTGTGTGTGTGTGTGTGTGTGTGTGCGTGTGTGTGCGTGTGTGTGTGCGCATGAGTGTGTGTGTGTGTGCGTGTGTGTGTGTGTGTCTGTGTGAGTGTGTGCGTGTGTGTGTGCGCGTGTGTGTGTGCGTGTGTGAGTGTGTGCGTGTGTGTGTGCGCGTGAGTGTGTGTGTGTGCGCGTGCGTGCGTGAGTGTGTGTGCGCGTTTGTGTGTGTGTGTGTGTGTGTGTGTGTGTGTGTGTAACTGAGTATAAACCACAGCCTCAGACATTTCCCTTCTGAGTGAAGTCGCATGTCGTTACGCCACCAGAAGACATCTACCCCCATTGTCTCCGACACATCAAGTCGATGCAGAGTAACAGGACGTGAAGAATTCCTGTTAATCACACGAGTGAAAAAACGAAGGCTACAGTTGAGGTTGGGGTGCAGTTCTCAGAAAGCAGAGAATTAAATGGGATATTTCTTTACACTGCTATTCACTTTATGATTGTAAAGAAAAAGCTGAAAAGGTTGTCCTTTTTTTTCTCAGAGCCGAAGATATAACATCTATATAACATATATATGTCACGTCTATGTCACGTCTATGTCACGTCTATATAAAGTCTACATAACATCTACATAAGAGCTATCTAACGTCTATGTCACATCTATGTCACGTCTATGTCACGTCTATATAAAGTCTACATAACGTCTACATAACATCTACATAAAAGCTATCTAACGTCTATGTAACGTCTATCTAACGTCTATGTAACGTCTATCTAACGTGTATGTAACGTCCCATATTTCACTTATAATTCACTGTTTCACAATTCCAGTGGGGCAGTGTCACGCCCTGGTCTTAGTATTTTGTGTTTTCTATATTTATTTGGTCAGGCCAGGGTGTGACATGGGTTTATTGTGTGTTGTGTTTATGTATGGGGGGTTTTCGTAGGTTTTGGGATTGTGGCTTAGTGGGGTGTTCTAGCATAGTCTATGGTTGCCTGAGGCGGTTCTCAATCAGAGGCAGGTGATTCTCGTTGTCTCTGATTGGGAACCATATTTAGGCAGCCATATTCTTTGAGTGTTTGGTGGGTGATTGTTCCTGTCTCTGTGTTAGTTTGCACCAGTTTAGGCTGTTTCGGTTTTCACGTACGTTTATTGTTTTTGTATTGATCGTGTTTATTCGTCTATTAAAGATGTATATTATTAACCATGCTGCATTTTGGTCCGACTCTCCTTCGACGGAAGAAAACCGTTACAGAATCACCCACCACACCAGGACCAAGCAGCGTGGTGACAGGCAGCGGCAGCAGGAGCAACCAAGGTTGGAATATACGACTTGGGAGGAAATAGACAGGTGGGCGGTCGACCCAGAGAGAGTGCCGGAGCCCGCCTGGGATTCGCTGGAGCAGTGCGAAGAGGGCTATAGGAGAATGGCGTTGAAGAGACAAGCACGGCGGCGCAGAAGGAAGCCCGAGAGTCAGCCCCAAAAATGTCTTGGGGTGGGCCTCAGGGAGAGTGTGGCAGAGTCACGGTTCAAACCTGAGCCAACTCCCCCTGTTTATCGTGAGGAGCAGCGATCACAGGACTTCTGGACTTGGGAGGAGATATTGGACGGAAAAGGACCCTGGGCACAGCCTGGAGAATATCGCCGCCCCAAAGATGAACTGGAGGCGGGGAAAGCGGTGAGGCGCTGGTATGAAGAGGCAGCATGGCGACGCGGATGGAAGCCCGAGAGTCCGCCCCAAAAATGTATTGTAGGGGGGGGGCTCAGGGAGAGTGTGGCAGAGTCAGGGTTCAGACCTGAGCCAACTCCCCCTGTTTATCGTGAGGAGCCAAGGAGGAGACCAGAACCAGAGCCGGTGTTGGAGGTGAGTGAAGCAGAGACTGTGAAGGAGTTAATGAGGAAAGTGGAGGAGAGAGTTATGAGGGAGTTGCTAGGTTGGTGCTTTAGGTACGATATTCGCCCGACGGAGCTTGTCGGGGATTTGATGGCACCTGGGTCAGCGCTCCATACTCGTCCTGAGGTGCGTGTTAGTCGGCTGGTGAAGATTGTGCCAGCCTCACGCACTAGGCCTCCTGTGTACCTACCTAGCCTTGCACGTCCTGTGCCAGTCCTGCTCTCAGGCTCTCCAGTACACCTTCACGGTCCGGTCCATCCTGTGCCACCTTCACACACTAGTCCTCCGGTGGCAGCTCCCCGCACGAGGCTTCCTGTGCGTGTCCTCGGCCCAGTACCACCAGTGCCAGCACCACGCACCAGGCCTTCAGTGCGCCTCGCCTGTTCAGCGCTGCCAGAGCCTTTCGCCTCTCTAGCGCTGCCGGAGTCTCCCGCCTGTCTAGCGCTATCAGAGCCTTCCTCCTCTCCAGCGCTGCCGGAGTCTCCCGCCTGTTTAGCGCTGCCAGAGCCTTCCTCTCCAGCGCTGCCGGAGTCTCCCGCCTGTCTAGCGCTATCAGAGCCTTCCTCCTCTCCAGGGCTGCCGGACTCTCCCGCCTGTTTAGCGCTGCCAGAGCCTTCCTCCTCTCCAGCGCTGCCGGAGTCTCCTGCCTGTTCAGCGCAGCCAGAGCTGCTAGTCTGCATGGAGCAGCCAGAGCTGCCAGTCTGCATGGAGCAGCCAGAGCCGCCAGTCTGCATGGAGCAGCCAGAGCTGCCAGTCTGCATGGAGCAGCCAGAGCTGTCAGTCTGCATGGAGCAGCCAGAGCTGCCAGTCTGCATGGAGCAGCCAGAGCTGCCAGTCTGCATGGAGCAGCCAGTCTGCATGGAGCAGCCAGAGCTGCCAGTCTGCATGGAGCAGCCAGAGCTGCCAGTCTGCATGGAGCTGCCAATCTGCATGGATCAGCCAGAGCTGTCAGTCTGCATGGAGCAGCCAGAGCAGCTAGATCCGCCAGTCAGCCAGGATCTTCCAGATCCGCCAGTCAGCCATGATCTTCCAGAACCACCAGTCAGCCAGGTTCCGCCAGTCAGCCATGATCTTCCAGATCCGCCAGTCAGCCAGGATCTGCCAGAACCACCAGCTAGCCAGGATCTGCCAGAACCACCAGCTAGCCAGGATCTGCCAGAGCCAACTACCTGCCTGAGCTTCCTCTCAGTGCCGAGCTTCCCCTCAGCGCCGAGCTACCCCTCAGTCCCGAGCTTCCCCTCAGTCCCGAGCTTCTCCTCAGTCCCGAGCTTCTTCCTCAGTCCTGAGCTGCCCCTCAGTCCGGTGGGGTCCTTGGTGAGGGTTATTAGGCCTAGGTCGGCGGCGAGGGTCGCCAATCAAAGGACGCGTTACAGGGGGACTAAGACTTGGTTGGAGTGGGGTCCACGTCTCGAGCCGGAGCCGCCACCGTGGACAGACGCCCACCCGGACCCTCCCCTAGGGGTTTAGGTGTGCGGCCGGGAGTCCGCACCTTGGGGGGGGGGGGTTCTGTCACGCCCTGGTCTTAGTATTTTGTGTTTTCTATATTTATTTGGTCAGGCCAGGGTGTGACATGGGTTTATTTTGTGTTGTGTTTATGTATGGGGGTTTTTCGTAGGTTTCGGGATTGTGGCTTAGTGGGGTGTTCTAGCATAGTCTATGGTTGCCTGAGGTGGTTCTCAATCAGAGGCAGGTGATTCTCGTTGTCTCTGATTGGGAACCATATTTAGGCAGCCATATTCTTTGAGTGTTTGGTGGGTGATTGTTCCTGTCTCTGTGTTAGTTTGCACCAGTTTAGGCTGTTTCGGTTTTCACGTTACGTTTATTGTTTTTGTATTGATCGTGTTTATTCGTCTATTAAAGATGTATATTATTAACCACGCTGCATTTTGGTCCGACTCTCCTTCGACGGAAGAAAACCGTTACAGGCAGAAGTTTACATACACTTAGTTGACTGTGCCTTTAAACAGCTTGGAAAATTCCAGAAAATTATGTTGTGGCTTTAGAAGCTTCTGATAGGCTAATTGACATCATATGAGTCAACTGGAGGTGTACCTGTGGATTTATTTCAAGGCTTACCTTCAAACTCAGTGCCTCTTTGCTTGAAATCATGGGGAAATCAAAAGAAATCAGCCAAGACCTCAGAAAAACAAAAGTCTGGTTCATCCTTGGGAGCAATTTCCAAATGCCTGAAGGTACCACGTTCATCTGTACAAACAATAGTACACAAGTATAAACACAATGGGACCACGCAGCCGTCATACCGCTCAGGAAGGAAAAGCGTTCTGTCTCCTAGAGATGAACGTACTTTGGTGCGAAAAGTGCAAATCAATCCCAGAACAACAGCAAAGGACCTTGTGAAGATGCTGGATGAAACAGGTACAAAAGTATCTATATCCACAGTAAATCGAGTCCTACAGTATATCGACATAACCTGAAAGGCTGCTCAGCAAGGAAGAAGCCACTGCTCCAAAACCGCCATAAAAAAAGCCAGACTACGGTTTGCAACTGCACATGGGGACAAAGATCTCACTTTTTGGAGAAATGTCCTCTGGTCTGATGAAACAAAAATCGAACTGTTTGGCCATAATGACCATTGCTATAATTGGAGGAAAAGGGGGAGGCTTGCAAGCCGAAGAACACCATCCCAACCGTGAAGCACAGGGGTGGCAGAATCATGTTGTGAGGGTGCTTTGCTGCAGGAGGGACTGGTGCACTTCACAAAATAGATGGCACCATGAGGATGGAAAATTATGTGGATATATTGAAGCAACATCTCAAGACGTTGGTCAGGAAGTTAAAGCTTGGTCGGAAATGGTTCTTCCAAATGGACAATGACCCCAAGCATATTTCCAAAGTTGTGGCAAAATGGCTTAAGGACAACAAAGTCAAGGTATTGGAGTGGTAATCACAAAGCCCGGACCTCGATCCTATAGAAACTGTGTGGGCAGAAAGAAATAAAAGCTGAAATAAATAATTCTCTCTAATATTATTCTGACATTTCACATTCTTAAAAAGTGATGATCCCAGCTGACCTAAGACAGGGAATTTTAAACTGTGATTAAATGTCAGGAATTGTGAAAAAAACTGAGTTTAAATGTATTTGGCTAAGGTGTATGTTAACTTCTGACTTCAACTGTACCTACTGCCTCTATATTCTGCTCATATGAGCAATGATTCTCCAGAGGGCTTCCCATTATGATGTCATCATCTCTGTCATAGTTCCAGAACATATTTTGATGTCATCTCTGCCATAGTTCCAGATCCTTCCACACCCCTGAGGGAACTACGCCTAGTTTGTATTTGTAATGACAGACAGTAGTCTTGTGTTCTTTTACTGTGTTTCAGACTTCTATAGTAGTTATTCTCTACTATTTGCTTTGGCTTTGTGACTGTGTGTCTTCCTGTCTGTGGCTCTGTACGTGAGGTGGATTCAATTCACACTCAATCAATACAGATTGAAGAGAAGGCCACATATAGAGCTTCAAAACACATTATTTTCTGGCGATATGAATGGAGTTACTGTTTGGAAAATGTGTCTGCGTCTGGTTCACACAGGTCTGAGTCAGACAGTTTTAGTTGGAAAGCGAGACGTAAGGTCTAATCTTTCCTAGATCAGGATCACATCAGGATCATGACGTTGTTACTGAATAAGATAGACCATCCTAAAAATGTATGAATATCATCGCCATCCTTAACATTTGAAATAGCAAAAAGGTGAATACCGAACCTGGTGCATCAATATGTTTCTATCAGCTTAATTCATGGATTATCTACTGTTATGATTCAGAGCCTTGAGTGACTGTAGTCAAACCATAATGACTGTACCACACCCAAGGAACTAGAAGCCCAGTGTTCCCCCGATATTCATTTCGATGGCATCCCAATGGAATCCTGGGATTCGGCAGGTAGCCTAGTGGTTAGAGTGTTGGGCCAGTAACTGAAAAGTTGCTGGATCAAATCCCCGAGCTGGTAAAAGTCTGTCGTTCTGCCCCTGAACAGGCAGTTAACCCACTGTTCCTAGGCCGTCACTGTAAATAAGAATTTGATCTTAACTGACTTGCCTTGTTAAATAAAGGTCACACTTAAAAGATGGCATCCCAAGTGGAACAGCGGTCTAAGACACTGCATCTCAGTGCTAGAGGTGTCACTACAGACCCTGGTTTGATTCCAGGCTGTATCACAACCGGCTGTGATTGGGAATCCCACAGGGCGGTGCATAATTGGCCCAATATTGTCTGGGTTAGGGGAAGGTTTGGCCGGGGTAGGCTGTCATTGTAAATAAGAATTTTGTTCTTAATTGACTTGCCAAGTTAAATTTGAAAAAACATAGAATAT
This sequence comes from Oncorhynchus kisutch, assembly GCF_002021735.2. Lineage (NCBI taxonomy): Eukaryota > Metazoa > Chordata > Actinopteri > Salmoniformes > Salmonidae > Oncorhynchus > Oncorhynchus kisutch. The sequence goes on along the minus strand of NC_034190.2, from coordinate 10,267,873 downwards.
CGCATTTAGAATTGCAGGAAACTAGCTGTAAAACTTAAAATGTTCTCTCCACCCAATGGCACAATGTGTAGAATTGCAGGAAACTAGCTTTAAAACTTTAAAACAGCTAAATATTGTCTCTGCAGCCAAGAGGGGAGCCACTAAAATGTCTGGTCTGAGACGGCGCCATTGGCAACTCACACTACCATACCTCTTATAAACACTGATAAGCCCAACACCTACTATGATTTGGCTATGACACCCCAAGCACAACAAGCTCTAGCTAGATGTGACCTACAGTGTGTACTGTATAGCCCAACTCGAAAGAACAAGAGTGTTTTGCAATGAAAGGATTCAGTATTGGCGACCTCAAAGCGGAGGTCAACAAAGGCTCACAAGGACTTTAAATAAAAGTGCAGATGCAAATTGGAACAAGCATTTTCAGTTTGTCATCATCAGCGCTTGGACTCAAGGGAGACTATAGTACCATAGATCAGTAACTAATTCTTTACAATATATATATATATATGCCATTTAGCAGACACCTTTTTCCAGACAGACAGACAGACATGGCTGTGACTGTAGTGTTAGTGTTTCGGTCTGAATGGATGACTACAGAAGCACCCAGTGACCCTCATCCACAAATATTACACCCTATACTTCACACCATCCCAAGGGTAATGAACAGGAAGGGAGGACCATACTGTCTTCATTGGCTACGCTGTAGATTCCCTTTCCTCTTACACCTATCTCCCATTTCCAGCTAACCTATCGTCCACAACAGTTGAGCAGGTGATCTGGACTTGAGGGCTGATGTCCCGAAGAGATCACCTTACCGGCAACACAGGAGACCCTCATAAATATACAGACAGACCGTTTTCAAAATACTGAGGTCTGTTTACGTCTGCATGTGATTTAAGACACAATCTCTCGTGACAAAACAGGATTATTTGCTTTCATAAACCAGGTGGTTCGAGCCCTGAATGCTGATTGGCTGAAAGCCGTGGTGTATCAAACTGTATACTATGGGTTGCGTCGTGCATAGGAATAGTCCTTATTCATGGTATATTGGCCATATTCTTTATTTAACCTAATATCATATACCAAACCACACCTCGTCTGGCCTTATTGCTTAACTCTAGCATTACATAAACACTGGTGTCTGGGGTGTGTATGCAAGGGTGTGTGTCTCTCCTCTCTCTTTCTCTCATTACCACTCTCCTCTCTCTAGGCTCCGGGCATGCACTGACTCATCAATATGAGAGGAGTGGCAGCACCATAAAAGTGTTCTCCTGTCTCCCAAACAGAGCTGCTTCCCTGCCAGTCTCTCTGCCACCAAAACAGAAAGCTGACCCTGTCCCAGCCTCTCTGCCCCCCCCAAAAAGGGCTGCCCCCCTGCCAGTCTTTCTGCCTCTCTCCATACAGCAGTTACCTGCTTCCCTCCCAGTCTCTCTCCATACAGCAGTTAGCTGCTTCCCTCCCAGTCTCTCTCCATACAGCAGTTACCTGCTTCCCTCCCAGTCTCTCTCCATACAGCAGTTACCTGCTTCCCTCCCAGTCTCTCTCCATACAGCAGTTAGCTACTTCCCTCCCAGTCTCTCTCCATACAGCAGTTAGCTACTTCCCTCCCAGTCTCTCTCCATACAGCAGTTAGCTACTTCCCTCCCAGTCTCTCTCCATACAGCAGTTAGCTACTTCCCTCCCAGTCTCTCTCCATACAGCAGTTAGCTACTTCCCTCCCAGTCTCTCTCCATACAGCAGTTAGCTACTTCCCTCCCAGTCTCTCTCCATACAGCAGTTAGCTACTTCCCTCCCAGTCTCTCTCCATACAGCAGTTACCTGCTTCCCTCCCAGTCTCTCTCCATACAGCAGTTACCTGCTTCCCTCCCAGTCTCTCTCCATACAGCCGTTACCTGCTTCCCTCCCAGTCTCTCTCCATACAGCAGTTAGCTACTTCCCTCCCAGTCTCTCTCCATACAGCAGTTAGCTACTTCCCTCCTAGTCTCTCTCCATACAGCAGTTGGCTGGGGCTGGGGGTGTGGCGGGGGTGTGGCTGCGTTGAACAGACAGGTGGGAATGTCTTGTAGAGATTTGTATGGTCTTGGAATTCTTTCCAACCCCAGTGTCAGTTCCTTGCTCCTCATCTACAGGGCCAACTGTCCACTTAAATCTTCAGTTCAGGCTCCCTGTACAAAAAGGGTCTTGGGTTGAGTTTGTCCCAGGCAACTTTTGTCAACTCCTAGACGTACGAATAAGAACAATATCAGATAAAGTCTCGCAGGAAATCTATAAACATTTACATTTTCTTTCAAGTGCTGTTTATGGATATTTTATCTCCTATCTGGGACGTTAAGAACATGGTGAAAACAGACGCAGGCAGGAGGAATCCGGGGTAGACAGTGAATCAAAACGTGGCAGGCCTGACAGCGACCCCGGCCTGTTGACCATAATAGGTGCTGAGAGGGTTTGGTGGAGCGACTGCAGACCCAGTCTCTGTCTGGTCCACAGGAATGCCTGAAGAGTTATGGGATGGTACCAGTGCTGGGGGTGGGAGAGATTGAGCTACCAACCGTATGTCTCTTATGACAGGAAACCGACAGCAACCAGAGCAGGGTTCATGCTGGGAGAGAGGAGAGAGGGAGGAGTAAGGGAGGAGAGAGAGAGGAGAGAGGAGAAAGGGGCTTGGAGGTTTCTCTGTAGGGTCTATCGAGGCAATGGGACCATCTCCTCTGCTGCCTGAAGCCCAGTATTGAACTACTAAAGGTCTGCTCTATACTAGCAATAATATACAACAGGTCTGCTCTATACTAGTAATAATATACTACAGGTCTGCTCTATACTAGCAATAATATACTACAGGTCTGCTCTATACTAGCAATAATATACTACAGGTCTGCTCTATACTAGCAATAATATACTACAGGTCTGCTCTATACTAGCAATAATATACCACCTGTCTGCTCTACATTAGTATTCAATTGTCACAGGTCTGCTCTATATTAGTATTAATATACTACAGGTCTGCTCTATATTAGTATTCAATTTTTTTTTTTTACCCTTATTTTACTAGGCAAGTCAGTTAAGAACAAATTCTTATTTTCAATGACGGCCTAGGAACAATGGGTTAACTGCCTGTTCAAGGGCAGAACGGCAGATTTTGTACCTTGTCAGCTCGGGGATTTGAACTTTCAACCTTTCGGTTACTAGTCCAATGCTCTAACCACTAGGCTACACTGCCGCCCCAGGTCTGCTCTATATTAGTATTCAATTGTCACAGGTCTGCTCTATATTAGTATTAAATCAAATTGCTCCATGAACTAATTCATGTCTGCTATATAAACTACTACAGGTCTGCTATATAAACTACTACAGGTCTGCTCTATAAACTACTACATGTCTGCTATATAAACTACTACAGGTCTGCCATATAAACTACTACAGGTCTGCTATATAAACTACTACAGGTCTGCTCTATAAACTACTACAGGTCTGCTCTATAAACTACTACAGGTCTGCTCTATAAACTACTACAGGTCTGCTCTATAAACTACTACAGGTCTGCTCTATAAACTACTACAGGTCTGCTCTATAAACTACTACAGGTCTGCTATATAAACTACTACAGGTCTGCTATATAAACTACTACAGGTCTGCTCTATAAACTACTACATGTCTGCTATATAAACTACTACAGGTCTGCTATATAAACTACTACAGGTCTGCTCTATAAACTACTACAGGTCTGCTATATAAACTACTACAGGTCTGCTATATAAACTACTACAGGTCTGCTATATAAACTACTACAGGTCTGCTATATAAACTACTACAGGTCTGCTCTATAAACTACTACAGGTCTGCTCTATAAACTACTACAGGTCTGCTCTATAAACTACTACAGGTCTGCTCTATAAACTACTACAGGTCTGCTCTATAAACTACTACAGGTCTGCTCTATAAACTACTACAGGTCTGCTCTATAAACTACTACAGGTCTGCTCTATAAACTACTACAGGTCTGCTCTATAAACTACTACATGTCTGCTCTATAAACTACTACAGGTCTGCTATATAAACTACTACAGGTCTGCTCTATAAACTACTACAGGTCTGCTCTATAAACTACTACAGGTCTGCTCTATAAACTACTACAGGTCTGCTATATAAACTACTACAGGTCTGCTATATAAACTACTACAGGTCTGCTATATAAACTACTACAGGTCTGCTATATAAACTACTACAGGTCTGCTATATAAACTACTACAGGTCTGCTATATAAACTACTACAGGTCTGCTCCAAAAACTACTACAGGTCTGCTATATAAACTACTACAGGTCTGCTCTATAAACTACTACAGGTCTGCTATATAAACTACTACAGGTCTGCTATATAAACTACTACAGGTCTGCTATATAAACTACTACAGGTCTGCTCTATAAACTACTACAGGTCTGCTCTATAAACTACTACAGGTCTGCTCTATAAACTACTACAGGTCTGCTCTATAAACTACTACAGGTCTGCTCTATAAACTACTACAGGTCTGCTCTATAAACTACTACAGGTCTGCTCTATAAACTACTACAGGTCTGCTCTATAAACTACTACAGGTCTGCTCTATAAACTACTACATGTCTGCTCTATAAACTACTACAGGTCTGCTATATAAACCACTACAGGTCTGCTCTATAAACTACTACAGGTCTGCTCTATAAACTACTACAGGTCTGCTCTATAAACTACTACAGGTCTGCTCTATAAGAGGGATAATAACCCCTAATGTAAAGGCAGAGGGATAATAACCCCTAATGTAAAGGCAGAGGAATAATAACCCCTAATGTAAAGGCAGAGGAATAATAACCCCTAATGTAAAGGCAGAGGAATAATAACCCCTAATGTAAAGGCAGCGGGATAATAACCCCTAATGTAAAGGCAGAGGAATAATAACCCCTAATGTAAAGGCAGAGGGATAATAACCCCTAATGTAAAGGCAGAGGGATAATAACCCCTAATGGAAAGGCAGAGGGATAATAACCCCTAATGGAAAGGCAGAGGAATAATAACCCCTAATGTAAAGGCAGAGGGATAATAACCCCTAATGTAAAGGCAGAGGAATAATAACCCCTAATGTAAAGGCAGAGGAATAATAACCCCTAATGTAAAGGCAGAGGGATAATAACCCCTAATGTAAAGGCAGAGAAATAATAACCCCTAATGTAAAGGCAGAGGAATAATAACCCCTAATGTAAAGGCAGAGGGATAATAACCCCTAATGTAAAAGGCAGAGGAATAATAACCCCTAATGTAAAGGCAGAGGAATAATAACCCCTAATGTAAAGGCAGAGGAATAATAACCCCTAGTGTAAAGGCAGAGGAATAATAACCCCTAATGTAAAGGCAGAGGAATAATAACCCCTAGTGTAAAGGCAGAGGAATAATAACCCCTAGTGTAAAGGCAGAGGAATAATAACCCCTAATGTAAAGGCAGAGGGATAATAACCCCTAATGTAAAGGCAGAGGATTCAGACTGCTTCTGAGTTGAGCAGCCACACATACAGTAGACTACCCTGAGAGACTCAGAATAGCTTCCTCTACCCCAACCCTTCAATTTGCAAAAGAAAGAAGGCTTTTCAACCAGGTTTACTATTGTCAAACGTAATGCTCGTCTTCTCCATGTTGTGGCAACACCTAGACTTGTGAATTGGCCTTTCTGTGGAGAGAAGACCGTGTCGGGCTGAGAGGGGATCATTTGGAGGGTTTGGGGTAGCAACCTCACCAGGAAAGAGTGGTTCTTACGGTTCTTAATTGCTTTGGCAAGTGAAGAGACTTGTCTTTGGACACACGTAAATTCAACTGCACCAGGTCAGTATTTAACAAGTTACATTTTCACATCAGGCTACATGACATTCCAGTAGTGACCAGCGGGATAGGATACTGTGACTAGGATACCTGGAGGATCATGGGTAGTCATGTAACAAGGAAGGAATGCAATCTCTGTCACCTGGCAACCTGAAATGGAACCCCACCAAAAATAGCCTGGCAATGCAGAATTCCTCAACAATGTACAGTTTGGAATTGTGGCCCAGCGGCTCAATACAGTTCTGGTGCTGATCCTGACCAGACTCCTCCTATGTGTGAACAATGTGGTCGGGTCCATTTAGTTACGGCTGGTATTTTTTGCATCTGCATTTAGACGCACAAAAAAAAAGATGATTTAATTGAAGGGGGTTTGACTCAAGACACTTTGTTATTGCAGCTTCACTGCAGCGTCCGTCCCCTTTTTCTTTGCTCCTTTTGGGGCTTTGTTTCCACCACCATATGGTGCAGACCTCATGGAAGCAATCCACTAAAAACAACAGTCCTGCACTTACCCATTTATTTCTTAACGCCACAAGAGAATGAATCGCTCTCTTGTTTATGCATTCTGCAAATGACCCAGGATAATTTCTTGTTCTCAAACTAATTAGATTAGTTCAGTGGGTTTCAGGGTTATTGCAATAAGGTGCATGAGAATGAGGGGGAGATGACGGCGTAATCAGCCGCCAGCATTCAACCTTTCCTTCCTTAATGAGCAGATTCACACCACCCTTCTACAACTCTAAGGCATTAAACACACCGAGAATCTCACTGCCAATAGACTGCCGATAGACAGCCGATAGACGGCCGGTAGACTGCCGATAGACCGCCGGTAGACTGCAGATAGACCGCCGGTAGACTGCCGATAGACTGCCGGTAGACTGCCGATAGACGGCCGGTAGACTGCCGATAGACCGCTGGTAGACTGCCGGTAGACTGCCGATAGACGGCAGGTAGACTGCCGATAGACCGCCGGTAGACTGCCGATAGACGGCAGGTAGACTGCCGATAGACCGCCGTCATTGTAGGGGATGGGTCAACAACGTAGCTGTACCTGATCCCAACACTTTTTCACTAAAGCATATATACCAGAAGTCCACTGGCACGCTCTGATAATAAAATGATGTGCATCACAAGCAAATACGGCTCTGGATAGTTAGCTCAAAGTGGTAAGACAATGAGTTCCTGACATCTATTGCCACTTGCAGTGTAAGGCTGAATCCCCCATGGGATGCAAACAAAATGTTTAAATGTGGGCTGTATTGGGAAGAAAAGTGCAATCATCACCTTGAAAATGAAAATTAGGAGCTCAATTCAATCCAACCCATATTGCAGTATTTACCATGTAGCTCTTTTTCCTGTGGTCAATGTAACTCACAGATTGTTCTTGGGTACTGTATAAAAACCTACAACTACTACCAGGGCGACCCCCCTTCACAGCTAGGCTTTCACTTTTCAATTAAACGTGTGTGGGCACGAAATTAATATTGTAAATTAGAACTCACAATTATTGAACTATGAGCAAACTGTCTTAGCAGACGGCGCTACCAGACATCTATCAGGATGATGACTTCACACTCAGTACTCTGAATCCGCTCAGGTAACATGTTAAATAAATCCACTGATGTACCTGATGTCCCACATACAGGTCATGTACTTTAGTCTAACATCTAGATGCAAGCCAATCACTTTTTACAAACATCTACCAAGGTAAACGTAGGATGGCATAAATAACACACAAAAAAGAAGTATTCAAAACAATCTTGTGTTTTCCTTCTTTGGGCCTATGTTTTCTATGGCTGAGCTGATCATGAGAATAACACTCGAAACACTTGAATATATGTTTCATTGGTTGTTAATAATAGCTCAGCTGTCTCTATGAAGCACAACTGAAAGCTTTAAGAACCAACTGAAAGCTTTAAGAACCAACTGAAAGCTTTAAGAACCAACTGAAAGCTTTAAGAACCAACTGAAAGCTCTAAGAACCAACTGAAAGCTCTAAAACCAACTGAATGCTTTAAGAACCAACTGAAAGCTTTACGAACCAACTGAAAGCTCTAAGAACCAACTGAAAGCTCTAAGAACCAACTGAAAGCTCTAAAAACCAACTGAAAGCTCTAGAACCAACTGAAATCTTTAAGAACCAACTGAAAGCTCTAAGAACCAACTGAAAGCTTTAAGAACCAACTGAAAGCTTTAAGAACCAACTGAAATCTTTAAGAACCAACTGAAAGCTCTAAGAACCAACTGAAAGCTTTAAGAACCAACTGAAAGCTTTAAGAACCAACTGAAATCTTTAAGAACCAACTGAAAGCTCTAACAACCAACTGAAATCTTTAAGAACCAACTGAAAGCTCTAAGAACCAACTGAAAGCTTTACGTTTAGCCCATTATAACACAGAGGTAATGTTATTTCTCAAGTACAGACACATTTTCTGTTTTGAGTAGTCTGGATGGGTTAAGAGAGCATATATTAAACATTATACAAATCTACTGAAATCGCTAGACAGTCAGGAGAAAACGTTTCTGCAGCGTTAAGAAATACATTTTCTCGTAATAGCTGTTAATTATCACGTTTAATATTTGGATCTGGATGAGGAGAACATTATCAACTATGACACACATTTTGAGATACGACACTTAAGGTCACCTACTGTTAAGAAGTCCAAACCGCCAGCTGTGCGGACACTTTCCAAACTTAATGAGAGTATTAGATTTCTGTGCTCATTGCTCTTCAATGCCATAGTGCAATGCACAGCAAAGGGCACAACACTTGTACTGATGCTGAGGATTTAGAAAGAAACAGCATAAATGACTGAGTCCTTGTGACAAAAAACAAGCACCGCAGTTATTGATTAATTACCATAAATGTTGAAATATTGTAGTGTCCTTATCAAGAGTGATAACCTGCCACTTGATGGCAATGCTAGCATTGACCAAAAGACAAGTATAAATAAGGACACTGTTTCATACGAGGCAAATTGATATGTTAAGAAAGATGACAGGTGTTGGTTCACATCTAATTAGACTCATCTGTCTTCATAATTAATTATTCCTCAGCAGTTCATGGGAAAGGCAAAGCAGCACTCCTGTTGCATCTGTCAATACCATGCAATATTGTTCTAGGCTATACAATCAATACATACTGCCAGTAACTTACTACTACCTACCCTGCACATTCACCTGAAACTTTATCCTTCCTACCCTGCAAATTCACCTGAAACTTTATCCTTCCTACCCTGCAAAATCAACTGAAACTTTGTGTCTCAGTATGTGAAATTAACTTTGGGTATGAGTCCTGTTACATCTGTCAATAACATGAAATACTGTTGTCTATATGTACTGCCAGTAACTGTGTGTCTCAGTATGAATAAACGTTAGGTATGAGTCCTGTTACATCTGTCAATAACATGAAATACTGTTGTCTATATGTACTGCCAGTAACTGTGTGTCTCAGTATGAATAAACGTTAGGTATGAGTCCTGTTACATCTGTCAATAACATGAAATACTGTTGTCTATATGTACTGCCAGTAACTGTGTCTCAGTATGAATAAACGTTAGGTATGACTAAGCTGTAACAACACTGTAGAAAACTACTTTATAGCAACAACCTCCTGGAACGTTTTTTAAACGATCAGATCATAAAGATACAGACAATAAAACTGTCAGTTGACCCATCTAGACAAGAGCAGAGTGAACGGAGAACGTACCATGAGCATGTGTGTGGTCCAGGGGGAGGTCGAAACATTAAGTCAATATAGACAACATTCCACATAATAAGCTCTACAAATACAGATGGTACTGCCTTCAACACCAGATCAAAATGCTGGAATATACCACAGCTAAGAACATAAAACTGCTAAAAAGGAGCCGAACAAAACAACTCCACAACAATGAGGATTAAGCTACAGTTCAATAAAATATATTTTGAGAACCCTGTGTCTTGGTTTTCGAAAAAGATTGAAAAAAAGCGTTTACAATCTTTAATAATTTGGGTTTCGGCTGACTTGAAACCATTTCAAATTACGTGAAAATAAACAATATTCAAATTTTTCTAAGCCTAATCTGTGTATATTGAGGCCTACAACAAGAGAGATCATACCTCTGCTGAGCATTGGGTTAGCGCATTATCAGCACAGATTCCACAGGGAGAAAGATTATCAGAGTAGGATCAACATCCAGGGTCCCTGCTTCTTGACTGAGGTATCCTTAATTCCACGTCCATACTGGAGATTCATTTATTCCATTGTCTTTTCTTTGGTCTTGTTGTTGTTGGCGGCAGGGTCTTTCTGAAGTTTGTAAAAAGTTGTCTCTCTTCTTCCACGTGTGTCTTCAGAGGTCACAGGTCATAGCAGTCCTGGGTTCCACTGGAGCACACATCACAACGCTTCTCTCTCTGCAATCACACCCCATTAAAAAAAGAAAACACGTAAAAATCAAGGAAGCACAAACAAAGTGGAATCAACACAATATATTCCCTCAAAGTCTACATGTACCTTAACATGTTTCCCACAAATGCACATTAAACATGCAAGTAAACCTCTAAATGTGTCTCAAAACAATAGCTATAAAGATATCTATAACAATAACTATAAAAAGTCATAAAAAGTATGAAGGCCATACTGACCGACATTTTGCCTTCCATGTGATTTCGAGAGAGAAAACAATGATCAGTAAAAACACAATTAATGACGCGGTCATTACAAATCAGAGTCAGTCCTGTGCAAGGCATCATCCAACCGCCGGGCAGTCGGTCTCATGAATGAGTAGGAGCTCTAACGGTAGACCCTCTGACAAACCAAATTGGATACAGGAAAACAAACCTTCCCCAGGAATACTATTTTCTCCAACTCTTCTCGGCGACTCATCCTGTCCAACCTGTCTGAGATGTAATGGCCTATGCCGTGCCCACTACAGTAGAAAAACACTGAACAATAGTGGAGGAAATAAAGAACACACCCTGATAGACAGATCATGAACACAGAGGCTAAACTGTTCTAAAGAGGAGAGGAGAGGAGAGGAGAGGAGAGGAGAGGAGAGGAGAGGAGAGGAGAGGAGAGGAGAGGAGAGGAGAGGAGAGGAGAGGAGAGGAGAGGAGAGGAGAGGAGAGGAGAGGAGAGGAGAGGAGAGGAGAGGAGAGGAGAGGAGAGGAGAGGAGAGGAGAGGAGAGGAGAGGAGAGGAGAGGAGAGGAGAGGAGAGGAGAGGAGAGGAGAGGAGAGGAGAGGAGAGGAAGAGGAGAGGAGAGGACAGGAAGGAGAGGAGAGGAGAGGAGAGGAGAGGAGAGGAGAGGAGAGGAGAGGAGAGGAGAGGAGAGGAGAGGAGAGGAGAGGAGAGGAGAGGAGAGGAGAGGAGAGGAGAGGAGAGGAGAGGAGAGGAGAGGAGAGGAGAGGAGAGGAGAGGAGAGGAGAGGAGGAGAGGAGAGGAGATAACCACATTTTTTTGCATACTCTGCTCCTAATCAATAGGTTTATCTGTGTCTGAGTGATGGTTAAGGGAATATCTAAGCTGGCTAGCCCAAAGTGCATTATGGAAGTCCTAAGATAAAACACAAACACACACAAACACAATTTCTAAGTCTGGTGTAGAAAAGAGGTGCGGATTCTTATGTGATAAAGGGCAAATCCTGATCTAAACCTACAAGAAATGTCTACCAGACACAGACAGCAGGTCTGGAAACGTAGGCCTCTTGATGTATCCCTAATATAAATCAGAAAGTGTCTAGGCCCACATCACTACACCTTCCCAAACCATATAGAGCCCAGTACAAGCCACCCCTATCCATATGACTGGAGGAGGTACAATAAGCAGTTGTTCAAATACTGACTTGCTTTAACAGGTGAACACACTCAGGGGGCTTCCCAAGTGGTGCAGCGGTCTAAGATACTGTATCTCAGTGCTAGTGGGGTCACTACAGACCCTGGTTCAATTCCTGGCTGTATCACAAACGGCCGTGATTGGGAGTCCCATAGGGCGGGGTTAGGGTTTGGCCGGTGTAGGGCGTCATTGTAAATAAGAATTTGCTCTTAACTGACTTGCCTAGTTAAATAAAGGTTAATTAAATAAATCACAGATCCCTATTAGCCTCAAGAACCCACTTTCTATCCCTTTAAGAGCCTGTTGTTCAGAATATATGAAAAACATGTTTCTGTTAAATGCAACAGTTGTGTGAAATAAAATAACTATTACAGGTATTGGATCAGCAACTGACAGTGGGACTTTTTAAAACAAACCAAAAGAAAATAATAAACTGTATAAATAACTATTATAGGCTACTCTAACCCTGGACCCATTTTCCCACAAACCTGGAAAAAAAACTATACTGAACAAAAATATAAACGCAACAAGTCACATGTTGGTCTCATGTCTCATTAGCTGAAATAAAAGATCCCAGAAATGTTTCATATGCACAAAAGCTTATTTTTCTCAAATTTTGTGCAGAAATTTGTTTACATCCCTGTTAGTGAGCCTCAAGTTTTGAGGGAGCGTGCAATTGGCATGCTGACTGCAGTAATGTCCACCAGAGCTGTGGCCAGAGAATTGTATGTTAATTTAATTCTACCATAAGAGAAATTGAGAAATTTCTAGAGAAATTGGCAATACGTCCAACCGGCCTGCAGACCACATGTATGGGGTCGTGTGGGTGAGCGGTTTGCTGACGTCAACGTTGTGAACAGAGTACCCCATGGTAGCAGTGGAGTTATGGTATGGGCAGGTATAAGCTACGGGCAACAAACACAATTGCATTTTATCGATGGCAATTTGAATGCACAGAGATGATTAAGTTAACTGATTTCCTTATATGAACTGTAGCGCGGTAAAATCTTTAAAATTGTTCCATGTTGCGTTTATATTTTTGTTCAGTATATTTGTTTGCCAAAGTGATTCTGAGGTGTTATTACACGTTTTTAACTCTACCAATTACTGCTGTCCATCCTCTCAAAGTAAACATATGAATTATGTCCGAGGGTTAAAGAAAATCGAAAGTTTCCTGCCTCTCCTGGTCAAACCAACAGAGAAGGTGTCTAGTCACTTGCAAAAGCATTAAACTGAATATTTAAAGGGACAGTAGACCAGTGTGTTCCATTGTAACGGCTGATTTCCTCCTCTTCGTCTGAAGAGGAGTAAGGATCGGACCAAGACGCGGCGCGGTAAGTGTTCATGCCGATTTTAATAAGAAAAGCACTGAACACTAAGAAATACAAAAGCAATAAAGGACTATGTGAAATAACCAAACCGAAACAGTACCGTGTGGCGACAAACACTCACACAGAAACAAACACCCACAAACCAACACTGAAACCCCTAAACATGGTTCTCAATCAGGGACAAGAGATAAACAGCTGCCTCTGATTGAGAACCATATCAGGCCAAACATAGAAATGGAAAAACATAGAAAAACACACATAGACTGCCCACCCCAACTCACGCCCTGACCATACTAAATAAAGACAAAACAAAGGAAATGAAGGTCAGAACGTGGCATCCATAGGGCGCTTTTTGTTTTAAAAGCAAAAACAACATTCAAAGTGAGAAAATATATGTGAGCAGGCCTGTACTCTTGTCTATTTAAGTGAATGGATATTAGGGGGGTTTCCTAGACAACGGTCAGAAATGACTATACAGATATTATACAGTATGTCTAAGGATAATTTTCGATTTCAATGTGTTTTCACTGAGATACAACCGCCTCCAGAACAATGCAAAACTTTGCTGTATGGTAATGAAGGGTACCTGAGTCGACAAAACAAATCTACATCTTCATCAATAAACGTATCACAATTTGACCTCATTTCTGTAATAGCCTACGTCTCAAATTACATTAGGATCGTCGACGTCTACAATTCTTCAGGGAGACATGGATGTGTTTAATCTGCTCTAGTTAAGGTTCTTCAGGGAGACATGGATGTGTTTAATCTGCTCTAGTTAAGGTTCTCAGGGAGACATGGATGTGTTTAATCTGCTCTAGTTAAGGTTCTCAGGGAGACATGGATGTGTTTAATCTGCTCTAGTTAAGGTTCTCAGGGAGACATGGATGTGTTTAATCTGCTCTAGTTAAGGTTCTTCAGGGAGACATGGATGTGTTTAATCTGCTCTAGTTAAGGTTCTCAGGGAGACATGGATGTGTTTAATCTGCTCTAGTTAAGGTTCTCAGGGAGACATGGATGTGTTTAATCTGCTCTAGTTAAGGTTCTCAGGGAGACATGGATGTGTTTAATCTGCTCTAGTTAAGGTTCTCAGGGAGACATGGATGTGTTTAATCTGCTCTAGTTAAGGTTCTCAGGGAGACATGGATGTGTTTAATCTGCTCTAGTTAAGGTTCTCAGGGAGACATGGATGTGTTTAATCTGCTCTAGTTAAGGTTCTCTTGTCCTATAGGATTTGTATATTTTACTGTTTAATTTCATGAGGCTTCAAACTATGTATATTTCATTAATAATATATTTATACAGCAGCACCTACATGTGGAATTTGGTACAAAGATACACTGCAAAGTGAGAGGCTGGCCTCACAGCAACTCGGGAAAAAAAATCACCCTAGAAGAAGTTGTGCAAACTCTAAAGCCATGTATAACAAACACAAAACCACCCATTGTTGCTTTCTCCGACCGACGACGAGACTCAAATCCATCCGTCAGCTATAAAGCTCCTTCCCTATACATTGCTGATTTCCTGCAGCCCCCCCCCCCCCTCCCCTCTCCAAAGAACTCACAGATGGGGAAACAATTTAAACTTCAAATATACCTACCGCAATTCAGCAGAGACTTCACACAGCTCTTATCAAACTAACTCTCCGTTTTGAAAGAAGCCGTCCTTGTATAGAGTAGTAAACACAACAGAATACTGATGTTAAGTCTTTTTGTTTTTCCATAATTCGCTAAATTACAAAAAAAATGCCAAACTAAAATTGTCTTCGAAAATGAGACTAAAGAGTGGCTTCACACATCAGGGGATTATTGTGACAAAACATTTCCCAGTGTAAACTTAATTAAGGGTTTGTGAAGTGCATTGTGTATCATTCAGATTCAGTAGTAGGTACACGGCTACAGTGAGGACAAAGTTGACTTTGAAAAGTGGATATTTTTTAGCGGACAGATATATTGATGTATATTATGTATAATAAATACAATTTATGCACGTGTGTGTTATTACTATTAAGTTGTTATTCATATGCACAACATAAATAATTGGTACATAAGACATACGGGTAGCCAATACAGTAAATAAATAGCCTGTTGTTATACATTGTTGAGACTATGTTTTAACTCTCTACCCTCCTCGAATGATGGAAAGCCTTTGTTTGTTTTGGCCACGTCATTAAAGAACGTTCACTGACAAGAGGGCTTTCATAGACAGGATCTGTGACTTCTCCTGACGTATGTTGCCGTGTAGGCTGGTTGGTTGGTTTTGCAGTTTACGGGAAAGAGTAACGAAGCATCTACTGGAGCCAACATGATCTTTTTGTGTCATGTGAAAAACCAAGTCTAAGAGAAGCTGAAAAGTTGGTGATTTAGAGTTGTGTTCAGATAAAATAAATATATTTTCTTACAAACTGAAAAATAGTATGTTTAGATCGACAGAAACACTGGCTAAAAGTAAAAAGGTATGCCTTGAAAAAGGTCAGACCTTTAGGGGGTTATTTGCTACAATGTCCATGGTTACAATGTATCTATCAAGTTCATACACACACCGAGGGTATAGTGTAATTGTTCTGCACTACTAGTAAGACAGTTTTACATGCCTCTGAAAGCAGCACTTTGCCCCAACAGCTGAGTAGCAAACCAAACTACCTCACCTCCTCACTAAAGCAACGAAGCAGGTATCACAATGGTAGAAATATATTATCTTTATAACACTTTATGACAACATTATGAAAAACTGGGTTAAGTTTCTGCAAAGTGAGCTGCTTCATTAAGATGCCCAGTCATGCTAGTCTAAACTTTATGAGTTCCCCAGACTCACACACACACACACACACACACACACACACACACACACACACACACACTGCACCTCAGTGTCATTTTGTTTGAGATTTAGCCTAATCCCCTCCACATGGATTGGAATATGGAAATGACTCACTTTTCCAAGTGGCCTGCTATACTTCAGCAATAAGACTCGAGGAGGTGTGGTATATGGCCAATGTACCACAACTAAGGGCTACTCTAAAGCTCGACGCAACGCGGAGTGCTTGGACACAGCCCTTAGCCGTGGTATATAAGCCATATAGCGCAAACCCCTGAGGTGCCTTATTGCTATTATAAAGTGATTACCACCGTAATTAGAGCAGTAAAAATATATGTTTTGTCATACCTGTGGTATATGGTCTGATATACCACGGCTGTCAGCCAATCAGCATTCAGGGCTCGAACCACCGAGTTTATAATGACTTTTGAATAATGAACAAGTGATCCGTCATTGATAAAGTTCCCAGCACTTTGTTACACTTGTTTGTAACAAAATCACAACACGACATCTAACAACCAAAAACGTAGAAATTCGACCGCATACGAATGCAGTGTGGAAAGTTAAGAAAATGGGTTACTGGTGAAATATCTTTAATTTGAAATGTAACTAACCTAGCTGTGCCTCATTCATTGTAGTTAGTTGACATATTCTCCAGACCCAAGTGTGTTGCCATGCCTACGCGTTTTCTTATCTTTGGCGAACATCACAGTTACGGAAAGTTTTACAAATTGAGTGTTAAACGTTGTTCAGTTCTCGACATGAATCATTCAACTTCAACATTACACTACGAAATAAATACAAAAGTTTCAGAAATCCAATCAAGTAGGCTACATTGTAACTTAATATAACCTCTGCCATGCGCTCTCTTTACGAACAATGAAAACAGAAACACACGATGCGCCAAATAAAATCCTCATAGTATCAGTGTGTGTGTGTGTGTGTGTGTGTGTGTGCAGACATAAAAGTAGATATTCTCAAGAAGATAGCGTTATTCTGTCCCCAACACCTATCTAGAATGCGTCGCGCTTTTACAATAATTAAACGAACGCTACAACACCCTGAAATCAAATGATTAAATGAAACGGCAAGGAGAAAGTAAAGCTACAAACCTACTGCAACTCATGTTATTCTTCCTTCTCAATACGTGACCCCCTCTGCTTCTAGCAAGTAGCCAATTTCAATTTCTCATGCGTTTGACCCAACAAAACCTAAATGCCATGTGAAATCCGAGAAGCACTGCTGGGTGTTTTTTTTTTTTTTTCACAGCAAAGTAGCTCACAACTGATTCATGAAAATCCCTGAGCTCTTACATAACATTCGCTAAAAGCGAGCAGCATTCTGGTACTACTGTAGATTCACATCTAATCGCTCGCCTCTGTGCTAGTAACGTGCATTGATTCAGTTTGTCCTTACCTGTTGATTAAATTGCAATAGTCTTTGCAGTCTAAAAGATGGTGGAGCTTTGGCGTAAGCCATGAACCGTCTTTGTGTTGTTTGTTTGTTGATCTCGGGGTAGGCTATTATACATTTTTTTTGTTACAGGGGATACACGATTTCAAATCTCGCCTGTGCACGTGGAATCAGAGTGACTGTGTATAATATTTAAAACGCCTGAGTCTGGATGGAAAAAAGGAGGATTAGTTTGCAGTGATCTCAGTTCTTTATCAGAAATG
The DNA here is from genome assembly GCF_002021735.2 of Oncorhynchus kisutch. Lineage (NCBI taxonomy): Eukaryota > Metazoa > Chordata > Actinopteri > Salmoniformes > Salmonidae > Oncorhynchus > Oncorhynchus kisutch. The sequence goes on along the minus strand of NC_034190.2, from coordinate 10,250,393 downwards.
TTATCGCTTGACAGGACCTCAGACTCAAAGCATTACGTCAGTTTCAAGACACCAACACTATTAATATCAAGAAGCCCTTGCGGAGGAAAGCACCACCCCAGACCGCTCGTTCTTAAAGGGACAGAAGCATCCCTGCTCCTCACTAACCAGCCGCAAACTATAACGCAATAATAACAAGTGAACCGTTTATCCACTTTATCTGAAATGATCTAATATTCATCATATATGATTCTGTGATTGTATGTGTTTGGCTTAGCGTGAGTCCACAGATGGTAATCTCTCAATTTCATTTTATCCAATGTCTAATACAAAATATTATATGTTTATTAGACTTGGCTATTTCTGAGTTATGTTATGGGTATACTATGTTGGTATACTATATCACTCTTCGATGATAGACATATTTTCTTACGTCTAAAAATCCTCACAATTCCAAGTCAATGTGTGGGGATACAGGTTAGTCGAGGTAAATTTTACATGTAGGTAGGGGTAAAGTGACTATGCGTGGATAAACAGCGAGTAGCAGCAGGGTAAAAAACGAAGAGTTCAAGATTCTAGAAGGCAAAGCTTATAGGCTCTATATTGCACCCTCTATACTCATAATGTTAACACTACTAGAAGTGAAGGTTTACAGGGCTAAACATGTGACTTTTTCTTCAAAGAAAAAGGAGCTCTTACGGGCTGTGGGTTTAAGCCTCTACATGCACACAACACGCCACATAAATATAAATACTATTATAATCCGGGTAGTTCAAGCCCCGGATGCTGATTGACTGAAAGCTGTGGTATATGAGACAATATACCACGGGTATGACGCAAAACTACTTGTTTACTTCTCTAACACCATTGTTAACCTCTTCATAATGACAATAAGGCACCTCGGAAGTTTGTGGTATAAGACCAATAAAGCATCGCTAAGGGCTTTATCCAGGCACGCATAAGAACAGCCCTTGCATAAGAACAGCCCTTAGCTGTGGTATATTGGCCATATATGACACCCCATCGGGCCTTATTGCTTAAATATAGCCCCTCTTATTGCCTCTTCATTAAAACCACATGATAAATCAATCTGATGTGTTCCAGTGAACAGGGTTTCCACACCCCCTACAGGGGCTCCCGAGTGGCGTAGTGGTCTAAGACACTGCATCTCAGTGCTAGAGGTGTCACTGTCAACCCTGGTTCGATCCCAGGCTCTATCACAACCGGCTGTGATCAGGAGTCCCATTGGGTCAGTGCACAATTGGCACAGTGTTGTCTGAATTAGAGGAGAGTTTGGCTGGGGTAGGCTATCATTGTAAAATAAGAATTTTGCACACCTGCCATAACATCTGCTGTGTATGTGACTGATTTGATTTGAGCAGCTTGAGGTTAAGCATCTCTAGCAGGGTTTGAGTGTGTATTTACAAACATTTCACAGAAGACAAAACTGGGGCTGCATGACAATGATGACAAAGACAAAGTGTGGGAATCCCCCAGGAGATTATGAATGATAACAAAGTAACCCATAATAGTAATTCAAATCCATGAAATGGACTATATTCAGTGGGTAATTTACTGCAGTTGTGAATTATATATATATATACAGTGCCTTGTGAAAGTATTCAGCCCCCTTGAACTTTGCGACCTTTTGCCACATTTCAGGCTTCAAACATAAAGATATAAAACTGTATTTTTTTGTGAAGAATCAACAACAAGTGGGACACAATCATGAAGTGGAACGACATTTATTGGATATTTCAAACTTTTTTAACAAATCAAGAACTGAAAAATTGGGCGTGCAAAATTATTATACTTTCGCAAGGCACTGTATATAAAGGACATTAGGGAAACAGACAAAGTGTGAAAATGGGAGATGGGTAGAAGTCTAAACATTGTCTAAAGGTTTACTGCAGATGTGAAATGTACATTAATATTAATACACTATTCATCTCAGTGACAAACAGAACAGAACACATTTGATAATAAACAAGTAGTGTCGATTTCGACATGCATACATTGTGTTTACAGATTGCAAATACTAAAGTGGAATTCATTCTAAGATGCACATGAGAATTGAAGTGAAAGTGAAAACTTTGAGATTCATATTAATAATAATATTAATAATAATAATCATCATCATCATAATAATCATAATAATCATAATAATCATAATAATAATAATCATAATAATAATAATAATCATCATCATCATCATAATAATCATAATAATCATAATAATCATAATAATCATAATAATAATAATAATCATCATCATAATCATCATCATCATAATAATCATAATAATAATAATAATCATAATAATCATAATCATAATAATCATAATAATCATAATAATCATAATAATAATAATCATAATAATCATAATCATAATAATCATAATAATCATAATCGTAATCATAATCATAATCGTAATCATAACATTAATAATCATAATAATCATAATCATAATATTAATATTAATAATCATAATAATAATAATAATAATAATATTAATAATGATATTAATAATAATAATAATAATGTTTTGAATCCATTAACAAATACACTATTCATGTTATAATAGTTTGTTTCATTATTTAAGAAATGCAACAAGCTTGTTTCAAAACAAAATCCAATAAATGTATGCTTTGGTCAGTAGCTTATACAGCAAAACAAAATGCAAACATCATATCCATATTTTAAAATATGGTCCCTAGCAAACAATTAGCCATTATTTAAGTTATCACAACTAAAGAATAAAGAACAACACAAAAATGTACTAAAAAATGTGTCCTCCTAATTTATTCAAACTAAATTTGAGAAATATGACATCCATGAATAAGATACTCACTCTGAGCCAATATACCTGTAAGCCTGCAAGAAGAAATACAGAATTGAAACGCCATTTTAAAAGCACAACAGTCCTCGGACAACTTCACACGCTGTTACTGTGTTTCACACCAGAGTGAGAGAAAAAAAAAACACTCCCAGTCATCGTTTGGTTCTATATAACACAACCAGTCTTGAGTGAAAACATGATTTCAAACCACATTTTTAAAACTTTGAGTTTTTACCAAAGAACGTCTAGAGAAATAGATCATCGTTCTATAAAGTCATGTAGAGTATGTGTGTGTGAGACCTTGTGTGTACTTGTGTGCAAACTCTTTTCAAAGTTTGTTCAACATGTATACAAAAGGGGATTAAAATTCAATCTTCTCATTGTGTGGTTTCGATTCTTCACATTGAAGTTTTAATATGGGTTTTCTAGCTTATGACAATGGAAGGGTTATGCTGAAGAGATCCCAGAGCAGACTTGGCCTGACTCTTTACACATTTATTTTTTTACTCTTCCCGATTAAGGCAGGGAATATGAGATGTGAAGATGCATTTACATAAAGCAGTACTTGTCGACAGTTCACTATGTACGCTTGTGTTTTGGTTGGTTTTTGGAGGGTGGAAATTCACAAAGGAGTCACTTAATTAAAAAAGGCATTTTGATGTGCTTACTTTCTTATGCAAAAATAAGATGATCTAGTGTCAAGGATTTCCTCCTCTTCTTCCGAAGAGGAGAGGCGAAAAGGATCAGAGGACCAATATGCGGCGTGGTAAGTGTCCATGGTTCTTTTAATACGTAAACATGAACAACTGATAACAAGAAACGTGTGAAACCCTAAACAGCCCTATCTGGTGCAAAACACAAAGACAGGAACAATCACCCACAAACACACAGTGACACCCAGGCTACCTAAGTATGATTCTCAATCAGAGACAACTAATGACACCTGCCTCTGATTGAGAACCATACTAGGCCGAAACATAGAAAACCCCAAATCATAGAAAATCAAACATAGACTGCCCACCCAACTCACGCCCTGACCATACTAACTAAATACAAAACACAGGAAATAAAGGTCAGAACGTGACATCTAGTGTCAAAGGACATCTGTCACCCTCCTTCTACAATAACATGCTACTGTGATAGTCACCATCCTTATACAATACCCTGCTACTATGATAGTCACCATCCTTCTACAATACCCTGCTACTATGATAGTCACCATCCTTCTACAATACCATGCTACTATGATAGTCACCACATCCTTCTACAATACCATGCTACTATGATAGTCACCATCCTTCTACAATACCCTGCTACTATGATAGTCACCATCCTTCTACAATACCATGCTACTATGATAGTCACCATCCCTCTACAATACCCTGCTACTATGATAGTCACCATCCTTCTACAGTACCATGCTACTATGATAGTCACCACATCCTTCTACAATACCCTGCTACTATGATAGTCACCACATCCTTCTACAATACCCTGCTACTATGATAGTCACCATCCTTCTACAATACCCTGCTACTATGATAGTCACCATCCTTCTACAATACCCTGCTACTATGATAGTCACCATCCTTCTACAGTACCCTGCTACTATGATAGTCACCATCCTTCTACAATACCCTGCTACTATGATAGTCACCATCCTTCTACAATACCCTGCTACTATGATAGTCACCATCCTTCTACAAAAACATGCTACTATGATAGCCACCATCCTTCTACAAAAACATACTACTATGATAGTCACCATCCTTCTACAACACCATGTTACTATGATAGTCACCACATGCTTCTACAATACCATGTTACTATGATCGTCACCATCCTTCTACAATACCCTGCTACTATGATAGTCACCATCCTTCTACAATACCCTGCTACTATGATAGTCACCATCCTTCTACAATACCCTGCTACTATGATAGTCACCATCCTTCTACAATACCCTGCTACTATGATAGTCACCATCCTTCTACAATAACATGCTACTATGATAGTCACCACATCCTTCTACAATACCCTGCTACTATGATAGTCACCACATCCTTCTACAATAACATGCTACTATGATAGTCACCACATCCTTCTACAATACCCTGCTACTATGATAGTCACCACATGCTTCTACAATACCATGCTACTATGATAGTCACCATCCTTCTACAATACCCTGCTACTATGATAGTCACCATCCTTCTACAATACCATGCTACTATGATAGTCACCACATCCTTCTACAATACCCTGATACTATGATAGTCACCATCCTTCTACAATACCCTGCTACTATGATAGTCACCACATCCTTCTACAATACCATGCTACTATGATAGTCACCATCCTTCTACAATACCCTGCTACTAATGATAGTCACCACATGCTTCTACAATACCATGCTACTATGATAGTCACCACATCCTTCTACAATACCCTGCTAGTATGATAGTCACCACATGCTTCTACAATACCATGCTACTATGATAGTAAACACATTCTTCTACAATACCCTGCTACTATGATAGTCACCATCCTTCTACAATACCATGCTACTATGATAGTCACCACATGCTTCTACAATACCATGCTACTATGATAGTCACCACATCCTTCTACAATACCCTGCTACTATGATAGTCACCACATCCTTCTACAATATCCTGCTACTATGATAGTCACCATCCTTCTACAATACCCTGCTACTATGATAGTCACCATCCTTCTACAATACCCTGCTACTATGATAGTCACCACATCCTTCTACAATACCCTGCTAGTATGATAGTCACCACATGCTTCTACAATACCCTGCTACTATGATAGTCACCATCCTTCTACAATACCATGCTACTATGATAGTCACCACATGCTTCTACAATACCATGCTACTATGATAGTCACCACATCCTTCTACAATACCCTGCTACTATGATAGTCACCATCCTTCTACAATACCCTGCTACTATGATAGTCACCATCCTTCTACAATACCCTGCTACTATGATAGTCACCATCCTTCTACAAAAACATGCTACTATGATAGTCACCATCCTTCTACAAAAACATGCTACTATGATAGTCACCATCCTTCTACAACACCATGTTACTATGATAGTCACCACATCCTTCTACAATGCCATGTTACTATGATCGTCACCATCCTTCTACAATACCCTGCTACTATGATAGTCACCATCCTTCTACAATACCCTGCTACTATGATAGTCACCATCCTTCTACAATACCCTGCTACTATGATAGTCACCATCCTTCTACAATAACATGCTACTATGATAGTCACCACATCCTTCTACAATACCCTGCTACTATGATAGTCACCACATCCTTCTACAATAACATGCTACTATGATAGTCACCACATCCTTCTACAATACCCTGCTACTATGATAGTCACCACATCCTTCTACAATACCGTGCTACTATGATAGTCACCACATCCTTCTACAATACCATGCTACTATGATAGTCACCATCCTTCTACAATACCCTGCTACTATGATAGTCACCATCCTTCTACAATACCCTGCTACTATGATAGTCACCATCCTTCTACAGTACCATGATACTATGATAGTCACCACATCCTTCTACAATACCCTGCTACTATGATAGTCACCATCCTTCTACAATACCCTGCTACTATGATAGTCACCATCCTTCTACAATACCATGCTACTATGATAGTCACCATCCCTCTACAATACCCTGCTACTATGATAGTCACCATCCTTCTACAGTACCATGCTACTATGATAGTCACCACATCCTTCTACAATACCCTGCTACTATGATAGTCACCACATCCTTCTACAATACCCTGCTACTATGATAGTCACCATCCTTCTACAATACCCTGCTACTATGATAGTCACCATCCTTCTACAATACCCTGCTACTATGATAGTCACCATCCTTCTACAGTACCCTGCTACTATGATAGTCACCATCCTTCTACAATACCCTGCTACTATGATAGTCACCATCCTTCTACAATACCCTGCTACTATGATAGTCACCATCCTTCTACAAAAACATGCTACTATGATAGCCACCATCCTTCTACAAAAACATACTACTATGATAGTCACCATCCTTCTACAACACCATGTTACTATGATAGTCACCACATGCTTCTACAATACCATGTTACTATGATCGTCACCATCCTTCTACAATACCCTGCTACTATGATAGTCACCATCCTTCTACAATACCCTGCTACTATGATAGTCACCATCCTTCTACAATACCCTGCTACTATGATAGTCACCATCCTTCTACAATACCCTGCTACTATGATAGTCACCATCCTTCTACAATAACATGCTACTATGATAGTCACCACATCCTTCTACAATACCCTGCTACTATGATAGTCACCACATCCTTCTACAATAACATGCTACTATGATAGTCACCACATCCTTCTACAATACCCTGCTACTATGATAGTCACCACATGCTTCTACAATACCATGCTACTATGATAGTCACCATCCTTCTACAATACCCTGCTACTATGATAGTCACCATCCTTCTACAATACCATGCTACTATGATAGTCACCACATCCTTCTACAATACCCTGATACTATGATAGTCACCATCCTTCTACAATACCCTGCTACTATGATAGTCACCACATCCTTCTACAATACCATGCTACTATGATAGTCACCATCCTTCTACAATACCCTGCTACTAATGATAGTCACCACATGCTTCTACAATACCATGCTACTATGATAGTCACCACATCCTTCTACAATACCCTGCTAGTATGATAGTCACCACATGCTTCTACAATACCATGCTACTATGATAGTCACCACATTCTTCTACAATACCCTGCTACTATGATAGTCACCATCCTTCTACAATACCATGCTACTATGATAGTCACCACATGCTTCTACAATACCATGCTACTATGATAGTCACCACATCCTTCTACAATACCCTGCTACTATGATAGTCACCACATCCTTCTACAATATCCTGCTACTATGATAGTCACCATCCTTCTACAATACCCTGCTACTATGATAGTCACCATCCTTCTACAATACCCTGCTACTATGATAGTCACCACATCCTTCTACAATACCCTGCTAGTATGATAGTCACCACATGCTTCTACAATACCCTGCTACTATGATAGTCACCATCCTTCTACAATACCATGCTACTATGATAGTCACCACATGCTTCTACAATACCATGCTACTATGATAGTCACCACATCCTTCTACAATACCCTGCTACTATGATAGTCACCATCCTTCTACAATACCCTGCTACTATGATAGTCACCATCCTTCTACAATACCCTGCTACTATGATAGTCACCATCCTTCTACAGTACCCTGCTACTATGATAGTCACCATCCTTCTACAATACCCTGCTACTATGATAGTCACCATCCTTCTACAATACCCTGCTACTATGATAGTCACCATCCTTCTACAAAAACATGCTACTATGATAGTCACCATCCTTCTACAAAAACATGCTACTATGATAGTCACCATCCTTCTACAACACCATGTTACTATGATAGTCACCACATCCTTCTACAATGCCATGTTACTATGATCGTCACCATCCTTCTACAATACCCTGCTACTATGATAGTCACCATCCTTCTACAATACCCTGCTACTATGATAGTCACCATCCTTCTACAATACCCTGCTACTATGATAGTCACCATCCTTCTACAATAACATGCTACTATGATAGTCACCACATCCTTCTACAATACCCTGCTACTATGATAGTCACCACATCCTTCTACAATAACATGCTACTATGATAGTCACCACATCCTTCTACAATACCCTGCTACTATGATAGTCACCACATCCTTCTACAATACCGTGCTACTATGATAGTCACCACATCCTTCTACAATACCATGCTACTATGATAGTCACCATCCTTCTACAATACCCTGCTACTATGATAGTCACCATCCTTCTACAATACCCTGCTACTATGATAGTCACCATCCTTCTACAGTACCATGATACTATGATAGTCACCACATCCTTCTACAATACCCTGCTACTATGATAGTCACCATCCTTCTACAATACCCTGCTACTATGATAGTCACCATCCTTCTACAGTACCCTGCTACTATGATAGTCACCATCCTTCTACAATACCCTGCTACTATGATAGTCACCATCCTTCTACAATACCCTGCTACTATGATAGTCACCATCCTTCTACAAAAACATGCTACTATGATAGTCACCATCCTTCTACAAAAACATGCTACTATGATAGTCACCATCCTTCTACAACACCATGTTACTATGATAGTCACCACATCCTTCTACAATACCATGTTACTATGATCGTCACCATCCTTCTACAATACCCTGCTACTATGATAGTCACCATCCTTCTACAATACCCTGCTACTATGATAGTCACCATCCTTCTACAATACCCGGCTACTATGATAGTCACCATCCTTCTACAATACCCTGCTACTATGATAGTCACCATCCTTCTACAATAACATGCTACTATGATAGTCACCACATCCTTCTACAATACCCTGCTACTATGATAGTCACCACATCCTTCTACAATAACATGCTACTATGATAGTCACCACATCCTTCTACAATACCCTGCTACTATGATAGTCACCACATGCTTCTACAATGCCATGCTACTATGATAGTCACCATCCTTCTACAATACCCTGCTACTATGATAGTCACCATCCTTCTACAATACCATGCTACTATGATAGTCACCACATCCTTCTACAATACCCTGCTACTATGATAGTCACCATCCTTCTACAATACCCTGCTACTATGATAGTCACCACATCCTTCTACAATACCATGCTACTATGATAGTCACCATCCTTCTACAATACCCTGCTACTAATGATAGTCACCACATGCTTCTACAATACCCTGCTACTATGATAGTCACCATCCTTCTACAATACCCTGCTACTATGATAGTCACCATCCTTCTACAATAACATGCTACTATGATAGTCACCACATCCTTCTACAATACCCTGCTACTATGATAGTCACCACATCCTTCTACAATAACATGCTACTATGATAGTCACCACATCCTTCTACAATACCCTGCTACTATGATAGTCACCACATGCTTCTACAATGCCATGCTACTATGATAGTCACCATCCTTCTACAATACCCTGCTACTATGATAGTCACCATCCTTCTACAATACCATGCTACTATGATAGTCACCACATCCTTCTACAATACCCTGCTACTATGATAGTCACCATCCTTCTACAATACCCTGCTACTATGATAGTCACCACATCCTTCTACAATACCATGCTACTATGATAGTCACCATCCTTCTACAATACCCTGCTACTAATGATAGTCACCACATGCTTCTACAATACCATGCTACTATGATAGTCACCACATCCTTCTACAATACCCTGCTAGTATGATAGTCACCACATGCTTCTACAATACCATGCTACTATGATAGTCACCACATTCTTCTACAATACCCTGCTACTATGATAGTCACCATCCTTCTACAATACCATGCTACTATGATAGTCACCACATGCTTCTACAATACCATGCTACTATGATAGTCACCACATCCTTCTACAATACCCTGCTACTATGATAGTCACCACATCCTTCTACAATATCCTGCTACTATGATAGTCACCATCCTTCTACAATACCCTGCTACTATGATAGTCACCATCCTTCTACAATACCCTGCTACTATGATAGTCACCACATCGTTCTACAATACCCTGCTAGTATGATAGTCACCACATGCTTCTACAATACCCTGCTACTATGATAGTCACCATCCTTCTACAATACCATGCTACTATGATAGTCACCACATGCTTCTACAATACCATGCTACTATGATAGTCACCACATCCTTCTACAATACCCTGCTACTATGATAGTCACCATCCTTCTACAATACCCTGCTACTATGATAGTCACCATCCTTCTACAATACCCTGCTACTATGATAGTCACCATCCTTCTACAGTACCCTGCTACTATGATAGTCACCATCCTTCTACAATACCCTGCTACTATGATAGTCACCATCCTTCTACAATACCCTGCTACTATGATAGTCACCATCCTTCTACAAAAACATGCTACTATGATAGTCACCATCCTTCTACAAAAACATGCTACTATGATAGTCGCCATCCTTCTACAACACCATGTTACTATGATAGTCACCACATCCTTCTACAATGCCATGTTACTATGATCGTCACCATCCTTCTACAATACCCTGCTACTATGATAGTCACCATCCTTCTACAATACCCTGCTACTATGATAGTCACCATCCTTCTACAATACCCTGCTACTATGATAGTCACCATCCTTCTACAATAACATGCTACTATGATAGTCACCACATCCTTCTACAATACCCTGCTACTATGATAGTCACCACATCCTTCTACAATAACATGCTACTATGATAGTCACCACATCCTTCTACAATACCCTGCTACTATGATAGTCACCACATCCTTCTACAATACCGTGCTACTATGATAGTCAACACATCCTTCTACAATACCCTGCTACTATGATAGTCACCATCCTTCTACAATACCCTGCTACTATGATAGTCACCATCCTTCTACAATACCCTGCTACTATGATAGTCACCATCCTTCTACAGTACAATGATACTATGATATTCACCACATCCTTCTACAGTACCATGATACTATGATAGTCACCATCCTTCTACAGTACCATGATACTATGATAGTCACCATCCTTCTACAGTACCCTGCTACTATGATAGTCCCCATCCTTCTACAATACCCTGCTACTATGATAGTCACCATCCTTCTACAATACCCTGCTACTATGATAGTCACCATCCTTCTACAATACCCTGCTACTATGATAGTCACCATCCTTCTACAATACCCTGCTACTATGATAGTCACCATCCTTCTACAGTACCCTGCTACTATGATAGTCACCACATCCTTCTACAGTACCATGATACTATGATAGTCACCACATCCTTCTACAGTACCATGATACTATGATAGTCACCATCCTTCTACAGTACCATGATACTATGATAGTCACCATCCTTCTACAGTACCCTGCTACTATGATAGTCACCATCCTTCTACAATACCCTGCTACTATGATAGTCACCATCCTTCTACAGTACCATGATACTATGATAGTCACCATCCTTCTACAATACCCTGCTACTATGATAGTCACCATCCTTCTACAGTACCATGATACTATGATAGTCACCATCCTTCTACAATACCCTGCTACTATGATAGTCACCATCCTTCTACAATACCCTGCTACTATGATAGTCACCATCCTTCTACAGTACCCTGCTACTATGATAGTCACCACATCCTTCTACAATACCCTGCTACTATGATAGTCACCATCCTTCTACAATACCCTGCTACTATGATAGTCACCACATCCTTCTACAATACCCTGCTACTATGATAGTCACCACATCCTTCTACAGTACCCTGCTACTATGATAGTCACCATCCTTCTACAATACCCTGCTACTATGATAGTCACCATCCTTCTACAATACCCTGCTACTATGATAGTCACCACATCCTTCTACAGTACCCTGCTACTATGATAGTCACCATCCTTCTACAGTACCATGCTACTATGATAGTCACCACATGCTTCTACAGTACCATGATACTATGATAGTCACCATCCTTCTACAGTACCATGCTACTATGATAGTCACCACATGCTTCTACAGTACCATGATACTATGATAGTCACCACATCCTTCTACAGTACCATGCTACTATGATAGTCAGCCACATGCTTCTACAGTACCATGCTACTATGATAGTCACCACATCCTTCTACAATACCCTGCTACTATGATAGTCCACCACATCCTTCTACAATACCATGCTACTATGATAGTCCACCATCCTTCTACAATACCCTGCTACTATGATAGTCACCACATCCTTCTACAATACCCCTGCTACTATGATAGTCACCACATCCTTCTACAGTACCCTTCTACTATGATAGTCACCATCCTTCTACAATACCCTGCTACTATGATAGTCACCACATCCTTCTACAATACCCTGCTACTATGATAGTCACCACATCCTTCTACAATACCCTGCTACTATGATAGTCACCACATCCTTCTACAATACCCTGCTACTATGATAGTCACCTTATACCCCTAGTCCACATCCTTCTACAATACCCTGCTACTATGATAGTCACCACATCCTTCTACAATAACCCTGCTACTATGATAGTCACCACAGCCTTCTACAGTACCATGATACTATGATAGTCACCACATCCTTCTACAATACCCTGCTACTATGATAGTCACCATCCTTCTACAATACCCTGCTACTATGATAGTCACCACATCCTTCTACAATACCCTGCTACTATGATAGTCACCATCCTTCTACAATACCCTGCTACTATGATAGTCACCATCCTTCTACAATACCATGCTACTATGATAGTCACCATCCTTCTACAGTACCCTGCTACTATGATAGTCACCACATCCTTCTACAGTACCATGATACTATGATAGTCACCATCCTTCTACAATACCCTGCTACTATGATAGTCACCATCCTTCTACAATACCATGCTACTATGATAGTCACCATCCTTCTACAATACCATGCTACTATGATAGTCACCATCCTTCTACAATACCATGCTACTATGATAGTCACCATCCTTCTACAATACCCTGCTACTATGATAGTCACCATCCTTCTACAATACTCTGCTACTATGATAGTCACCATCCTTCTACAATACCATGCTACTATGATAGTCACCATCCTTCTAATTCTACATAGCCCTGCTACTATGATAGTCACCATCCTTCTACAATACCCTGCTACTATGATAGTCACCATCCTTCTACAATACCCTGCTACTATGATAGTCACCATCCTTCTACAATACCCTGCTACTATGATAGTCACCATCCTTCTACAATACCCTGCTACTATGATAGTCACCATCCTTCTACAATACCATGCTACTATGATAGTCACCATCCTTCTACAATACCCTGCTACTATGATAGTCACCATCCTTCTACAATACCCTGCTACTATGATAGTCACCATCCTTCTACAATACCCTGCTACTATGATAGTCACCATCCTTCTACAATACCCTGCTACTATGATAGTCACCATCCTTCTACAATACCATGCTACTATGATAGTCACCACATCCTTCTACAATACCCTGCTACTATGATAGTCACCACATCCTTCTACAATACCCTGCTACTATGATAGTCACCATCCTTCTACAATACCCTGCTACTATGATAGTCACCATCCTTCTACAATACCCTGCTACTATGATAGTCACCACATCCTTCTACAATACCCTGCTACTATGATAGTCACCATCCTTCTACAATACCCTGCTACTATGATAGTCACCACATCCTTCTACAATACCATGCTACTATGATAGTCACCATCCTTCTACAATACCATGCTACTATGATAGTCACCACATCCTTCTACAATACCATGCTACTATGATAGTCACCACATCCTTCTACAATACCATGCTACTATGATAGTCACCACATCCTTCTACAATACCATGCTACTATGATAGTCACCACATCCTTCTACAATACCCTGCTACTATGATAGTCACCACATCCTTCTACAATACCCTGCTACTATGATAGTCACCATCCTTCTACAATACCCTGCTACTATGATAGTCACCATCCTTCTACAAAACCATGCTACTATGATAGTCACCATCCTTCTACAAAACATGCTACTATGATAGTCACCATCCTTCTACAATACCATGCTACTATGATAGTCACCACATCCTTCTACAATACCATGCTACTATGATAGTCACCATCCTTCTACAATACCCTGCTACTATGATAGTCACCATCCTTCTACAATACCCTGCTACTATGATAGTCACCATCCTTCTACAATACCCTGCTACTATGATAGTCACCATCCTTCTACAATACCATGCTACTATGATAGTCACCACATCCTTCTACAATACCCTGCTACTATGATAGTCACCACATCCTTCTACAATACCATGCTACTATGATAGTCACCACATCCTTCTACAATACCCTGCTACTATGATAGTCACCACATCCTTCTACAATACCCTGCTACTATGATAGTCACCACATCCTTCTACAATACCCTGCTACTATGATAGTCACCATCCTTCTACAATACCCTGCTACTATGATAGTCACCATCCTTCTACAATACCCTGCTACTATGATAGTCACCATCCTTCTACAATACCATGCTACTATGATAGTCACCACATCCTTCTACAATACCATGCTACTATGATAGTCACCATCCTTCTACAATACCATGCTACTATGATAGTCACCATCCTTCTACAATACCCTGCTACTATGATAGTCACCATCCTTCTACAATACCCTGCTATATGATAGTCAACCATCCTTCTACAAACTACCCTGCTACTATGATAGTCACCATCCTTCTACAATACCCTGCCTACTATGATAGTCACCATCCTTCTACAATACCCTGCTACTATGATAGTCACCATCCTTCTACAGTACCCTGCTACTATGATAGTCACCATCCTTCTACATACCATGATACTATGATAGTCACCACATCCTTCTACAGTACCATGATACTATGATAGTCACCATCCTTCTACAGTACCATGATACTATGATAGTCACCATCCTTCTTACAGTATCCGGCTGCTACTATGTATCACCATCCTTACCCTGCTACTATGATAGTCACCATCCTTCTACATACCTGCTACTATGATAGTCACCATCCTTCTACAGTACCCTGCTACTATGATAGTCACCATCCTTCTACAATACCATGCTACTATGATAGTCACCATCCTTCTACATACCCTGCTACTATGATAGTCACCATCCTTCTACAATACCCTGCTACTATGATAGTCACCATCCTTCTACAATACCCTGCTACTATGATAGTCACCATCCTTCTACAATACCCTGCTACTATGATAGTCACCACATCCTTCTACAATACCCTGCTACTATGATAGTCACCATCCTTCTACAATACCCTGCTACTATGATAGTCACCACATCCTTCTACAATACCCTGCTACTATGATAGTCACCACATCCTTCTACAATACCCTGCTACTATGATAGTCACCATCCTTCTACAATACCCTGCTACTATGATAGTCACCATCCTTCTACAATACCCTGCTACTATGATAGTCACCACATCCTTCTACAGTACCCTGCTACTATGATAGTCACCATCCTTCTACAGTACCATGCTACTATGATAGTCACCACATGCTTCTACAGTACCATGCTACTATGATAGTCACCATCCTTCTACAATACATGCTACTATGATAGTCACCCATGCCTTCTACAATACCATGCTACTATGATAGTCACCACATCCTTCTACAGTATCCATGCTACTATATAGTCACCATCAGCTTCTACAAGTACCATGCTACTATGATAGTCACCACATCCTTCTACAATACCCTGCTACTATGATAGTCACCACATCCTTCTACAATACCATGCTACTATGATAGTCACCATCCTTCTACAATACCCTGCTACTATGATAGTCACCACATCCTTCTACAATACCCTGCTACTATGATAGTCACCACATCCTTCTACAATACCATGCTACTATGATAGTCACCATCCTTCTACATACCTGCTTACTATTGATAGTCACCACATCGCTTCTTACAATACCCTGCTACTATGATAGTCACCACATCCTTCTACAATACCCTGCTACTATGATAGGTCACCACATCCTTCTACAATACCCTGCTACTATGATAGTCACCATCCTTCTACAATACCCTGCTACTATGATAGTCACCACATCCTTCTACAATACCCTGCTACTATGATAGTCACCACATCCTTCTACAATACCCTGCTACTATGATAGTCACCACATCCTTCTACAGTACCATGATACTATGATAGTCACCACATCCTCTACAATACCCTGCTACTTGATAGTCACCATCCTTCTACAATACCCTGCTCTATGATAGTCACCACATCCTTCTACAATACCCTGCTACTATATAGTCACCATCCTTCTACAATACCCTGCTACTATGATAGGTCACCATCCTTCTACAATACCATGCTACTATGATAGTCACCATCCTCTACAGTACCCCTGCTACTATCTACTATGATAGGTCACCACATCCTTCTACAGTACCATGATACTATGATAGTCACCATCCTTCTACAATACCCTGCTACTATGATAGTCACCATCCTTCTACAATACCATGCTACTATGATAGTCCACCATCCTTCTACAATACCATGCTACTATGATAGTCACCATCCTTCTACAATACCATGCTACTATGATAGTCACCATCCTTCTACAATACCCTGCTACTATGATAGTCACCATCCTTCTACAATACCCTGCTACTATGATAGTCACCATCCTTCTACAATACCATGCTACTATGATAGTCACCATCCTTCTACATACCCTGCTACTATGATAGTCACCATCCTTCTACAATACCCTGCTACTATGATAGTCACCATCCTTCTACAATACCCGCTACTATGATAGTCACCATCCTTCTACAATACCATGCTACTATGATAGTCACCATCCTTCTACAATACCATGCTACTATGATAGTCACCATCCTTCTACAATACCCTGCTACTATGATAGTCACCTCCTTCTACAATACCCTGCTACTATGATAGTCACCATCCTTCTACAATACCATGCTACTATGATAGTCACCATCCTTCTACAATACCCTGCTACTATGATAGTCACCATCCTTCTACATACCCTGCTACTATGATAGTCACCATCCTTCTACAATACCTGCTACTATGATAGTCACCATCCTTCTACAATACCCTGCTACTATGATAGTCACCATCCTTCTACAATACCATGCTACTATGATAGTCACCATCCTTCTACAATACCCTGCTACTATGATAGTCACCATCCTTCTACAATACCCTGCTACTATGATAGTCACCCATGCTTCTACAATACCATGCTACTATGATAGTCACCATCCTTCACAATACCCTGCTACTAATGATAGTCACCCACATGCTTCTACAATACCATGCTACTATGAATAGTCACCACCATCCTTCTACAATACCCTGCTAGTATGATAGTCACCACATGCTTCTACAATACCATGCTACTATGATAGTCACCACATTCTTCTACAATACCCTGCTACTATGATAGTCACCATCCTTCTACAATACCATGCTACTATGATAGTCACCACATGCTTCTACAATACCATGCTACTATGATAGTCACCACATCCTTCTACAATACCCTGCTACTATGATAGTCACCACATCCTTCTACAATATCCTGCTACTATGATAGTCACCATCCTTCTACAATACCCTGCTACTATGATAGTCACCATCCTTCTACAATACCCTGCTACTATGATAGTCACCACATCGTTTCTACAATACCCTGCTAGTATGATAGTCACCACATGCTTCTACAATACCCTGCTACTATGATAGTCACCATCCTTCTACAATACCATGCTACTATGATAGTCACCACATGCTTCTACAATACCATGCTACTATGATAGTCACCACATCCTTCTACAATACCCTGCTACTATGATAGTCACCATCCTTCTACAATACCCTGCTACTATGATAGTCACCATCCTTCTACAATACCCTGCTACTATGATAGTCACCATCCTTCTACAGTACCCTGCTACTATGATAGTCACCATCCTTCTACAATACCCTGCTACTATGATAGTCACCATCCTTCTACAATACCCTGCTACTATGATAGTCACCATCCTTCTACAAAACATGCTACTATGATAGTCACCATCCTTCTACAAAAACATGCTACTATGATAGTCACCATCCTTCTACAACACCATGTTACTATGATAGTCACCACATCCTTCTACAATGCCATGTTACTATGATCGTCACCATCCTTCTACAATACCCTGCTACTATGATAGTCACCATCCTTCTACAATACCCTGCTACTATGATAGTCACCATCCTTCTACAATACCCTGCTACTATGATAGTCACCATCCTTCTACAATAACATGCTACTATGATAGTCACCACATCCTTCTACAATACCCTGCTACTATGATAGTCACCACATCCTTCTACAATAACATGCTACTATGATAGTCACCACATCCTTCTACAATACCCTGCTACTATGATAGTCACCACATCCTTCTACAATACCGTGCTACTATGATAGTCACCACATCCTTCTACAATACCCTGCTACTATGATAGTCACCATCCTTCTACAATACCCTGCTACTATGATAGTCACCATCCTTCTACAATACCCTGCTACTATGATAGTCACCATCCTTCTACAGTACCATGATACTATGATAGTCACCACATCCTTCTACAGTACCATGATACTATGATAGTCACCATCCTTCTACAGTACCATGATACTATGATAGTCACCATCCTTCTACAGTACCCTGCTACTATGATAGTCACCATCCTTCTACAATACCCTGCTACTATGATAGTCACCATCTTCTACAATACCCTGCTACTATGATAGTCACCATCCTTCTACAATACCCTGCTACTATGATAGTCACCATCCTTCTACAATACCCTGCTACTATGATAGCTACCCATCCTTCTACAGTACCCTGCTACTATGATAGTCCCACCACAATCCTTCTACAGTACCATGATACTATGATAGTCACCACATCCTTCTACAGTACCATGATACTATGATAGTCACCATCCTTCTACAGTACCATTGATACTATGATAGTCACCATCCTCTACAGTAACCCTGCTAACTATGATAGTCACCATCCTTCTACAATACCCTGCTACTATGATATCACCATCCTTCTACAGTACCATGATACTATGATAGTCACCATCCTTCTACAATACCCTGCTACTATGATAGTCACCATCCTTCTACAGTACCATGATACTATGATAGTCACCATCCTTCTACAATACCTGCTACTATGATAGTCACCATCCTTCTACAATACCCTGCTACTATGATAGTCACCATCCTTCTACAGTACCCTGCTACTATGATAGTCACCACATCCTTCTACAATACCCTGCTACTATGATAGTCACCATCCTTCTACAATACCCGCTACTATGATAGTCACCACATCCTTCTACAATACCCTGCTACTATGATAGTCACCACATCCTTCTACAATACCCTGCTACTATGATAGTCACCATCCTTCTACAGTTACCATGATACTATGATTAGTCACCATCCTTCTACAATACCCTGCTACTATGATAGTCACCATCCTTCTACAATACCCTGCTACTATGATAGTCACCATCCTTCTACAGTACCCTGCTACTATGATAGTCACCACATCCTTCTACAGTACCTGCTACTATGATAGTCACCATCCTTCTACAGTACCCTGCTTACTATGATAGTCACCACATCCTTCTACAATACCCTGCTACTATGATAGTCACCACATCCTTCTACAGTACCCTGCTACTATGATAGTCACCATCCTTCTACAATACCCTGCTACTATGATAGTCACCATCTCTACAATACCCTGCCTACTATGATAGTCACCATCCTTCTACAGTACCATGCTACTATGATAGTTCACCACATGCTTCTACAGTACCATGATACTATGATAGTCACCACATCCTTCTACAGTATCATGCTACTATGATAGTCACCACATGCTTCTACAGTACCATGCTACTATGATAGTCACCACATCCTTCTACAATACCCTGCTACTATGATAGTCACCATCCTTCTACAGTACCATGATACTATGATAGTCACCATCCTTCTACAATACCCTGCTACTATGATAGTCACCATCCTTCTACAGTACCATGATACTATGATAGTCACCATCCTTCTACAATACCCTGCTACTATGATAGTCACCATCCTTCTACAATACCCTGCTACTATGATAGTCACCATCCTTCTACAGTACCCTGCTACTATGATAGTCACCACATCCTTCTACAATACCCTGCTACTATGATAGTCACCATCCTTCTACAATACCCTGCTACTATGATAGTCACCACATCCTTCTACAATACCCTGCTACTATGATAGTCACCACATCCTTCTACAGTACCCTGCTACTATGATAGTCACCATCCTTCTACAATACCCTGCTACTATGATAGTCACCATTCTTCTACAATACCCCTCTACTATGATAGTCACCACATCCTTCTACAGTACCCTGCTACTATGATAGTCACCATCCTTCTACAGTACCATGCTACTATGATAGTCACCACATGCTTCTACAGTACCATGATACTATGATAGTCACCATCCTTCTAAAGTACAATGCTACTATGATAGTCACCACATGCTTCTACAGTACCATGATACTATGATAGTCACCACATCCTTCTACAGTATCATGCTACTATGATAGTCACCACATGCTTCTACAGTACCATGCTACTATGATAGTCACCACATCCTTCTACAATACCCTGCTACTATGATAGTCACCACATCCTTCTACAATACCATGCTACTATGATAGTCACCATCCTTCTACAATACCCTGCTACTATGATAGTCACCATCCTTCTACAAAAACATGCTACTATGATAGTCACCATCCTTCTACAAAAACATGCTACTATGATAGTCACCATCCTTCTACAACACCATGTTACTATGATAGTCACCACATCCTTCTACAATGCCATGTTACTATGATCGTCACCATCCTTCTACAATACCCTGCTACTATGATAGTCACCATCCTTCTACAATACCCTGCTACTATGATAGTCACCATCCTTCTACAATACCCTGCTACTATGATAGTCACCATCCTTCTACAATAACATGCTACTATGATAGTCACCACATCCTTCTACAATACCCTGCTACTATGATAGTCACCACATCCTTCTACAATAACATGCTACTATGATAGTCACCACATCCTTCTACAATACCCTGCTACTATGATAGTCACCACATCCTTCTACAATACCGTGCTACTATGATAGTCACCACATCCTTCTACAATACCCTGCTACTATGATAGTCACCATCCTTCTACAATACCCTGCTACTATGATAGTCACCATCCTTCTACAATACCCTGCTACTATGATAGTCACCATCCTTCTACAGTACCATGATACTATGATAGTCACCACATCCTTCTACAGTACCATGATACTATGATAGTCACCATCCTTCTACAGTACCATGATACTATGATAGTCACCATCCTTCTACAGTACCCTGCTACTATGATAGTCACCATCCTTCTACAATACCCTGCTACTATGATAGTCACCATCCTTCTACAATACCCTGCTACTATGATAGTCACCATCCTTCTACAATACCCTGCTACTATGATAGTCACCATCCTTCTACAATACCCTGCTACTATGATAGTCACCATCCTTCTACAGTACCCTGCTACTATGATAGTCACCACATCCTTCTACAGTACCATGATACTATGATAGTCACCACATCCTTCTACAGTACCATGATACTATGATAGTCACCATCCTTCTACAGTACCCTGCTACTATGATAGTCACCATCCTTCTACAAGACCCTGCTACTATGATAGTCACCATCCTTCTACAGTACCATGATACTATGATAGTCACCATCCTTCTACAATACCCTGCTACTATGATAGTCACCATCCTTCTACAGTACCATGATACTATGATAGTCACCATCCTTCTACAATACCCTGCTACTATGATAGTCACCATCCTTCTACAATACCCTGCTACTATGATAGTCACCATCCTTCTACAGTACCCTGCTACTATGATAGTCACCACATCCTTCTACAATACCCTGCTACTATGATAGTCACCATCCTTCTACAATACCCTGCTACTATGATAGTCACCACATCCTTCTACAATACCCTGCTACTATGATAGTCACCACATCCTTCTACAGTACCCTGCTACTATGATAGTCACCATCCTTCTACAATACCCTGCTACTATGATAGTCACCATTCTTCTACAATACCCCTCTACTATGATAGTCACCACATCCTTCTACAGTACCCTGCTACTATGATAGTCACCATCCTTCTACAGTACCATGCTACTATGATAGTCACCACATGCTTCTACAGTACCATGATACTATGATAGTCACCATCCTTCTAAAGTACAATGCTACTATGATAGTCACCACATGCTTCTACAGTACCATGATACTATGATAGTCACCACATCCTTCTACAGTATCATGCTACTATGATAGTCACCACATGCTTCTACAGTACCATGCTACTATGATAGTCACCACATCCTTCTACAATACCCTGCTACTATGATAGTCACCACATCCTTCTACAATACCATGCTACTATGATAGTCACCATCCTTCTACAATACCCTGCTACTATGATAGTCACCACATCCTTCTACAATACCCTGCTACTATGATAGTCACCACATCCTTCTACAGTACCCTGCTACTATGATAGTCACCATCCTTCTACAATACCCTGCTACTATGATAGTCACCACATCCTTCTACAATACCCTGCTACTATGATAGTCACCACATCCTTCTACAATACCCTGCTACTATGATAGTCACCACATCCTTCTACAATACCCTGCTACTATGATAGTCACCATCCTTCTACAATACCCTGCTACTATGATAGTCACCACATCCTTCTACAATACCCTGCTACTATGATAGTCACCACATCCTTCTACAATACCCTGCTACTATGATAGTCACCACATCCTTCTACAGTACCATGATACTATGATAGTCACCACATCCTTCTACAATACCCTGCTACTATGATAGTCACCATCCTTCTACAATACCCTGCTACTATGATAGTCACCACATCCTTCTACAATACCCTGCTACTATGATAGTCACCATCCTTCTACAATACCCTGCTACTATGATAGTCACCATCCTTCTACAATACCATGCTACTATGATAGTCACCATCCTTCTACAGTACCCTGCTACTATGATAGTCACCACATCCTTCTACAGTACCATGATACTATGATAGTCACCATCCTTCTACAATACCCTGCTACTATGATAGTCACCATCCTTCTACAATACCATGCTACTATGATAGTCACCATCCTTCTACAATACCATGCTACTATGATAGTCACCATCCTTCTACAATACCATGCTACTATGATAGTCACCATCCTTCTACAATACCCTGCTACTATGATAGTCACCATCCTTCTACAATACCATGCTACTATGATAGTCACCATCCTTCTACAATACCCTGCTACTATGATAGTCACCATCCTTCTACAATACCCTGCTACTATGATAGTCACCATCCTTCTACAATACCCTGCTACTATGATAGTCACCATCCTTCTACAATACCATGCTACTATGATAGTCACCATCCTTCTACAATACCATGCTACTATGATAGTCACCATCCTTCTACAATACCATGCTACTATGATAGTCACCATCCTTCTACAATACCCTGCTACTATGATAGTCACCATCCTTCTACAATACCCTGCTACTATGATAGTCACCATCCTTCTACAATACCATGCTACTATGATAGTCACCATCCTTCTACAATACCCTGCTACTATGATAGTCACCATCCTTCTACAATACCCTGCTACTATGATAGTCACCATCCTTCTACAATACCCTGCTACTATGATAGTCACCACCTTCTACAATACCCTGCTACTATGATAGTCACCATCCTTCTACAATACCATGCTACTATGATAGTCACCATCCTTCTACAATACCCTGCTACTATGATAGTCACCATCCTTCTACAATACCCTGCTACTATGATAGTCACCATGCTTCTACAATACCATGCTACTATGATAGTCACCATCCTTCTACAATACCCTGCTACTAATGATAGTCACCACATGCTTCTACAATACCATGCTACTATGATAGTCACCACATCCTTCTACAATACCCTGCTAGTATGATAGTCACCCACATGCTTCTACAATACCATGCTACTATGATAGTCACCACATTCTTCTACAATACCCTGCTACTATGATAGTCACCATCCTTCTACAATACCATGCTACTATGATAGTCACCACATGCTTCTACAATACCATGCTACTATGATAGTCACCACATCCTTCTACAATACCCTGCTACTATGATAGTCACCACATCCTTCTACAATATCCTGCTACTATGATAGTCACCATCCTTCTACAATACCCTGCTACTATGATAGTCACCATCCTTCTACAATACCCTGCTACTATGATAGTCACCACATCGTTCTACAATACCCTGCTAGTATGATAGTCACCACATGCTTCTACAATACCCTGCTACTATGATAGTCACCATCCTTCTACAATACCATGCTACTATGATAGTCACCACATGCTTCTACAATACCATGCTACTATGATAGTCACCACATCCTTCTACAATACCCTGCTACTATGATAGTCACCACCCTTCTACAATACCCTGCTACTATGATAGTCACCATCCTTCTACAATACCCTGCTACTATGATAGTCACCATCCTTCTACAGTACCCTGCTACTATGATAGTCACCATCCTTCTACAATACCCTGCTACTATGATAGTCACCATCCTTCTACAAAAACATGCTACTATGATAGTCACCATCCTTCTACAACACCATGTTACTATGATAGTCACCACATCCTTCTACAATGCCATGTTACTATGATCGTCACCATCCTTCTACAATACCCTGCTACTATGATAGTCACCATCCTTCTACAATACCCTGCTACTATGATAGTCACCATCCTCTACAATACCCTGCTACTATGATAGTCACCATCCTTCTACAATAACATGCTACTATGATAGTCACCACATCCTTCTACAATACCCTGCTACTATGATAGTCACCACATCCTTCTACAATAACATGCTACTATGATAGTCACCACATCCTTCTACAATACCCTGCTACTATGATAGTCACCACATCCTTCTACAATACCGTGCTACTATGATAGTCACCACATCCTTCTACAATACCCTGCTACTATGATAGTCACCATCCTTCTACAATACCCTGCTACTATGATAGTCACCATCCTTCTACAATACCCTGCTACTATGATAGTCACCATCCTTCTACAGTACCATGATACTATGATAGTCACCACATCCTTCTACAGTACCATGATACTATGATAGTCACCATCCTTCTACAGTACCATGATACTATGATAGTCACCATCCTTCTACAGTACCCTGCTACTATGATAGTCACCATCCTTCTACAATACCCTGCTACTGTGATAGTCACCATCCTTCTACAATACCCTGCTACTATGATAGTCACCATCCTTCTACAATACCCTGCTACTATGATAGTCACCATCCTTCTACAATACCCTGCTACTATGATAGTCACCATCCTTCTACAGTACCCTGCTACTATGATAGTCACCACATCCTTCTACAGTACCATGATACTATGATAGTCACCACATCCTTCTACAGTACCATGATACTATGATAGTCACCACCCCTTCTACAGTACCATGATACTATGATAGTCACCATCCTTCTACAGTACCCTGCTACTATGATAGTCACCATCCTTCTACAATACCCTGCTACTATGATAGTCACCATCCTTCTACAGTACCATGATACTATGATAGTCACCATCCTTCTACAATACCCTGCTACTATGATAGTCACCATCCTTCTACAGTACCATGATACTATGATAGTCACCATCCTTCTACAATACCCTGCTACTATGATAGTCACCATCCTTCTACAATACCCTGCTACTATGATAGTCCACCATCCTTCTACAGTACCCTGCTACTATGATAGTCACCACATCCTTCTACAATACCCTGCTACTATGATAGTCACCATCCTTCTACAATACCCTGCTACTATGATAGCCACCACATCCTTCTACAATACCCTGCTACTATGATAGTCACCACATCCTTCTACAGTACCCTGCTACTATGATAGTCACCATCCTTCTACAGTACCATGATACTATGATAGTCACCATCCTTCTACATACCCTGCTACTATGATAGTCACCATCCTTCTACAATACCCTGCTACTATGATAGTCACCATCCTTCTACAATACCCTGCTACTATGATAGTCACCACATCCTTCTACAATACCCTGCTACTATGATAGTCACCACATCCTTCTACAGTACCCTGCTACTATGATAGTCACCACATGCTTCTACAGTACCATGATACTATGATAGTCACCATCCTTCTACAGTACCATGCTACTATGATAGTCACCACATGCTTCTACAGTACCATGATACTATGATAGTCACCACATCCTTCTACAGTATCATGCTACTATGATAGTCACCACATGCTTCTACAGTACCATGCTACTATGATAGTCACCACATCCTTCTACAATACCCTGCTACTATATAGTCACCACATCCTTCTACAATACCATGCTACTATGATAGTCACCATCCTTCTACAATACCCTGCTACTATGATAGTCACCACATCCTTCTACAGTACCATGATACTATGATAGTCACCATCCTTCTACAATACCCTGCTACTATGATAGTCACCATCCTTCTACAATACCATGCTACTATGATAGTCACCATCCTTCTACAAATACCATGCTACTATGATAGTCACCATCCTTCTACAATACCATGCTACTATGATAGTCACCATCCTTCTACAATACCCTGCTACTATGATAGTCACCATCCTTCTACAATACCCTGCTACTATGATAGTCACCATCCTTCTACAATACCATGCTACTATGATAGTCACCATCCTTCTACAATACCCTGCTACTATGATAGTCACCATCCTTCTACATACCCTGCTACTATGATAGTCACCATCCTTCTACAATACCCTGCTACTATGATAGTCACCATCCTTCTACAATACCCATGCTACTATGATAGTCACCATCCTTCTACAATACCCTGCTACTATGATAGTCACCACATCCTTCTACAATACCGTGCTACTATGATAGTCACCACAATCCTTCTACAATACCCTGCTACTATGATAGTCACCATCCTTCTACAATACCCTGCTACTATGATAGTCACCATCCTTCTACAATACCCTGCTACTATGATAGTCACCATCCTTCTACAGTACCATGATACTATGATAGTCCAAACCACATCCTTCTACAGTACCATGATACTATGATAGTCACCATCCTTCTACAGTACCAATGATACTATGATAGTCACCATCCTTCTACGTACCCTGCTACTATGATAGTCACCATCCTTCTAGGCAATACCCCTGCTACTATGATAGTCACCATCCGTCTTACAATACACTGCTACTATGATAGTCACCATCCTTCTACAATACCCTGCTACTATGATAGTCACCATCCTTCTACAATACCCTGCTACTATGATAGTCACCATCCTTCTAACAGTACCCCTGCTACTATGAGGTCACCACATCCTTCTACAGTACCATGATACTATGATAGTCACCCACATCCTTCTACAGTAACCATATACTATGAGAGTCACCATCCTTCTACAGTACCATGATACTATGATAGTCACCATCCTTCTACAGTAACCCTGCTACTATGATAGTCACCATCCTTCTACAATACCCTGCTACTATGATAGTCACCATCCTTCTACAGTACCATGATACTATGATAGTCCACCATCCTTCTACAATACCCGGCTACTATGATAGTCACCATCCTTCTACAGTACCATGATACTATGATAGTCACCAATCCTTCTACAATACCCCTGCTACTATGATAGTCACCATCCTTCTACAATACCCTGCTACTATGATAGGTCACCATCCTTCTACAGTACCCTGCTACTATGATAGTCAACCACATCCTTCTACAATACCCTGCTACTATGATAGTCACCATCCTTCTACAATACCCTGCTACTATGATAGTCAAACACATCCTTCTACAATACCCTGCTACTATGATAGTCACCACATCCTTCTACAGTACCCTGCTACTATGATAGTCACCATCCTTCTACAGTACCATGATACTATGATAGTCACCAGCCTTCTATAATACCCTGCTACTATGATAGTCACCATCCTTCTACAATACCCTGCTACTATGATAGTCACCATCCTTCTACAGTACCCCTGCTACTATGATAGTCACCACATCCTTCTACAATACCCTGCTACTATGATAGTCACCATCCTTCTACAATACCACTGCTACTATGATAGTCACCACATCCTTCGACAATACCCTGCTACTATGATAGTCACCACATCCTTCTACAGTACCCTGGCTACTATGATAGTCACCATCCTTCTACAATACCCTGCTACTATGATAGTCACCATCCTTCTACAATACCCTGCTACTATGATAGTCACCACATCCTTCTACAGTACCCTGCTACTATGATAGTCACCATCCTTCTAACAGTACCATGCTACTATGATAGTCACCACATGCTTCTACAGTACCATGATACTATGATAGTCACCATCCTTCTACAGTACCATGCTACTATGATAGTCACCACATGTTCTACAGTACCATGATACTAATGATAGTCACCACATCCTTCTACAGTATCATGCTACTATGATAGTCACCACATGCTTCTACAGTACCATGCTACTATGATAGTCACCACATCCTTCTACAATACCCTGCTACTATGATAGTCACCACATCCTTCTACAATACCATGCTACTATGATAGTCACCATCCTCCTACAATACCCTGCTACTATGATAGTCACCACATCCTTCTACAGTACCATGATACTATGATAGTCACCATCCTTCTACAATACCCTGCTACTATGATAGTCACCATCCTTCTACAATACCATGCTACTATGATAGTCACCATCCTTCTACAATACCATGCTACTATGATAGTCACCATCCTTCTACAATACCATGCTACTATGATAGTCACCATCCTTCTACAATACCCTGCTACTATGATAGTCACCATCCTTCTACAATACCCTGCTACTATGATAGTCACCATCCTTCTACAATACCATGCTACTATGATAGTCACCATCCTTCTACAATACCCTGCTACTATGATAGTCACCATCCTTCTACAATACCCTGCTACTATGATAGTCACCATCCTTCTACAATACCCTGCTACTATGATAGTCACCATCCTTCTACAATACCATGCTACTATGATAGTCACCATCCTTCTACAATACCATGCTACTATGATAGTCACCACCCTTCTACAATACCATGCTACTATGATAGTCACCATCCTTCTACAATACCCTTCTACTATGATAGTCACCATCCTTCTACAATACCCTGCTACTATGATAGTCACCATCCTTCTACAATACCATGCTACTATGATAGTCACCATCCTTCTACAATACCCTGCTACTATGATAGTCACCATCCTTCTACAATACCCTGCTACTATGATAGTCACCATCCTTCTACAATACCCTGCTACTATGATAGTCACCATCCTTCTACAATACCCTGCTACTATGATAGTCACCATCCTTCTACAATACCATGCTACTATGATAGTCACCATCCTTCTACAATACCCCTGCTACTATGATAGTCACCATCCTTCTACAATACCCTGCTACTATGATAGTCACCATGCTTCTACAATACCCTGCTACTATGATAGTCACCATCCTTCTACAATACCCTGCTACTATGATAGTCACCATCCTTCTACAATACCCTGCTACTATGATAGTCACCATCCTTCTACAATACCATGCTACTATGATAGTCACCATCCTTCTACAGTACCATGCTACTATGATAGTCACCACATCCTTCTACAATACCCTGCTACTATGATAGTCACCACATCCTTCTACAATACCATGCTACTATGATAGTCACCATCCTTCTACAATACCCTGCTACTATGATAGTCACCACATCCTTCTACAGTACCATGATACTATGATAGTCACCATCCTTCTACAATACCCTGCTACTATGATAGTCACCATCCTTCTACAATACCATGCTACTATGATAGTCACCATCCTTCTACAATACCATGCTACTATGATAGTCACCATCCTTCTACAATACCATGCTACTATGATAGTCACCATCCTTCTACAATACCCTGCTACTATGATAGTCACCATCCTTCTACAATACCCTTCTACTATGATAGTCACCATCCTTCTACAATACCCTGCTACTATGATAGTCACCATCCTTCTACAATACCATGCTACTATGATAGTCACCATCCTTCTACAATACCCTGCTACTATGATAGTCACCATCCTTCTACAATACCCTGCTACTATGATAGTCCACCATCCTTCTACAATACCCTGCTACTATGATAGTCACCATCCTTCTACAATACCCTGCTACTATGATAGTCCACCATCCTTCTACAATACCATGCTACTATGATAGTCACCATCCTTCTACAATACCCTGCTACTATGATAGTCACCATCCTTCTACAATACCCCTGCTACTATGATAGTCACCATGCTTCTACAATACCCTGCTACTATGATAGTCACCATCCTTCTACAATACCCTGCTACTATGATAGTCACCATCCTTCTACAATACCCTGCTACTATGATAGTCACCATCCTTCTACAATACCATGCTACTATGATAGTCACCATCCTTCTACAGTACCATGCTACTATGATAGTCACCACATCCTTCTACAATACCCTGCTACTATGATAGTCACCACATCCTTCTACAATACCATGCTACTATGATAGTCACCATCCTTCTACAATACCCTGCTACTATGATAGTCACCACATCCTTCTACAGTACCATGATACTATGATAGTCACCATCCTTCTACAATACCCTGCTACTATGATAGTCACCATCCTTCTACAATACCATGCTACTATGATAGTCACCATCCTTCTACAATACCATGCTACTATGATAGTCACCATCCTTCTACAATACCATGCTACTATGATAGTCACCATCCTTCTACAATACCCTGCTACTATGATAGTCACCATCCTTCTACAATACCCTGCTACTATGATAGTCACCATCCTTCTACAATACCATGCTACTATGATAGTCACCATCCTTCTACAATACCCTGCTACTATGATAGTCACCATCCTTCTACAATACCCTGCTACTATGATAGTCACCATCCTTCTACAATACCCTGCTACTATGATAGTCACCATCCTTCTACAATACCATGCTACTATGATAGTCACCATCCTTCTACAATACCATGCTACTATGATAGTCACCACCCTTCTACAATACCATGCTACTATGATAGTCACCATCCTTCTACAATACCCTTCTACTATGATAGTCACCATCCTTCTACAATACCCTGCTACTATGATAGTCACCATCCTTCTACAATACCATGCTACTATGATAGTCACCATCCTTCTACAATACCCTGCTACTATGATAGTCACCATCCTTCTACAATACCCTGCTACTATGATAGTCACCATCCTTCTACAATACCCTGCTACTATGATAGTCACCATCCTTCTACAATACCCTGCTACTATGATAGTCACCATCCTTCTACAATACCATGCTACTATGATAGTCACCATCCTTCTACAATACCCTGCTACTATGATAGTCACCATCCTTCTACAATACCCTGCTACTATGATAGTCACCATGCTTCTACAATACCCTGCTACTATGATAGTCACCATCCTTCTACAATACCCTGCTACTATGATAGTCACCATGCGTCTACAATACCCTGCTACTATGATAGTCACCATCCTTCTACAATACCCTGCTACTATGATAGTCACCATCCTTCTACAATACCCTGCTACTATGATAGTCACCATCCTTCTACAATACCATGCTACTATGATAGTCACCATCCTTCTACAGTACCATGATACTATGATCGTCACCATTAATGTTTTATATGTGTTTTATAGCATGTACAGATATTTTGTACAGATATTTTGTACAGATATTTTGTACAGATATTTTGAACAGATATTTTGTACAGATATTTTGTACAGATATTTTGAACAGATATTTTGTACAGATATTTTGTACAGATATTTTGAACAGATATTTTGTACAGATATTTTGAACAGATATTTTGAACAGATATTTTGAACAGATATTTTGTACAGATATTTTGTACAGATATTTTGAACAGATATTTTGTACAGATATTTTGTACAGATATTTTGTACATATATTTTGTACATATATTTTGTACAGATATTGCCTATTTTTAGTTTGGGCTATTATGTTGTATGAGTCAAAACAGATTCTGCGCTGCAATATTTGGCTGTACACGGCCACCTAGAGAAATAGATTCTCCCATTATAAGTGTACAGTGTGTGTGTGTGTGTGTGAGAGTCGGTGTCTGTGTATGCATGTGCGTATGCGTGTGTGCATGTGCACGTGTGCTTGTGTGCGTGCGTGGTGTCACCTATCCCTGCCTGATAGTGTAGTGGATCATATTATCTTTCATCTGGTCATTCTAACTGACTCGTGATATCAGGAACATTTACAGCTGATGAGTGACCTTGTACCAAACATCTTTTCATAGCTTCACATGGTGAGACTTAATACAGTATAACCAAATATAACCAAATATAACCTAATAACAGTACCATAAAATAACAGTACCATAAAATCTAGATCTACGGACTTATATACAATACTAAGTTTTTATTTGAGCCTTCACTTTACCTGTAGGGATCCACATACCTGCTTCTGTCATTAAATGTGATTTTAGACAACTTTGGCCAAACTGAGTACTTGTCTTCTTACCAGCATTAAGTTTTCAAGATGTTTTTATCTTCTTTGCACGATGACGCATTAAGCAGCTGATATTTCCTGGTTCAGTATGGACCTTCACCATTTCCTTATTCTGTCACTTTCATTTCCTGTTTGCAAGCGCTGTTTCACAATGGTTATGTGCTGATGGGTATGTTTGGCTAGCCCTCAATATCAGAGCAGCTTCCTTATTCGATTGAAACTACAACCCAGGAAACTTGAGCCATATTTTCCCTCAAATGCATAAAAGGTTTTCTGAAAACCCCAGGCCTTCTGTTATAGCATTTCATAGAAAATTTGATGAGTAAAGAAATGCAACCAATAATGCTGTTCAGTTGGGACAAAGTTTGTGGGGATTTTTACAAAAGAAAGCATTAAATTGTAGCTTGGCCATCAATCCAGAACAGAATAAAATGAGAACAAAAGGTGTCATTATACTAGAGCCCTGTAATCTCAGACACTGCAGAGTAGAATACCTGCAGCCAGACCTCCTGGCCTGGCGGACACCTGGATGGCTAAACACTGCCTGCACGTATTGACCACCACCCTCTCACGGTGTGTGTGTGTGTGTGTGTGTGTGCACTCCTAAGTGAATGTGAGGTCCATGGAATTAGCAGAAGTGATGAAATAAATGCTATTGATTAATGCAGCCAGATCACCTGTGATACAAGTCAAGATTCGACGTCCATCCATGTCGAGGACGTCAGGAGATGACGTGGAAACCTCCCACAAGGGGAAACAGTGAGCGCTGTTATCTTCAAGTAGGCTTAGTTTCTTTGCTAAGGCATTGATATTTGAGATATTTTAGTTTAAAACCTATTCCAAATAGTTTAATTTGATTTATTTTAATTTTACCTTTATTTAACTAGGCAAGTCAGTTAAGAACAAATTCTTATTTTCAATGATGGCCTAGGAACAGTGGGTTAACTGCCTGTTCAGGGGCAGAACGACAGATTTGTACCTTGTCAGCTCAGGGGTTTGGATGTGGCAATAGATTCCCTGGAAATTAGTCATCTTTTTTTGATTTAAACACTTTTGTTCTGTTTTGGAGATAGGGTCAACATTCGTCTGGTGTTGGGAGGGTATGGCTAGCACTGAAGGATTAGAGACAATTATGGCTTCTCAATGAGGAGGAATCTGGAGGGCAGTGAAACTTAACCAGAGCTTGGGGCTGGCTGTCTTTCACACACTGTCTGTAAATTGGCTTAGGTGAAGTTTGGACTAGTAAGGAGGATATGGTCCATGTAATGCAAATTCATACTCATACTATACATGGGTCTTTCAATGCATTTCTCACTAGTGTACGTGTAATTATACTGTAAATAGTGATTGTAGGAAAGGAATTGGTAAAAAAAAAGAAGTATTTCCTTGAAAATTACAGTCACAATGACGAATAAAGAAACATGGGTGAAGTATTTGCCATTTTTCCCGCAATCTCAACATTTCAAGTGGATTTCCTGTGAGAGGTGGGCATTTACTGTATATGCGAAACAAATTCGATTCATAAATGGGCAGTTTTCATTTTGAATGTTTGCTTCATCCATACAGTTCCATAGATGGAACTTGCTGAGTGGAACTACAGAACAATGTGAAATCCTTTCGTCTGGAAGAACTGCTTAAGGTGCTATTCCTACATTTTTCACTCTGAAGCACAAGGAAAAACCATTTCAAATAATGTCAGAATAAAAGCAATTTTATCCCTGAGTAAAAAAAAACATTTTAATGTTGAAATCACACTGTATAGATAATGTGATTTGAGTTATTCACCTTCATGGCATCACAGAGGCGAACAGAGCCACTGTGTGTTTAAGAGGCAGACTCAGCAGCAATATATTTTTTCCAAATCTGAGAAGAACTGCTTTCATGCAAGAGGAGAAGAAATGAGCACAAGGCTAAAGTCAGTCATGTGGAGTCACTGCCCAGACAGACAGGAACACAGCCAGCATCTCATCACCAGGGCGGACACAGGACACTGAGTCCTCACTCACTCCCTCCACACCCCAGCAGAGCGAGAGAGAGAAAAAGAGAGAAAGAAAGAGAGAGAGAGAGAGAGAGAGAGAGAGAGAGAGAGAGAGACAGAGAGCAAGAGAGAGAGAGAGAGAGAGTGAGAGGTGGAGAGAGAGAGACAGAGAGCAAGAGAGAGAGAGAGAGAGAGAGAGAGAGAGTGAGTGAGAGGTGGAGAGAGAGTGAGTGAGAGGTGGAGAGAGAGAGAGAGAGACAGAGAGCAAGAGAGAGAGAGAGAGCGAGAAAGAGAGAGAGGGAGAGAGAGAGTGAGTGAGAGGTGGAGAGAGAGAGAGAGAGAGAGAGAGAGTGAGAGGTGGAGAGAGACAGACAGAGAGCAAGAGAGAGAGAGAGAGCGAGAAAGAGAGAGAGGGAGAGAGAGAGTGAGTGAGAGGTGGAGAGAGAGTGAGTGAGAGGTGGAGAGAGAGAGAGAGAGAGACAGAGAGCAAGAGAGAGAGAGAGAGA
This sequence comes from Oncorhynchus kisutch, assembly GCF_002021735.2. NCBI lineage: Eukaryota > Metazoa > Chordata > Actinopteri > Salmoniformes > Salmonidae > Oncorhynchus > Oncorhynchus kisutch. The sequence continues at coordinate 10,214,061 of NC_034190.2, read as the reverse complement.
GAGAGAAAGAGAAGGGGGTAGCCAGAGAGAGAGAGAGCAAGAGAGAGAGAAGGGGGTAGCCAGAGAGAGAGAGAGGCAGAGAGAGTGAGTGAGAGGTGGAGAGAGAGAGAGAGAGAGACAGAGAGCAAGAGAGAGAGAGAGAGACAGAGAGCGAGAGAGAGAGAGAGAGAGAGAGAGAAGAGAAGGGGGTAGCCAGAGAGAGAGAGAGCAAGAGAGAGAGAAGGGGTAGCCAGAGAGAGAGAGAGGCAGAGAGAGTGAGTGAGAGGTGGAGAGAGAGAGAGAGAGAGAGACAGAGAGCAAGAGAGAGAGAGAGAGACAGAGAGAGACAGAGAGAGAGAGAGAGAGAGAGAGAGAGAGAGAGAGAGAGAGAGAGAGAGAGAGAAAGAGAAGGGGGTAGCCAGAGAGAGAGAGAGCAAGAGAGAGAGAAGGGGGTAGCCAGAGAGAGAGAGAGACAGAGAGAGTGACAGAGAGAGAGAGATGCCCATGTGGCACACTTCATTCCCTACCTTCCTCTCCACCTCAGAAGTGAAAACATGTGATCCTATATCCAAAAGGCCTTTCACTGATTGGAGCAACAGTGCCACTGCTGTGGCTGAGTCACAGACAGACATAGACAGTACTTTCTAGTGGTTAGGATTTCATGGAGAACTGATACCCTCCCAAAATACTCTGTTTTTAACCGAGGCTGAGGCCCTCTAAAAGGTTGTGGAACAGTCTACGTAGAGGCCTCAGAAGAGTCTCATAATGCGCTATACAGGGAATATGGTGCCTTTGAGAGGCCGTCTAAGAGTTACAGTGAGATTTCAAATAATTAATTTAAATGGATTCAATTAATCCCAACGAAAGAAACAAGTAATACGTAGATTATTACTGTGTAAATACACAATTCATTAAATATATTAATAAATACCTTCAGTAAGTTATGTACCATAAAATAAATGCTACCAGAATTAAATATAGGCTAGTATTAGTATCGCATGATGATAGCACCACAGCCGTTTTAACATGTG
>NC_034190.2:10193051-10208051 GCF_002021735.2 Oncorhynchus kisutch | reverse complement strand
TCATTTCAAATTCCTTTTATTATTAAGCAAACCAGATGGCACCGTTTTCTTGTTTTTAAAGTGATGGGTAGCCAGGGGCACATTCCAACACTCAGACATGATTTACAAATGAAGCGTTTGTGTTTAGTGAGTCCTCCAGATCAGAGGCAGTAGGCATGACCAAGGGTGTTCGGTTAATAAGTGCATGAATTGGACCATTTTCCTGTCCTGCTAAGCATTCAAAATGTAACGAGTACTTTTAGGTACCAGGGAAAATGTAAAATGTAAAAATGATATTATTTTCTTTAGAAATGTGGTGAAGTAAAAGTTGTCAAAAATATCAGTAGTAAAAGTACCGATACCAAAAAAAAATATGTAATTTGAAGTATATTTACTTAAGTACTTTACACCACTGTTAATACCTAAACATTGGAACAATACAGTGAAGAAACCAAACACTTTGATATTTGACATTTCTGACGTGAGACTTTGAGATCATGTTGGATGACTCACTGACTGCATATGGTCCAGGATAGGGGAAGATTCTCACTCATTCTGGCCCGATACCAAGCACAGTAAACACCACTACAGTACGTTTGTTGAAATGTCTTGTCCTTGCAGCCTTGCTGATGCAACAACACATGCCAAAAGACATGAAAGGACAGATCACAGAATTGAATATCAAAATAAAAAAAAATAACTACTGACCCGTGCTAGTACTTGGAATGAATTCAATTCCGCTTTCTGACAGGATAGTCCGGAGTAGTGTTGAGAAGTAGAGTAGTTTAGACTCGTTCCATTCCACTACTATGGATTCTGGTAACTGTTTAAGATGTCAATTAGCAGGCCTCCAAAAACAGGATTGTTTAAATAAAGAATGAGAACTTTGGCTCTTCTTGAAAGCAGTATTTTATCACCCCTCAGTTCAGGGTGGCAGGGAGCCTAGTGGTTAGAGCTTTAGAGCATTAGGCCCGTAACCGAAAGGTTGCTGGATCGAATTCCCTGGCTGACAAGATGAACATCTGTCGTTCTGTCCCTGAACAAGGCAGTTAACCCACTGTTCCCCGGTAGGCCGTCATAGTAAATAAGAATTTGTTCTCCCTTGAACACTGCAGTTAACCCACTGTTCCCCGGTAGGCCGTCATAGTAAATAAGAATTTATTCTTAACTGACTTGCCTAGTTAAAATAACATTTAGGATTGCGCCACAATCATACCCTGAGGACATGGGAACTATGGTTGTGCCTGAAATGGCACCCTATTCCCTATGTAGTGCACTACTACCCTATGGGCCCAAAAAATAGTACACTATATAAAGATGTGGGATCTTAATTTGATCACCCTGTTGCAGGCGAACTTTAGATATTTGAGTTTTAAAAAGTCTTCTGAAATGTAAGACTTGACTTCCCCTTATAAAAAATGTATTGACCCCTACGAAAATGTAAATCAATTATAATCCATGTAATAATTCACATTTCCTGTTACTTTAGCGAACTGGCTCCAATTAAGATCCTACATCTGTAGGGAATAGGGTGTGTCCTAAGTGTGTATTTCAGTGGCCTGTAGTAGAACCACACAAGTCAGGTTGATATGAGTGAATAGTTATCTTAACTTTGATCTTGTAACCACGATCGTGGTTCAATGACGGTGGAGCTAAAAGTCTTAAAGTAGAGTGGAAACCTCCGGACATAAATGAGGAGATAATTGTTTTAATCACCATGGTAGTCTAAACTGTAGCAGATACTGGTGGAGTCTTATAATGAGCTGGAAGCCTGGTCTGATGTAGTTTGTGGTACTCCACATCAGACGCAGACGGAGGGGGAGAAAGTGAGGGGAGGAGAGAGAGAGCAAGAGAGGAGGTGAGAAAGAGGAGAGAGAGACAGAGGAGAGAGAGAGAGATAAAGTGAGAGAGGAGAGAGAGAGCAAGAGAGGAGGTGAGAAAGAGGAGAGAGAGACAGAGGAGAGAGAGAGAGATAAAGTGAGAGAGGAGAGAGAGAGCAAGAGAGGAGGTGAGAAAGAGGAGAGAGAGAGGGAGAGAGAGAGAGAGAAAGAGAGAAAGAGAAAGGATTAGAGGAGGCCTCTAGGATCCGGCTAAGAGAAAGGGTAGGATCATTATCAGTCCACTGTCTGTCCTCGCTGCTACTTCATGACTGCTGCTTGGCCCAGTGTCTTCGGCACATGCCGGAGCTAATGGAGAAAATACGCTGCTAGCTGACTATAGGATGGGGGGGCCTTACTGTAAGTAGCTTCCAGTCCTTCTCTCCAGACCCCTCTGGACAGTCACAGTGATGGAGATGATGGAGGGTAACTGACATGCCCCTGGTAATACTCACACATTGCATTCTGTTCTTCTGCAAGAATTCTCCATCACCATGGATATTATAGCACAAACCAGGAAATGTAAATACGAATGCATTGGCTACACATGAATACTTTGAGGATGTTGATTTACAAATGAGGAAACTTAGATGATATTAAAAGTATAGTATAACAATGTAACAGGCCATTTATCTGTAAAGGACAATTGAATTCAACTCATGCCAAAAAGTTAAAATCACCAATAGTGTAATTTCTGTTATTTTTGTTGTGGAATGGACAATGGATTTCCTAGCTGTGAGTGATGACTGACGACTGAGACAGACAGAGCTCTGAGTGGACTGAGTGTAATGTGACTGCAGAGTACAGAGAAGATTTCACACTGATAACATGACGAACATTGACATCTTCCTGTCACCTTCAGGAAGTCACCATCATTCTTCTGAAAAGTCTTCCCTGTAATGTGATATTTGCTACAGCACTAGTTTTACTCTGAAATTACATTATTAAGATTTGATTACCTGTATTTATTGTCCTCCAGAGTTCTTTGTGTATACGATAGCTGCTTCCCATCGTCTGTTTCATTTCCTGACATCCAACTTGTCTTTGTAAGCCCCTTGATTTAATCATTTAATTGAGGTGACTTGCTGGTGACAAAACCACTGGGAGCCCCAGTATGATGCACTCTAAGAAAACACGGTATGTCACACTCTCATCCCGCTCCTGCTTGCCCCTGTCAGTTATGATTGGCTGAGCTCCATAGTGCTGGTGATCGATTAGATGTATAGCCTATCAGGTCTGTGCAGTGAGTGGTGATACCTCCTCTTCTCTGTGGCCTGAGATTTCCCTCAGGGCCATTTCCCAGAGTCTCAGGCTCGGCCCCAGCCCGGCTCCTGAATATCCCTCATTGCAGTAATTGAAACAGGTTTGCTTGGCCTCCTTCCATTCAGTCATGTCTGAGTGAATTCCTTTGTTCTTTGATCCACACAATTAGCTTCAGCACTCACATCCTGCTGAAAATGATTTGATATCTCTCTTTCAAACTCTCTCACCCCCTCCCACCATCTTTCACTCTCTCTAACCCCCTCCCACCACTGTTCACTCTCTCTCACCCCCTCTCACCATCTTTCACTCTGTCTCACCCCCTCCCACCATCTTTCACTCTCTCTCACCCCCTCTCACCATCTTTCACTCTCTCTCACCCCCTCTCACCATCTTTCACTCTGTCTCACCCCCTCTCACCATCTTTCACTCTCTCTCACCCCCTCCCACCATCTTTCACTCTCTCTCACCCCCTCCCACCATCTTTCACTCTCTCTCACCCCCTCCCACCATCTTTCACTCTCTCTCACCCCCTCCCACCATCTTTCGCTCTCTCTCACCCCCTCCCGCCATCTTTCACTCTCTCTCACCCCCTCCCACCATCTTTCACTCTCTCTCACCCCCTCCCACCATCTTTCACTCTCTCTCACCCCTCCCACCATCTTTCACTCTCTCTCACCCCTCCCACCATCTTTCACTCTCTCTCACCCCCTCCCACCATCTTTCACTCTCTCTCACCCCCTCCCACCATCTTTCACTCTCTCTCACCCCCTCCCACCATCTTTCACTCTCTCTCACCCCCTCCCACCATTGTTCACTCTCTCTCACCCCCTCTCACCATCTTTCACTCTGTCTCACCCCCTCCCACCATCTTTCACTCTCTCTCACCCCCTCTCACCATCTTTCACTCTCTGTCACCCCCTCATACCATCTTTCACTCTGTCTCACCCCCTCTCACCATCTTTCACTCTCTCTCACCCCCTCCCACCATCTTTCACTCTCTCTCACCCCCTCCCACCATCTTTCACTCTCTCTCACCCCCTCCCACCATCTTTCACTCTCTCTCACCCCCTCCCACCATCTTTCGCTCTCTCTCACCCCCTCCCGCCATCTTTCACTCTCTCTCACCCCCTCCCACCATCTTTCACTCTCTCTCACCCCCTCCCGCCATCTTTCACTCTCTCTCACCCCCCCCCACCATCTTTCACTCTCTCTCACCCCTCCCACCATCTTTCACTCTCTCTCACCCCCTCCCACCATCTTTCACTCTCTCTCACCCCCTCCCACCATCTTTCACTCTCTCTCACCCCCTCCCACCATCTTTCACTCTCTCTCACCCCCTCCCACCATCTTTCACTCTCTCTCACCCCCTCCCACCATCTTTCACTCTCTCTCACCCCCTCCCACCATCTTTCACTCTCTCTCACCCCCTCCCACCATCTTTCACTCTCTCTCACCCCCTCTCACCATCTTTCACTCTCTCTCACCCCCTCCCACCATCTTTCACTCTCTCTCACCCCCTCTCACCATCTTTCACTCTCTCTCACCCCCTCCCACCATCTTTCACTCTCTCTCACCCCCTCCCACCATCTTTCACTCTCTCTCACTCTTTTTATCCCTTGTTCTCTTTTCTTTCTTCCCCCTCCTTCTCTCTACACACTCCCTTCCCCTCCTTCTCTCTACACACTCCCTTCCCCTCCTTCTCTCTACACACTCCCTTCCCCTCCTTCTCTCTACACACTCCCTTCCCCTCCTTCTCTCTACACACTCCCTTCCCCTCCTTCTCTCTACACACTCCCTTCCCCTCCTTCTCTCTACACACTCCCTTCCCCTCCTTCTCTCTGCACATTCCCTTCCCCTCCTTCTCTCTACACACTCCCTTCCCCTCCTTCTCTCTACACACTCCCTTCCCCTCCTTCTCTCTACACACTCCCTTCCCCTCCTTCTCTCTGCACACTCCCTTCCCCTCCTTCTCTCTACACACTCCCTTCCCCTCCTTCTCTCTACACACTCCCTTCCCCTCCTTCTCTCTGCACACTCCCTTCCCCTCCTTCTCTCTGCACACTCCCTTCCCCTCCTTCTCTCTACACACTCCCTTCCCCTCCTTCTCTCTACACACTCCCTTCCCCTCCTTCTCTCTACACACTCCCTTCCCCTCCTTCTCTCTGCACACTCCCTTCATCTCCTTCTCTCTACACACTCCCTTCCCCTCCTTCTCTCTACACACTCCCTTCCCCTCCTTCTCTCTACACACTCCCTTCCCCTCCTTCTCTCTACACACTCCCTTCCCCTCCTTCTCTCTACACACTCCCTTCCCCTCCTTCTCTCTACACACTCCCTTCCCCTCCTTCTCTCTGCACATTCCCTTCCCCTCCTTCTCTCTACACACTCCCTTCCCCTCCTTCTCTCTACACACTCCCTTCCCCTCCTTCTCTCTACACACTCCCTTCCCCTCCTTCTCTCTGCACACTCCCTTCCCCTCCTTCTCTCTACACACTTCCTTCCCCTCCTTCTCTCTACACACTCCCTTCCCCTCCTTCTCTCTACACACTCCCTTCCCCTCCTTCTCTCTACACACTCCCTCCCCCTCCTTCTCTCTGCACATTCCCTTCATCTCCTTCTCTCTACACACTCCCTTCCCCTCCTTCTCTCTACACACTCCCTTCCCCTCCTTCTCTCTGCACATTCCCTTCATCTCCTTCTCTCTACACACTCCCTTCCCCTCCTTCTCTCTGCACACACCCTTCCCCTCCTTCTCTCTGCACACGCCCTTCCTCTCATTCTCTCTGCACACACCCCTCCCCTCCCCTCCTTCCTCTCATTCTCTCTGCACACACCCCTCCCCTCCCCTCTTTCCTCTCATTCTCTCTGCACACACCCCTCCCCTCCCCTCCTTCCTCTCATTCTCTCTGCACACACCCCTCCCCTCCCCTCCTTCCTCTCATTCTCTCTGCACACACCCCTCCCCTCCTTCCTCTCATTCTCTCTGCACACACCCCTCCCCTCCCCTCCTTCCTCTCATTCTCTCTGCACACACCCCTCCCCTCCTTCCTCTCATTCTCTCTGCACACACCCCTCCCCTCCCCTCCTTCCTCTCATTCTCTCTGCACACACCCCTCCCCTCCTTCCTCTCATTCTCTCTGCACACACCCCTCCCCTCCCCTCCATCTAGATTGGACAGTAATTGGATAGAAAAGAAACAGAGATGATGTTCCAGTGGAGAAACATCTTTACTCAGAGTCTGGTGCAAAGTGCCAATGACGGAGCATGAAATGGATGCTTTCCAGTATCAATGACTGGCCACGTCCAAAAGGGGAAGGGATTGCCATCGTTGATGTTATATAATGCTCCTCTAGAAAAGCCCCCCCCGGAGTGGACTGATGGAGAGGGGAGTGATGAGTAGTCTGGACGGTGTGCATCAATATGGTCACGTCCCAAATGAAACTCTATTCCCTATGTAGTGCACCACAGGTCTCTTGTAAAATTTAGTGCATCACATAGGGATTAGAGTGCCATTTGGGACGAAGCCTATCTCAGCCAGCCAGCCCCGTAATAGGAGAGAGAGAGAGAGAGAGAGAGAGAGAGAGAGAGAAAGATGTAGCTTTATGTCTACTGGGGAACATCAAAAAGACAGTGTAATCTCACTAGGAAAAAAGGCTTTAGTGAATGTCTCCTCCACAGCTGTGTTGCCGCGGCCGACAGCCAAGAGAAATACGACGAGACCTCTGCCAAACAACACGGCAGAAACGAGCTGATTGTTTTGGTGACTCCCGTTTAGTTATTTTGTCAAGTAATAATTGCTTTGAAAAACATTTGCGTCCCGATAGGAGAGAGAGCAGCTCCGTTTTGTTACGACAACACTGTGGTTATATGTGGAAGCCAGACAACATAGGTTCAATTAAGCCTTTAAAATAGACAGATCGTTATATCACCGCGTATCCACGAGAGAGTGAGCAGTCATTTATGCACATCAGCAAAACAATCTGTAAGTAAAATGACGTTAAGACTCAAACCCAAAAAGCCATGGATTCCCTTTAAAGGAAAACACAAAGAACAACTTGGGGATGTGAAGGAGAGCAGCAAACACCTGAAAGATACCCAGGAAAACATAGCTAAAATGTTCTCAATGCTCACCAAAACAAACACCTGAAAGATACCCAGGAAATCATAGCTAAAATGTTCTCAATGCTCACCAAAACAAACACCTGAAAGATACCAAGGAAAACATAGCTAAAATGTTCTCAATGCTCACCAAAACAAACACCTGAAAGATACCCAGGAAAACATAGCTAAAATGTTCTCAATGCTCACCAAAACAAACACCTGAAAGATACACAGGAAAACATAGCTAAAATGTTCTCAATGCTCACCAAAACAAACACCTGAAAGATACCCAGGAAATCATAGCTAAAATGTTCTCAATGCTCACCAAAACAAACACCTGAAAGATACCCAGGAAAACATAGCTAAAATGTTCTCAATGCTCACCAAAACAAACACCTGAAAGATACCCAGGAAATCATAGCTAAAATGTTCTCAATGCTCACCAAAACAAACACCTGAAAGATACCCAGGAAAACATAGCTAAAATGTTCTCAATGCTCACCAAAACAAACACCTGAAAGATACCCAGGAAATCATAGCTAAAATGTTCTCAATGCTCACCAAAACAAACACCTGAAAGATACCCAGGAAAACAGAGCTAAAATGTTCTCAATGCTCACCAAAACAAACACCTGAAAGATACCCAGGAAAACATAGCTAAAATGTTCTCAATGCTCACCAAAACAAACACCTGAAAGATACCAAGGAAAACATAGCTAAAATGTTCTCAATGCTCACCAAAACAAACACCTGAAAGATACCCAGGAAAACATAGCTAAAATGTTCTCAATGCTCACCAAAACAAACACCTGAAAGATACCCAGGAAAACATAGCTAAAATGTTCTCAATGCTCACCAAAACAAACACCTGAAAGATACCCAGGAAAACATAGCTAAAATGTTCTCAATGCTCACCAAAACAAACACCTGAAAGATACCCTGGAAAACATAGCAAAAATTCTCTCAATGCTCACCAAAACAAACACCTGAAAGATACCCAGGAAAACATAGCTAAAACTCTGTCAATGCACTGGAGGTTGACCGATTAATTAGGGACGATTTCAAGTTTTCATAACAATCGGTAATCTGCATTTTTGGACGCCGATTACATTGCAGTCCACAAGGAAACCGTGTGGCTGGCTGACCACCTGTTAGACGAGGGCAGCAAAGAGCCAAGGTAAGTTTCTAGCTAGCATTACACTTATCTTAGAAAAAACAATCATCTTCACATAATCACTAGTTAACTACACATGGTTAATGATATTACTAGGTTAACTAGCTTGTCCTGTGTTCCATATAATCAATGCGGTGTTAATTTATCATCGAATCACAGCCTACTTCGGCAAACGGGTGATGAAAAAAAAGCACAATAATGCACGAATGTACCAAACCATAAACACCAATGCCTTTCTGAAAATCAACACACAGAAGTATATATTTTTAAACATGCATATTTAGTTAAAAGAAATTCATGTTAGCAGCCAATATTAACTCGGGAAATTGTATCACTTCTCTTGCGTTCATTGCACACAGAGTCAGGGTATATGCAACAGTTTGGGCCAACTGGCTCGTTGAGAACCACTTTGCTAGAATTTTACATAATTATGACATAACATTGAAGGTTGTACAATGTAACAGCAATATTTAGACTTAGGGATGCCACGGAACGGTTCCTTATTTCACTGAAAGAATAAACGTTTTGTTTTCAAAATGACAGTTTCTGACCATATTAATGACCTAAGGCTCGTATTTCTGTGTTTATTATGTTAGAAATAAGTATATGATTTGTTATTAGATAGAGCAGTCTGACTGAGCGGTGATAGGCAGCAGCAGGCTCGTAAGCATTCATTCAAACTTTATTGCGTTTGCCAGCAGCTCTTAGCAATGCTTGATCACTGCCATGTTTATGACTTCAAGCCTATCAACTCCTGAGATTAGGCTGGCAATACTAAAGTGCCTATTAGAACATCCAATAGTCAAAGGTATATTAAATACAAATGGTATAGAGAGAAATAGTCGACGCGTCGTAATTCCTATAATAACTACAACCTAAAACTTCTTAACTGGAAATATTGAAGAACTGGGAATAATGAACCACCAGCTTTCATACAGTATGTTCTGAGTAAGGAACTTAAACGTTAGCTTTTTTACATGGCACATATCGCACTTTTACTTTCTTCTCCAACACTATGTTTTGCCTTATTAAATCCAAAGTGTTCATTGTTCATTCAGTATTGTTGTAATTGTCCTTATTTAAAAAAATATATATATATATATATATATAAAAATTGGCCAACTAATCGGTATCGGCTTTCTTTTTGGTACCCCAATAATCGGTATCGGTATCGGCGTCGAAAAATCATAATCGGTAGACCTCTACAATGCACACCACAACAAACAGTTGAAGGATACCCAGGAAAACATAGCTAAAATGCTTTCAACGCTCACCACAACAAGCTAACTGCTACAATCTGTTGTTAAAAAAAGTTGATTTTCCCAGAAGGAAAGCAGAGTCTATCCTGTCAGATATGCATATACAGGGTGGGCGTGTGGACAAACAAGCCGACAAAATTGGCCTTCTGGAAACAAAGGTTTTCTGGATCAACTAGAAAACAGATCTAGACAAAATAATATGAGAATATTGTCCTTACCGAAGGACGAGGAAACATGGGACCTTTTCAGCTACATTATTAAGCTGATATTGGAGGAGCTCGGCATGGATGCATCACCGAGAGATCTGGAGCGATGCCATTGGATCATACTAGATATCCTTATATGGTCATCTTTAAGCTGTGGTGGAAGTATCAGAACATGGTCAAAATTCTGAGGGCTGAGTGGTGAAAGGAGATCAAGGTCCAGTCGATTCGATTCGTCCAGAACGACAGCAATTCATTTCGATTAGACTGGTGGAAAAATGAATCAAGTCTCAACTCTGATTCCGGGCAATACTGTAAATATGGAAGGGAACACAGAGAATTGAGTTCAGAAGTGCAGATGATGCCCTGAGCAGGATGCAGGAAACCTTTCCAGTTGAAAAAAGAGAGTCCAGGGCCCTGAAAAGAGGCAGAAACATTTAAAAAAAAACAGATAACCACACTAGGCTACATACAGGGATGTCCAAGACCAGCTTAGTGTAAGATGAGGCAATATTCTTCCCCCGTCCTCCAATACAATCTTGACTCTAGTGTCCCCAAGTAACTATAACGATAGAATTAACCAATGAGATACATGGACATTGAAAGGACAATATAAAAGAGGAAATATAGCATGTCAATAATTGTCAATAATTACTCTATAGATGTGTGTGTGTATATAACAAAGTATTGAGATAAACTTTTGTTATTGACCAAATACTTATTTTCCACCATCATTTGCAAATAAATTCATTAAAAATCCTACAATGTGATTTTAAGGATTTTGTCTGTCATAGTTGAAGTGTACCTATGATGAAAATTACAGGCCTGTCATCTTTTTAAGTGGGAGAACTTGCACAATTGGTAGCTGACTAAATACTTTTTTGCCCCACTGTATAGAGGGGTGGTGATGTGTACGAGAGGTTGGGAGAGGGGAAAGACGGAGGTGGTGATACACTGGGTCTGGTGGGTAAAGGAGGACAAGGGGGGGGGGGGGTGATACACTGGGTCTGGTGGGCAAAGGAGGACAGGGGGGGGGGGGGGGGTGATGTGTACGAGAGGTTGGGAGAGGGGAAAGACGGAGGTGGTGATACACTGGGTCTGGTGGGTAAAGGAGGTCAGGGGGGGGGGCGATACACTGGGTCTGGTGGGTAAAGGAGGACAAGGAGGGGGTGATACACTGGGTCTGGTGGGTAAAGGAGGACAAGGAGGGGGGTGATACACTGGGTCTGGTGGGTAAAGGAGGACAAGGAGGGGGGTGATACACTGGGTCTAGTGGGTAAAGGAGGACAAGGGGGGGGGTGATGTGTACGAGAGGTTGGGAGAGGGGAAAGACGGAGGTGGTGATACACTGGGTCTGGTGGGTAAAGGAGGACAAGGGGGGGGGGGGTGATACACTGGGTCTGGTGGGCAAAGGAGGACAGGGGGGGGGGGGGTGATGTGTACGAGAGGTTGGGAGAGGGGAAAGACGGAGGTGGTGATACACTGGGTCTGGTGGGTAAAGGAGGTCAGGGGGGGGGTGATACACTGGGTCTGGTGGGTAAAGGAGGACAAGGAGGGGGTGATACACTGGGTCTGGTGGGTAAAGGAGGACAAGGAGGGGGGTGATACACTGGGTCTGGTGGGTAAAGGAGGACAAGGAGGGGGGTGATACACTGGGTCTAGTGGGTAAAGGAGGACAAGGGGGGGGGGTGATGTGTACGAGAGGTTGGGAGAGGGGAAAGACGGAGGTGGTGATACACTGGGTCTGGTGGGTAAAGGAGGACAAGGAGGGGGGGGGGGTGATACACTGGGTCTGGTGGGTAAAGGAGGACAAGGGGGGGGGTGGTGATACACTGGGTCTGGTGGGTAAAGGAGGACAAGGAGGGGGGGGTGATAAGCTTGGCTTGGTTGGGATAAACGGGAGAGTACAGGAAGGGGGTGGTCGAGAGGGATGGATTTGGTTTGGGAGAGAGACAGAGAAGGAAGGAAGGACTTAATTATAATCTTCTTCATTTTTTTAATGACTTGACCCTTGGTCACACGAATAAGAGTTCTGAACAGATTAGGAAAGGATGTCGACCCATTGTGATTCCTTGTTTGTCGTTAAGAGGTGATTATTGGTGAGAATGGAGAGGGTCTACATCCAGGGGATTGGGATGGGGTGACTGGGAGGGCATCAGAGGTGTGTGTGGGGCCTTTCCTCATACCATCTCAGTCTCTCTGAGGACTCACTCACACAAAGTAGACCTCCAACAGCCACTATAGTTTCATTTCATTTATAAGATAATATGAACCGACCACAGTGTTAAAGGGGCAGCCATTATTCAAAAGTATGTCAAATGTCTATACAATGTATGCAACCACAGTTCTTGTTTCAGTACAATAAATTAGTCGTCAGAGCTAAATAAGCCTTAAAAAGGCGTAGTTTGTTTTTGTGTTATTTTTTTGTAAGTGTTTGCTCAGCCCACATGCCCACACACTTTATACAGGGCCTTCAGAAAGTATTCAGACCCATTCTCTTTGTCCACATTTTGTTACGTTACAGCCTTATTCTAAAATATAAAACATTTTCCTCATCAATCTACACACAATACACCAAAATGACAAAGCAAAAACAGGTGGGTAATGCTGCTTCGTGGGTGTCAGATGCTGATGTGTGCAGAGGGTCCCTGGTTCGAGCCCAGGTAGGGGCGAGGAGAGGGACGGAAGCTATACTGTAACAGAAGCATAGCTCTGGGGAAGGGAACCAAAACACTTCTACAGCGTTGAAGATCCCCCAAGAACACAGTGGCGTCCATCATTCTTAAATGGAAGATGTTTGGAATCACCAAGACTCTTCCTAGTGCTTGTCACCCCGGCCAAATTGAGCAGTCGGGGGAGAAGGGCCTTGGTCAGGGAGGTGACCAAGAACCAGATGGTCACTTTGACAGAGCTCCAGAGTTCCTCTGTGGAGATGGGAGAACCTTCCAGAAGGACAACCATCTCTGCAGGCCTCCACCAATCAGGCCTTTATGGTAAGGGTTTGTTACTCTAACCGTCTGGTTACTCTAACCGTCTGGTTACCCTAACCAGACGGAAGCCACTCCTCAGAAAACGGCACATGACATCGCGCTTGGAGTTTGCCAAAAGGCACCTAAAAGACTCTCAGACCATGAGAAACAATATTCTCTGGTCTGATGAAACCAAGGTTGAACTCTTTGGCCTGAATAGCAAGAGTCACGTTTGGAGGAAACCTGGCACAATCCCTACGGTGAAGCATGGTGGTGGGAGAATCACTACAGTGAAGCATGGTGGTGGGATAATCACTACAGTGAAGCATGGTGGTGGGAGAATCACTACAGTGAAGCATGGTGGTGGGAGAATCACTACAGTGAAGCATGGTGGTGGGAGAATCACTACGGTGAAGCATGGTGGTGGGAGAATCACTACAGTGAAGCATGGTGGTGGGAGAATCACTACAGTGAAGCATGGTGGTGGGAGAAAAACTACAGTGAAGCATGGTGGTGGAAGAATCACTACAGTGAAGCATGGTGGTGGGAGAATCACTACAGTGAAGCATGGTGGTGGGAGAATCACTACAGTGAAGCATGGTGGGGGCAGCATAATGCTGTGGGGATGTTTTTCAACGGCAGACACTTGGAGACTAGTCAGGATCGAGGCAAAGATAAACAGAGCAAAGTACAGAGAGATCCTTGAATAAAACATGCTCCAGAGGGATCAGGACCTCAGACTGGGGTGAAGGTTCACCTTCCAACTGGACAACGACCCTTAGCACACAGCCAAGGCACCGCAGGATTGGCTTCGGGACAAGTCTCTGAATGTCCTTGAGTAGCCCAGCCAGAGCCCGGACTTCAACCTGACCGAACATATCTGGAGAGACCTGAAAATAGCTATGCAGCGACTCTCCCCATCCAACCTGACAGAGCTTAAGAGGATCTGCAGAGAAGAATAGGAGAAACTCTATACTGCTATACTATACTGCTACCCTCACCCATCACCCTGCTTCCTGAGCACCTCACCCTGCTCCCTGAGCCCCTCACCCTGCTCCCTGAGCCTCTCACCCTGCTCCCTGAGCCCCTCACCCTGCTCCCTGAGCCTCTCACCCTGCTCCCTGAGCCTCTCACCCTGCTCCCTGAGCCCCTCACCCTGCTCCCTGAGCCTCTCACCCTGCTCCCTGAGCCCCTCACCCTGCTCCCTGAGCCTCTCACCCTGCTCCCTGAGCACCTCACCCTGCTCCCTGAGCCCCTCACCTTGCTCCCTGAACACCTCACCCTGCTCCCTGAGCCTCTCACCCTGCTCCCTGAGCCCCTCACCCTGCTCCCTGAGCCTCTCACCCTGCTCCCTGAGCCCCTCACCTTGCTCCCTGAGCCCCTCACCCTGCTCCCTGAGCCCCTCACTCTGCTCCCTGAGCCCTCACCCTGCTCCCTGAGCCGCTCACCCTGCTCCCTGAGCCCTCACCCTGCTCCCTGAGCCGCTCACCCTGCTCCCTGAGCCCTCACCCTGCTCCCTGAGCCCCTCACCCTCACCCTGCTCCCTGAGCCCCTCACCCTCACCCTGCTCCCTGAGCCCCTCACCCTGCTCCCTGAGCCCTCAACCTGCTCATTGAGCCCCTCACCCTGCTCCCTGAGCTCCTCACCCTGCTCCTTGAGCCTCTCACCCTGCTCCCTGAGCCTCTCACCCTGCTCGCTGAGCCCCTCACCCTGCTCCTTCAGGGAGAGTGGTGAGTTGCAGAGTGTAGCTGCAGACACCAGCCTTTAAAAATGGGCTTATAGTTTAAGAGATGTGCTAAAAAGTAACAATAAGAGTAACACAAGCCTCTCCGACGCATGCAAGCCAGGGCCTAGGACTGGAAATGGTCCCGTCCACAAATGAGAGGAGAAGAGAAGATAGGAAGAGGAGAACAGGAGAAGAGAGGAGAAAGTAGAGAAGAGGAGACAAGACGAGACGACAGAGTAGACAATAGGAGGAGAGAGGTGAAAAGGAAAAGAGAGGAGAGGAAGAGGAGAGGATAGCAGCACAAGAGAGGAGAAAGAAGAGAAGAGGATAGGAGACGAAATGGCAGAGTAGAGGAGAGGAGGAGAGAGGAAATGAGAGGAGAGGAGGAAGGAGACGAGACGACAGAGTAGAGGAGAGGAGAGGAGAGGAGAGAGGGAGAGGAGAGGAGA
>NC_034190.2:10134417-10192951 GCF_002021735.2 Oncorhynchus kisutch | reverse complement strand
CTTCCTCCTACCCTTCCCTCCCTACCTTCTTCCTCCTACCCTTCCCTCCCTACCCTCTTTCCTCCTACCCTTCCCTCCCCTCCACTCTTCCTCCTACCCTTCCCTCCCCACCCTCTTCCTCCTACCCTTCCCTCCCCACCCTCTTCCTCCTACCCTTCCTCTCCACCACCCTCTTCCTCCTACCCTTCCCTCCCCACCCTCTTCCTCCTACCCCTTCCCTCCCCCACCCTCTTCCTCCTACCCTTCCCTCCCCTACCTTCTTCCTCCTACCCCTTCCTCCCCTACCCTCTTCTCCTACCCTTCCCTCCCCGTACCTCATCTTCCTCTACCCTTTCCCCTCCCTACCCTCTTCCTCCTACCCTTCCCTCCCCACCCTCTTCCTCCTACCCTTCCCTCCCCACCCTCTTCCTCCTACCCTTCCCTCCCTACCCTCTTCCTCCTACCCTTCCCTCCCTACCCTCTTCCTCCTACCCTTCCCTCCCCTCCTACCCTTCCCTCCCCTCCCCCACCCTCTTCCTCCTACCCTCCCCAATCCCCACCCCTCTTCCTCCTACCCTCCCCTCCCCACCCTCTTCCTCCTACCCTTCCCTCCCCACCCACCCTCTTCCTCCTACCCTTCCCTCGCCACCCCACCCTCTTCCTCCTACCCTTCCCTCCCCTCCCCACCCTCTTCCTCCTACCCAACCCTCCCCACCCCACCCTCTTCCTCCTACCCTACCCTTCCCTCGCCACCCCACCCTCTTCCTCCTTCCCTTCCCTCGCCACCCCACCCGCTTCCTCCTACCCTTCCCTCCCCACCCCACCCTCTTCCTCCTACCCTTCCCTCCCCACCCCACCCTCTTCCTCCTACCCTTCCCTCCCCACCCCACCCTCTTCCTCCTACCCTTCCCTCCCCACCCCACCCTCTTCCTCCTACCCTTACCTCCCCCACCCCACCCTCTTCCTCCTACCCTTCCCTCCCCACCCCACCCTCTTTCTCCTACCCTTCCCTCCCCACCCCACCCTCTTCCTCCTACCCTTCCCTCGCCACCCCCACCCTCTTCCTCCTACCCTTCCCTCGCCACCCCACCCTCTTCCTCCTACCCTTCCCTCCCCACCCCACCCTCTTCCTCCTACCCTTCCCTCCCCACCCCACCCTCTTCCTCCTATCCTACCCTCCCCGCCCCCACCCTCTTCCTCCTGCAGATATGTAGTCTGAAGAGACATGTAGTCAGATGAGAATGTAGTCAGACCTGTAGTCAGACATGTAATCAGCAGAAACATTTAGTCAGATATGTAGTCTGAAGAGACATGTAGTCAGATGAGACATGTAGTCAGAAGAGACATGTAGTCAGATGAGACATGTAGTCAGATGAGACATGTAGTCAGATGAGACATGTAGTCAGTAGAGACATGTAGTCAGATGAGACATGTAGTCAGAAGAGACATGTAGTCAGATGAGACATGTAGTCAGAAGAGACATGTAGTCAGATGAGACATGTAGTCAGATGAGACATGTAGTCAGAAGAGACATGCAGTCAGACATGTAGACAGAAGAGACATGTAGACAGAAGAGACATGTAGTCAGAAGAGACATGTAGACAGACGAGACATGTAGTCAACAAACACATTTAGTCAGCAGAGACATGTAGTCAGACGTAGTAAGCAGAGAAATGTAGTCAGCAGAAATATGTAGTCAGCAGAGACATGTAGTCAGATATGTAGTCAGATGTGACATGTAGTTAGAAGAGACATGTAGTCAGCAGAGACATGTAGTAAGCAGAGACATGTAGTCAGAAGGGACATGTAGTTAGAAGAGACATATGGTGAGCAGAGACATGTAGTCAGAAGGGACATGTATTCAGACATGTAGATAGCATAGACATGTAGTAAGCAGAGAAAAGTAGTCAAAAGAGACATGTAGTCTGACATGTAGTCAAAAGTAACATGCAATATGTAGTCAGAAGAGACATCTAGTCAGGCGTGTAGTCAGAAAATACATGCAGTCAGACATTTAGTCAGCGGAGACGTGTAGTCAGAAGAGACATTCAGTCAGACATGTAGTCAGAAGAGACATGTATTTAGAAGAGAAATGCAGTCAGCAGAAATATGTAGTCAGAAGAGACATGTAGTCAGAATAGAGATGTTGACAGAAGACACATGTAGTTAGACTTAGTTAGCAGAGAAATGTAGTCAGACATGTAGTCAGCAAATACATGTATTCAGAAGAGACATGTAGTCAGATTTGACATGTAGTCAGACATCTAGTCAGAAGTGACATGTAGTCAAAAGTGACATGCAGTCAAAAGAGACATGTAGTTAGAGAAGACATCTCGTCAGGAATGTAGACAGAAGATACATGTAGTGAGACATTTAGTCAGGAGAGACATGAAGTCAGACATGTAGTCAGCAGAGACTTGTAGTCAGACATGTAGACAGAAGAGACATGTAGTCAGACATCTAGTCAGAAGTGACATGTAGTCAAAAGTGACATGCAGTCAAAAGAGACATGTAGTTAGAGGAGACATCTCGTCAGGAATGTAGACAGAAGATACATGTAGTGAGACATTTAGTCAGGAGAGACATGAAGTCAGACATGTAGTCAGCAGAGACTTGTAGTCAGACATGTAGACAGAAGAGACATGTAGTCAGACATGTAGACAGAAGAGAGTTGTAGTCAGACATGTAGTCAGCAGAGACATGTAGTAAGTTGAAACACATAGTCAGACGAAATATCTAGTCAGAAGAGACGTTTAGTTAGACATGTAGTCAGAAGGGACATGTAGTTAGAAGAGACTTGTAGTCTACAGAGAAATGTAGTCAGTAGGGTTATGTAGTCAGCAGAGACATGTAGTCAGAAAATACATGTAGTTAGAAGAGAAAAATAGTGAGCAGAGACATATGTAATGTAGTCAACAGAGAGATGTAGTCGGTTGAGACATATAGTCAGAAGAGACATATAGTCAGAAGAGACATGTAGTCAGAAATGTAAACAGAAGAGACATGTAGTCAGACTTAGTCAGCAGAAAAATGTAGTCATGTAGTGCAGAGACATGTAGTCGGTTGAGACATATAGTCAGCAGAAACATGTAGTCAGAAGAGACATGTAGTCAGACTTAGTCAGCAGAGAAATGTAGTCAGACATGTTGTCAGAAGAGACATGTAGTCAGAAGAGACATGAATTCAGAAGGGACATGTAGTTAGAAGAGAAATGTAGTCAGACATGTTGTCAGAAGAGACACGTATTCAGAAGAGACATGTAGTCAGACATGTAGTCAACAGAGACATATCATCAGCAGAGACATGTAGTCGGAAATGTTTGTGAGCAGAGAACACACTGCGATTCAAGAGAGACTATTACAGGTGCTGTGTCTCATATACCACCATATTCCTTATAGAGTTTATCACTTTTGACTATGGGCCATAGGGTCTTGGATGCAATTTGGGACACAGCCAGACTGTCCTGCCAATCAGACGACCAAGTAGGAACTTCCATTTCAGAGCTGTGATCTGAAGTCTTCCTGGGGACACTTCCTCCCTATGAGGTTGTGCCCCATATAGGGAACAGGGAGGTATTTTAGGTTGGCACTAGCTCTCAGACTAACTTCACTTTGCCACAGGGAGCTCTCTCTATCTAGTCTGATATGAAAAATTGACTTATACATTTTCCTGTTAGGTCTGCCGTTGAAAATGATACTGTACTCCCAGTTGAAGCTTACGCTTTGGACAAAAGAGGTGCCCCATAGGAACAGAGAGACATTTCAAATAGGCCCTCGCTTCATAGCCACAGGGAGCTCTCCCCACTCAGTCTGATATGGATGTTTTATGTAGAATTTCACTGTTAGGTCTCCCTTCGACAGAGACGGCAGTACCAGTGATTCAGACTAAGCTAACCTGGTTTGGTGTTGGTCCCATCGATCAGCAGTGAAGACTGGATTTCATGGGGTTTATGTGTGTAAATAATCTTAGCCTGACATCAGGCGAGCAGAAGGTATGTAGTCTAGATGGGTTCTCCAATGTCTTTCAAAGTTCTGCAGTAACAGCCCAAGACAAAATGGCTACATGATCTTTAAAGTACTCTTGTGACGTAATACATGTAATCTAATGCTCCATACTGACAAGGCAGATGGATTGTGAGCTCCGTTTTGTCTTAAGAGCAGTCATACATCTTGATTTTGCATTCCCTCTTGCTCAAGAGATCTAACCACCACAGCTACTTTCTTTATCTTCTCTAGCCAAACTCGTTTTTCAGCCATGAAACTTTCCAACCACAAACACCATGATTGGATTTTATCTGTGGTTAGTAGCGTAGTTCCTTTTCAGATGGACCATTCTGGGACTCAACATCACAGGCCTATTGTATTATAGCTCACAAGACAAACTAATGATGGTGGTTGAGAGTGATCTTTTCAGAGTGGGTTGTAAGCCTATGGGTTTAAGAATTTATAGCAATTTGGACAGTGGTCCAAATGTGTCACTGCATAACAAACACTGCATTCTAGGGCCTAGATTAATGCAGAAAAGCATCAAAAAGCATCGAACAAACCCAGAAATAAAGCACTCAGGAGATAATCAACTCCAACCAAGTTATTTTAAGATTTATCAAGCTTAGGTTTAGGTGTTGCTTTATCTCCAAGTTCTAGTACAATGTCTGTTCATGAATATCAGGAGGTTCTGGGATAAAACCTGCAACATGATTTTCCTTTAAATGCTTTAACACCAAGTCCAAAGATATTATGCAACCTCTCACCATCCAGCTATAAACGGTCAAGCAACACGCAAGCATAGTTAAAGATGTATTCTCCAAAACCTTAACTCATCGAATAGCCAATCAGCAGACTCTGTGGATTAAGAAGGACATAAGTGGCAATTCCAAAGACTTTAGAGAACTGTCATTAAGTTTCCAAAGGCTAGAGAACTGTCATTAAGTTTCCAAAGGCTAGAGAACTGTCATTACGTTTCCAAAGACTGGAGAATTGTCATTACGTTTCCAAAGGCTTTAGAGAACTGTCATTATGTTTCCAAAGACTGGAGAACTGTCATTACGTTTCCAAAGACTGGAGAACTGTCATTAAGTTTCCAAAGGCTAGAGAACTGTCATTACGTTTCCAAAGACTGGAGAACTGTCATTACGTTTCCAAAGACTGGAGAACTGTCATTAAGTTTCCAAAGGCTAGAGAACTGTCATTACGTTTCCAAAGACTGGAGAATTGTCATTACGTTTCCAAACGCTTTAGAGAACTGTCATTATGTTTGCAAAGACTGGAGAACTGTCATTACGTTTCCAAAGACTGGAGAACTGTCATTATGTTTCCAAAGACTGGAGAACTGTCATTACGTTTCCAAAGACTAGAGAAATGTCATTACGTTTCCAAAGACTGGAGAACTGTCATTACATTTCCAAAGACTAGAGAACTGTCATTACGTTTCCAAAGACTGGAGAACTGTCATTAAGTTTCCAAAGACTGGAGAACTGTCATTACGTTTCCAAAGACTGGAGAACTGTCATTAAGTTTCCAAAGGCTTTAGAGAACTGTCATTATGTTTCCAAAGGCTTTAGAGAACTGTCATTAAGTTTCCAAAGACGAGAGAACTGTCATTACGTTTCCAAAGACTAGAGAACTGTCATTACGTTTCCAAAGGCTTTAGAGAACTGTCATTATGTTTCCAAAGACTAGAGAATTGTCATTATGTTTCCAAAGACTAGAGAACTGTCATTACGTTTCCAAAGACTTGAGAACTGTCATTATGTTTCCAAAGACTGGAGAACTGTCATTACGTTTCCAAAGGATTTAGAGAACTGTCATTATGTTTCCAAAGACTAGAGAACTGTCATTACGTTTCCAAAGACTAGAGAACTGTCATTATGTTTCCAAAGACTGGAGAACTGTCATTACGTTTCCAAAGACTGGAGAATTGTCATTACGTTTCCAAAGGCTTTAGAGAACTGTCATTATGTTTCCAAAGACTGGAGAACTGTCATTACGTTTCCAAAGACTGGAGAACTGTCATTATGTTTCCAAAGACTGGAGAACTGTCATTACGTTTCCAAAGACTAGAGAACTGTCATTACGTTTCCAAAGACTGGAGAACTGTCATTACATTTCCAAAGACTAGAGAACTGTCATTACGTTTCCAAAGACTGGAGAACTGTCATTACGTTTCCAAAGACTAGAGAACTGTCATTACGTTTCCAAAGACTGGAGAACTGTCATTAAGTTTCCAAAGACTGGAGAACTGTCATTATGTTTCCAAAGACTAGAGAACTGTCATTATGTTTCCAAAGACTAGAGAACTGTCATTATGTTTCCAAAGGGTTTAGAGAACTGTCATTAATTTTCCAAAGACTGGAGAACTGTCATTATGTTTCCAAAGACTAGAGAACTGTCATTATGTTTCCAAAGACTGGAGACCTGTCATTACGTTTCCAAAGACTGGAGAACTGTCATTACGTTTCCAAAGACTGGAGAACTGGCATTAAGTTTCCAAAGACTGGAGAACTGTCATTATGTTTCCAAAGGCTAGAGAACTGTCATTATGTTTCCAAAGGCTTTAGAGAACTGTCATTATGTTTCCAAAGGCTAGAGAACTGTCATTATGTTTCCAAAGACTAGAGAACTGTCATTACGTTTCCAAAGACTGGAGAACTGGCATTACGTTTCCAAAGACTAGAGAACTGTCATTATGTTTCCAAAGGCTTTAGAGAACTGTCATTATGTTTCCAAAGGCTTTAGAGAACTGTCATTAAGTTTCCAAAGACTAGAGAACTGTCATTACGTTTCCAAAGACTAGAGAACTGTCATTACGTTTCCAAAGGCTTTAGAGAACAGTCATTATGTTTCCAAAGACTAGAGAATTGTCATTATGTTTCCAAAGACTAGAGAACTGTCATTACGTTTCCAAAGACTTGAGAACTGTCATTATGTTTCCAAAGACTGGAGAACTGTCATTACGTTTCCAACGGATTTAGAGAACTGTCATTATGTTTCCAAAGACTAGAGAACTGTCATTACGTTTCCAAAGACTAGAGAACTGTCATTATGTTTCCAAAGACTGGAGAACTGTCATTATGTTTCCAAAGACTCGAGAACTGGCATTATGTTTCCAAAGACTGGAGAACTGTCATTACGTTTCCAAAGGCTTTAGAGAACTGTCATTATGTTTCCAAAGGCTTTAGAGAACTGTCATTATGTTTCCAAAGACTAGAGAACTGTCATTATGTTTCCAAAGGCTAGAGAACTGTCATTATGTTTCCAAAGGCTTTAGAGAACTGTCATTACGTTTCCAAAGACTGGAGAACTGTCATTACGTTTCCAAAGACTGGATAACTGTCATTACGTTTCCAAAGGCTTTAGAGAACTGTCATTACGTTTCCAAAGACTGGAGAACTGTCATTACGTTTCCAAAGACTGGAGAACTGTCATTACGTTTCCAAAGACTGGAGAACTGTCATTAAGTTTCCAAAGACTGGAGAACTGTCATTAAGTTTCCAAAGACTGGAGAACTGTCATTAAGTTTCCAAAGACTGGAGAACTGTCATTATGTTTCAAAAGGCTTTAGAGAACTGTCATTACGTTTCCAAAGACTGGAGAACTGTCATTACGTTTCCAAAGACTGGAGAACTGTCATTACGTTTCCAAAGACTGGAGAACTGTCATTAAGTTTCCAAAGACTGGAGAACTGTCATTAAGTTTCCAAAGACTGGAGAACTGTCATTAAGTTTCCAAAGACTGGAGAACTGTCATTATGTTTCCAAAGGCTAGAGAACTGTCATTATGTTTCCAAAGGCTTTAGAGAACTGTCATTATGTTTCCAAAGGCTAGAGAACTGTCATTATGTTTCCAAAGACTAGAGAACTGTCATTACGTTTCCAAAGACTGGAGAACTGGCATTACGTTTCCAAAGACTAGAGAACTGTCATTATGTTTCCAAAGGCTTTAGAGAACTGTCATTATGTTTCCAAAGGCTTTAGAGAACTGTCATTAAGTTTCCAAAGACTAGAGAACTGTCATTACGTTTCCAAAGACTAGAGAACTGTCATTACGTTTCCAAAGGCTTTAGAGAACAGTCATTATGTTTCCAAAGACTAGAGAATTGTCATTATGTTTCCAAAGACTAGAGAACTGTCATTACGTTTCCAAAGACTTGAGAACTGTCATTATGTTTCCAAAGACTGGAGAACTGTCATTACGTTTCCAACGGATTTAGAGAACTGTCATTATGTTTCCAAAGACTAGAGAACTGTCATTACGTTTCCAAAGACTAGAGAACTGTCATTATGTTTCCAAAGACTGGAGAACTGTCATTATGTTTCCAAAGACTCGAGAACTGGCATTATGTTTCCAAAGACTGGAGAACTGTCATTACGTTTCCAAAGGCTTTAGAGAACTGTCATTATGTTTCCAAAGGCTTTAGAGAACTGTCATTATGTTTCCAAAGACTAGAGAACTGTCATTATGTTTCCAAAGGCTAGAGAACTGTCATTATGTTTCCAAAGGCTTTAGAGAACTGTCATTACGTTTCCAAAGACTGGAGAACTGTCATTACGTTTCCAAAGACTGGATAACTGTCATTACGTTTCCAAAGGCTTTAGAGAACTGTCATTACGTTTCCAAAGACTGGAGAACTGTCATTACGTTTCCAAAGACTGGAGAACTGTCATTACGTTTCCAAAGACTGGAGAACTGTCATTAAGTTTCCAAAGACTGGAGAACTGTCATTAAGTTTCCAAAGACTGGAGAACTGTCATTAAGTTTCCAAAGACTGGAGAACTGTCATTATGTTTCAAAAGGCTTTAGAGAACTGTCATTACGTTTCCAAAGACTGGAGAACTGTCATTACGTTTCCAAAGACTGGAGAACTGTCATTACGTTTCCAAAGACTGGAGAACTGTCATTAAGTTTCCAAAGACTGGAGAACTGTCATTAAGTTTCCAAAGACTGGAGAACTGTCATTAAGTTTCCAAAGACTGGAGAACTGTCATTATGTTTCCAAAGGCTAGAGAACTGTCATTATGTTTCCAAAGGCTTTAGAGAACTGTCATTATGTTTCCAAAGGCTAGAGAACTGTCATTATGTTTCCAAAGACTAGAGAACTGTCATTACGTTTCCAAAGACTGGAGAACTGTCATTAAGTTTCCAAAGACTGGAGAACTGTCATTATGTTTCCAAAGACTAGAGAACTGTCATTATGTTTCCAAAGACTAGATAACTGTCATTATGTTTCCAAAGGCTTTAGAGAACTGTCATTAAGTTTCCAAAGACTGGAAGAACTGTCATTATGTTTCCAAAGACTGGAGAACTGTCATTATGTTTCCAAAGACTGGAGAACTGGCATTATGTTTCCAAAGACTGGAGAACTGTCATTACGTTTCCAAAGGCTTTAGAGAACTGTCATTATGTTTCCAAAGGCTTTAGAGAACTGTCATTATGTTTCCAAAGACTAGAGAACTGTCATTATGTTTCCAAAGGCTAGAGAACTGTCATTATGTTTCCAAAGGCTTTAGAGAACTGTCATTACGTTTCCAAAGACTGGAGAACTGTCATTACGTTTCCAAAGACTGGAGAACTGTCATTACGTTTCCAAAGACTGGAGAACTGTCATTAAGTTTCCAAAGACTGGAGAACTGTCATTAAGTTTCCAAAGACTGGAGAACTGTCATTAAGTTTCCAAAGACTGGAGAACTGTCATTATGTTTCCAAAGGCTAGAGAACTGTCATTATGTTTCCAAAGGCTTTAGAGAACTGTCATTATGTTTCCAAAGGCTAGAGAACTGTCATTATGTTTCCAAAGACTAGAGAACTGTCATTACGTTTCCAAAGACTAGAGAACTGTCATTAAGTTTCCAAAGACTGGAGAACTGTCATTAAGTTTCCAAAGACTGGAGAACTGTCATTAAGTTTCCAAAGACTGGAGAACTGTCATTATGTTTCCAAAGGCTTTAGAGAACTGTCATTACGTTTCCAAAGACTGGAGAACTGTCATTACGTTTCCAAAGACTGGAGAACTGTCATTACGTTTCCAAAGACTGGAGAACTGTCATTAAGTTTCCAAAGACTGGAGAACTGTCATTAAGTTTCCAAAGACTGGAGAACTGTCATTAAGTTTCCAAAGACTGGAGAACTGTCATTATGTTTCCAAAGGCTAGAGAACTGTCATTATGTTTCCAAAGGCTTTAGAGAACTGTCATTATGTTTCCAAAGGCTAGAGAACTGTCATTATGTTTCCAAAGACTAGAGAACTGTCATTACGTTTCCAAAGACTGGAGAACTGTCATTAAGTTTCCAAAGACTGGAGAACTGTCATTATGTTTCCAAAGACTAGAGAACTGTCATTATGTTTCCAAAGACTAGATAACTGTCATTATGTTTCCAAAGGCTTTAGAGAACTGTCATTAAGTTTCCAAAGACTGGAGAACTGTCATTATGTTTCCAAAGACTGGAGAACTGTCATTATGTTTCCAAAGACTGGAGAACTGGCATTATGTTTCCAAAGACTGGAGAACTGTCATTACGTTTCCAAAGGCTTTAGAGAACTGTCATTATGTTTCCAAAGGCTTTAGAGAACTGTCATTATGTTTCCAAAGACTAGAGAACTGTCATTATGTTTCCAAAGGCTAGAGAACTGTCATTATGTTTCCAAAGGCTTTAGAGAACTGTCATTACGTTTCCAAAGACTGGAGAACTGTCATTACGTTTCCAAAGACTGGAGAACTGTCATTACGTTTCCAAAGACTGGAGAACTGTCATTAAGTTTCCAAAGACTGGAGAACTGTCATTAAGTTTCCAAAGACTGGAGAACTGTCATTAAGTTTCCAAAGACTGGAGAACTGTCATTATGTTTCCAAAGGCTAGAGAACTGTCATTATGTTTCCAAAGGCTTTAGAGAACTGTCATTATGTTTCCAAAGGCTAGAGAACTGTCATTATGTTTCCAAAGACTAGAGAACTGTCATTACGTTTCCAAAGACTGGAGAACTGTCATTAAGTTTCCAAAGACTGGAGAACTGTCATTATGTTTCCAAAGACTAGAGAACTGTCATTATGTTTCCAAAGACTAGATAACTGTCATTATGTTTCCAAAGGCTTTAGAGAACTGTCATTAAGTTTCCAAAGACTGGAGAACTGTCATTATGTTTCCAAAGACTGGAGAACAGTCATTAAGTTTCCAAAGACTGGAGAACTGTCATTACATTTCCAAAGACTAGAGAACTGTCATTACGTTTCCAAAGGCTTTAGAGAACTGTCATTATGTTTCCAAAGACTAGAGAACTGTCATTACGTTTCCAAAGACTAGAGAACTGTCATTATGTTTCCAAAGACTGGAGAACTGTCATTACGTTTCCAAAGGCTTTAGAGAACTGTCATTATGTTTCCAAAGACTAGAGAACTGTCATTACGTTTCCAAAGACTAGAGAACTGTCATTATGTTTCCAAAGACTGGAGAACTGTCATTACGTTTCCAAAGGCTTTAGAGAACTGTCATTATGTTTCCAAAGGCTTTAGAGAACTGTCATTATGTTTCCAAAGGCTTTAGAGAACTGTCATTATGTTTCCAAAGGCTTTAGAGAACTGTCATTAAGTTTCCAAAGAATAGAGAACTGTCATTACGTTTCCAAAGACTAGAGAACTGTCATTACGTTTCCAAAGGCTTTAGAGAACTGTCATTATGTTTCCAAAGACTAGAGAATTGTCATTATGTTTCCAAAGACTAGAGAACTGTCATTACGTTTCCAAAGACTTGAGAACTGTCATTATGTTTCCAAAGACTGGAGAACTGTCATTACGTTTCCAACGGATTTAGAGAACTGTCATTATGTTTCCAAAGACTAGAGAACTGTCATTACGTTTCCAAAGACTAGAGAACTGTCATTATGTTTCCAAAGACTGGAGAACTGTCATTATGTTTCCAAAGACTCGAGAACTGGCATTATGTTTCCAAAGACTGGAGAACTGTCATTACGTTTCCAAAGGCTTTAGAGAACTGTCATTATGTTTCCAAAGACTAGAGAACTATCATTATGTTTCCAAAGGCTAGAGAACTGTCATTATGTTTCCAAAGGCTTTAGAGAACTGTCATTACGTTTCCAAAGACTGGAGAACTGTCATTACGTTTCCAAAGACTGGAGAACTGTCATTACGTTTCCAAAGACTGGAGAACTGTCATTAAGTTTCCAAAGACTGGAGAACTGTCATTAAGTTTCCAAAGACTGGAGAACTGTCATTAAGTTTCCAAAGACTGGAGAACTGTCATTATGTTTCCAAAGGCTAGAGAACTGTCATTATGTTTCCAAAGGCTTTAGAGAACTGTCATTATGTTTCCAAAGGCTAGAGAACTGTCATTATGTTTCCAAAGACTAGAGAACTGTCATTACGTTTCCAAAGACTGGAGAACTGTCATTAAGTTTCCAAAGACTGGAGAACTGTCATTATGTTTCCAAAGACTAGAGAACTGTCATTATGTTTCCAAAGACTAGATAACTGTCATTATGTTTCCAAAGGCTTTAGAGAACTGTCATTAAGTTTCCAAAGACTGGAGAACTGTCATTATGTTTCCAAAGACTGGAGAACTGTCATTAAGTTTCCAAAGACTGGAGAACTGTCATTACATTTCCAAAGACTAGAGAACTGTCATTACGTTTCCAAAGGCTTTAGAGAACTGTCATTATGTTTCCAAAGACTAGAGAACTGTCATTACGTTTCCAAAGACTAGAGAACTGTCATTATGTTTCCAAAGACTGGAGAACTGTCATTACGTTTCCAAAGGCTTTAGAGAACTGTCATTATGTTTCCAAAGACTAGAGAACTGTCATTACGTTTCCAAAGACTAGAGAACTGTCATTATGTTTCCAAAGACTGGAGAACTGTCATTACGTTTCCAAAGGCTTTAGAGAACTGTCATTATGTTTCCAAAGGCTTTAGAGAACTGTCATTATGTTTCCAAAGGCTTTAGAGAACTGTCATTATGTTTCCAAAGGCTTTAGAGAACTGTCATTAAGTTTCCAAAGACTAGAGAACTGTCATTACGTTTCCAAAGACTAGAGAACTGTCATTACGTTTCCAAAGGCTTTAGAGAACTGTCATTATGTTTCCAAAGACTAGAGAATTGTCATTATGTTTCCAAAGACTAGAGAACTGTCATTACGTTTCCAAAGACTTGAGAACTGTCATTATGTTTCCAAAGACTGGAGAACTGTCATTACGTTTCCAACGGATTTAGAGAACTGTCATTATGTTTCCAAAGACTAGAGAACTGTCATTACGTTTCCAAAGACTAGAGAACTGTCATTATGTTTCCAAAGACTGGAGAACTGTCATTATGTTTCCAAAGACTCGAGAACTGGCATTATGTTTCCAAAGACTGGAGAACTGTCATTACGTTTCCAAAGGCTTTAGAGAACTGTCATTATGTTTCCAAAGGCTTTAGAGAACTGTCATTATGTTTCCAAAGACTAGAGAACTGTCATTATGTTTCCAAAGGCTAGAGAACTGTCATTATGTTTCCAAAGGCTTTAGAGAACTGTCATTACGTTTCCAAAGACTGGAGAACTGTCATTACGTTTCCAAAGACTGGATAACTGTCATTACGTTTCCAAAGGCTTTAGAGAACTGTCATTACGTTTCCAAAGACTGGAGAACTGTCATTACGTTTCCAAAGACTGGAGAACTGTCATTACGTTTCCAAAGACTGGAGAACTGTCATTAAGTTTCCAAAGACTGGAGAACTGTCATTAAGTTTCCAAAGACTGGAGAACTGTCATTAAGTTTCCAAAGACTGGAGAACTGTCATTATGTTTCCAAAGGCTTTAGAGAACTGTCATTACGTTTCCAAAGACTGGAGAACTGTCATTACGTTTCCAAAGACTGGAGAACTGTCATTACGTTTCCAAAGACTGGAGAACTGTCATTAAGTTTCCAAAGACTGGAGAACTGTCATTAAGTTTCCAAAGACTGGAGAACTGTCATTAAGTTTCCAAAGACTGGAGAACTGTCATTATGTTTCCAAAGGCTAGAGAACTGTCATTATGTTTCCAAAGGCTTTAGAGAACTGTCATTATGTTTCCAAAGGCTAGAGAACTGTCATTATGTTTCCAAAGGCTAGAGAACTGTCATTATGTTTCCAAAGGCTTTAGAGAACTGTCATTACGTTTCCAAAGACTGGAGAACTGTCATTACGTTTCCAAAGACTGGAGAACTGTCATTACGTTTCCAAAGACTGGAGAACTGTCATTAAGTTTCCAAAGACTGGAGAACTGTCATTAAGTTTCCAAAGACTGGAGAACTGTCATTAAGTTTCCAAAGACTGGAGAACTGTCATTATGTTTCCAAAGGCTAGAGAACTGTCATTATGTTTCCAAAGGCTTTAGAGAACTGTCATTATGTTTCCAAAGGCTTTAGAGAACTGTCATTATGTTTCCAAAGGCTAGAGAACTGTCATTATGTTTCCAAAGACTAGAGAACTGTCATTACGTTTCCAAAGACTGGAGAACTGTCATTAAGTTTCCAAAGACTGGAGAACTGTCATTATGTTTCCAAAGACTAGAGAACTGTCATTATGTTTCCAAAGACTAGATAACTGTCATTATGTTTCCAAAGGCTTTAGAGAACTGTCATTAAGTTTCCAAAGACTGGAGAACTGTCATTATGTTTCCAAAGACTGGAGAACTGTCATTAAGTTTCCAAAGACTGGAGAACTGTCATTACATTTCCAAAGACTAGAGAACTGTCATTACGTTTCCAAAGGCTTTAGAGAACTGTCATTATGTTTCCAAAGACTAGAGAACTGTCATTACGTTTCCAAAGACTAGAGAACTGTCATTATGTTTCCAAAGACTGGAGAACTGTCATTACGTTTCCAAAGGCTTTAGAGAACTGTCATTATGTTTCCAAAGACTAGAGAACTGTCATTACGTTTCCAAAGACTAGAGAACTGTCATTATGTTTCCAAAGACTGGAGAACTGTCATTACGTTTCCAAAGGCTTTAGAGAACTGTCATTATGTTTCCAAAGGCTTTAGAGAACTGTCATTATGTTTCCAAAGGCTTTAGAGAACTGTCATTATGTTTCCAAAGGCTTTAGAGAACTGTCATTAAGTTTCCAAAGACTAGAGAACTGTCATTACGTTTCCAAAGACTAGAGAACTGTCATTACGTTTCCAAAGGCTTTAGAGAACTGTCATTATGTTTCCAAAGACTAGAGAATTGTCATTATGTTTCCAAAGACTAGAGAACTGTCATTACGTTTCCAAAGACTTGAGAACTGTCATTATGTTTCCAAAGACTGGAGAACTGTCATTACGTTTCCAACGGATTTAGAGAACTGTCATTATGTTTCCAAAGACTAGAGAACTGTCATTACGTTTCCAAAGACTAGAGAACTGTCATTATGTTTCCAAAGACTGGAGAACTGTCATTATGTTTCCAAAGACTCGAGAACTGGCATTATGTTTCCAAAGACTGGAGAACTGTCATTACGTTTCCAAAGGCTTTAGAGAACTGTCATTATGTTTCCAAAGACTAGAGAACTGTCATTATGTTTCCAAAGGCTAGAGAACTGTCATTATGTTTCCAAAGGCTTTAGAGAACTGTCATTACGTTTCCAAAGACTGGAGAACTGTCATTACGTTTCCAAAGACTGGAGAACTGTCATTACGTTTCCAAAGACTGGAGAACTGTCATTAAGTTTCCAAAGACTGGAGAACTGTCATTAAGTTTCCAAAGACTGGAGAACTGTCATTAAGTTTCCAAAGACTGGAGAACTGTCATTATGTTTCCAAAGGCTAGAGAACTGTCATTATGTTTCCAAAGGCTTTAGAGAACTGTCATTATGTTTCCAAAGGCTAGAGAACTGTCATTATGTTTCCAAAGACTAGAGAACTGTCATTACGTTTCCAAAGACTGGAGAACTGTCATTAAGTTTCCAAAGACTGGAGAACTGTCATTATGTTTCCAAAGACTAGAGAACTGTCATTATGTTTCCAAAGACTAGATAACTGTCATTATGTTTCCAAAGGCTTTAGAGAACTGTCATTAAGTTTCCAAAGACTGGAGAACTGTCATTATGTTTCCAAAGACTGGAGAACTGTCATTAAGTTTCCAAAGACTGGAGAACTGTCATTACATTTCCAAAGACTAGAGAACTGTCATTACGTTTCCAAAGGCTTTAGAGAACTGTCATTATGTTTCCAAAGACTAGAGAACTGTCATTACGTTTCCAAAGACTAGAGAACTGTCATTATGTTTCCAAAGACTGGAGAACTGTCATTACGTTTCCAAAGGCTTTAGAGAACTGTCATTATGTTTCCAAAGACTAGAGAACTGTCATTACGTTTCCAAAGACTAGAGAACTGTCATTATGTTTCCAAAGACTGGAGAACTGTCATTACGTTTCCAAAGGCTTTAGAGAACTGTCATTATGTTTCCAAAGGCTTTAGAGAACTGTCATTATGTTTCCAAAGGCTTTAGAGAACTGTCATTATGTTTCCAAAGGCTTTAGAGAACTGTCATTAAGTTTCCAAAGACTAGAGAACTGTCATTACGTTTCCAAAGACTAGAGAACTGTCATTACGTTTCCAAAGGCTTTAGAGAACTGTCATTATGTTTCCAAAGACTAGAGAATTGTCATTATGTTTCCAAAGACTAGAGAACTGTCATTACGTTTCCAAAGACTTGAGAACTGTCATTATGTTTCCAAAGACTGGAGAACTGTCATTACGTTTCCAACGGATTTAGAGAACTGTCATTATGTTTCCAAAGACTAGAGAACTGTCATTACGTTTCCAAAGACTAGAGAACTGTCATTATGTTTCCAAAGACTGGAGAACTGTCATTATGTTTCCAAAGACTCGAGAACTGGCATTATGTTTCCAAAGACTGGAGAACTGTCATTACGTTTCCAAAGGCTTTAGAGAACTGTCATTATGTTTCCAAAGGCTTTAGAGAACTGTCATTATGTTTCCAAAGACTAGAGAACTGTCATTATGTTTCCAAAGGCTAGAGAACTGTCATTATGTTTCCAAAGGCTTTAGAGAACTGTCATTACGTTTCCAAAGACTGGAGAACTGTCATTACGTTTCCAAAGACTGGATAACTGTCATTACGTTTCCAAAGGCTTTAGAGAACTGTCATTATGTTTCCAAAGACTAGAGAACTGTCATTACGTTTCCAAAGACTAGAGAACTGTCATTATGTTTCCAAAGACTGGAGAACTGTCATTACGTTTCCAAAGGCTTTAGAGAACTGTCATTATGTTTCCAAAGACTAGAGAACTGTCATTACGTTTCCAAAGACTAGAGAACTGTCATTATGTTTCCAAAGACTGGAGAACTGTCATTACGTTTCCAAAGGCTTTAGAGAACTGTCATTATGTTTCCAAAGGCTTTAGAGAACTGTCATTATGTTTCCAAAGGCTTTAGAGAACTGTCATTATGTTTCCAAAGGCTTTAGAGAACTGTCATTAAGTTTCCAAAGACTAGAGAACTGTCATTACGTTTCCAAAGACTAGAGAACTGTCATTACGTTTCCAAAGGCTTTAGAGAACTGTCATTATGTTTCCAAAGACTAGAGAATTGTCATTATGTTTCCAAAGACTAGAGAACTGTCATTACGTTTCCAAAGACTTGAGAACTGTCATTATGTTTCCAAAGACTGGAGAACTGTCATTACGTTTCCAACGGATTTAGAGAACTGTCATTATGTTTCCAAAGACTAGAGAACTGTCATTACGTTTCCAAAGACTAGAGAACTGTCATTATGTTTCCAAAGACTGGAGAACTGTCATTATGTTTCCAAAGACTCGAGAACTGGCATTATGTTTCCAAAGACTGGAGAACTGTCATTACGTTTCCAAAGGCTTTAGAGAACTGTCATTATGTTTCCAAAGGCTTTAGAGAACTGTCATTATGTTTCCAAAGACTAGAGAACTGTCATTATGTTTCCAAAGGCTAGAGAACTGTCATTATGTTTCCAAAGGCTTTAGAGAACTGTCATTACGTTTCCAAAGACTGGAGAACTGTCATTACGTTTCCAAAGACTGGATAACTGTCATTACGTTTCCAAAGGCTTTAGAGAACTGTCATTACGTTTCCAAAGACTGGAGAACTGTCATTACGTTTCCAAAGACTGGAGAACTGTCATTACGTTTCCAAAGACTGGAGAACTGTCATTAAGTTTCCAAAGACTGGAGAACTGTCATTAAGTTTCCAAAGACTGGAGAACTGTCATTAAGTTTCCAAAGACTGGAGAACTGTCATTATGTTTCCAAAGGCTTTAGAGAACTGTCATTACGTTTCCAAAGACTGGAGAACTGTCATTACGTTTCCAAAGACTGGAGAACTGTCATTACGTTTCCAAAGACTGGAGAACTGTCATTAAGTTTCCAAAGACTGGAGAACTGTCATTAAGTTTCCAAAGACTGGAGAACTGTCATTAAGTTTCCAAAGACTGGAGAACTGTCATTATGTTTCCAAAGGCTAGAGAACTGTCATTATGTTTCCAAAGGCTTTAGAGAACTGTCATTATGTTTCCAAAGGCTAGAGAACTGTCATTATGTTTCCAAAGGCTAGAGAACTGTCATTATGTTTCCAAAGGCTTTAGAGAACTGTCATTACGTTTCCAAAGACTGGAGAACTGT
This sequence comes from Oncorhynchus kisutch, assembly GCF_002021735.2. Lineage (NCBI taxonomy): Eukaryota > Metazoa > Chordata > Actinopteri > Salmoniformes > Salmonidae > Oncorhynchus > Oncorhynchus kisutch. Next base: position 10,174,344 of record NC_034190.2, on the reverse strand, counting down.
CATTACGTTTCCAAAGACTGGAGAACTGTCATTACGTTTCCAAAGACTGGAGAACTGTCATTAAGTTTCCAAAGACTGGAGAACTGTCATTAAGTTTCCAAAGACTGGAGAACTGTCATTAAGTTTCCAAAGACTGGAGAACTGTCATTATGTTTCCAAAGGCTAGAGAACTGTCATTATGTTTCCAAAGGCTTTAGAGAACTGTCATTATGTTTCCAAAGGCTTTAGAGAACTGTCATTATGTTTCCAAAGGCTAGAGAACTGTCATTATGTTTCCAAAGACTAGAGAACTGTCATTACGTTTCCAAAGACTGGAGAACTGTCATTAAGTTTCCAAAGACTGGAGAACTGTCATTATGTTTCCAAAGACTAGAGAACTGTCATTATGTTTCCAAAGACTAGATAACTGTCATTATGTTTCCAAAGGCTTTAGAGAACTGTCATTAAGTTTCCAAAGACTGGAGAACTGTCATTATGTTTCCAAAGACTGGAGAACTGTCATTAAGTTTCCAAAGACTGGAGAACTGTCATTACATTTCCAAAGACTAGAGAACTGTCATTACGTTTCCAAAGGCTTTAGAGAACTGTCATTATGTTTCCAAAGACTAGAGAACTGTCATTACGTTTCCAAAGACTAGAGAACTGTCATTATGTTTCCAAAGACTGGAGAACTGTCATTACGTTTCCAAAGGCTTTAGAGAACTGTCATTATGTTTCCAAAGACTAGAGAACTGTCATTACGTTTCCAAAGACTAGAGAACTGTCATTATGTTTCCAAAGACTGGAGAACTGTCATTACGTTTCCAAAGGCTTTAGAGAACTGTCATTATGTTTCCAAAGGCTTTAGAGAACTGTCATTATGTTTCCAAAGGCTTTAGAGAACTGTCATTATGTTTCCAAAGGCTTTAGAGAACTGTCATTAAGTTTCCAAAGACTAGAGAACTGTCATTACGTTTCCAAAGACTAGAGAACTGTCATTACGTTTCCAAAGGCTTTAGAGAACTGTCATTATGTTTCCAAAGACTAGAGAACTGTCATTATGTTTCCAAAGGCTAGAGAACTGTCATTATGTTTCCAAAGGCTTTAGAGAACTGTCATTACGTTTCCAAAGACTGGAGAACTGTCATTACGTTTCCAAAGACTGGAGAACTGTCATTACGTTTCCAAAGACTGGAGAACTGTCATTAAGTTTCCAAAGACTGGAGAACTGTCATTAAGTTTCCAAAGACTGGAGAACTGTCATTAAGTTTCCAAAGACTGGAGAACTGTCATTATGTTTCCAAAGGCTAGAGAACTGTCATTATGTTTCCAAGGCTTTAGAGAACTGTCATTATGTTTCCAAAGGCTAGAGAACTGTCATTATGTTTCCAAAGACTAGAGAACTGTCATTACGTTTCCAAAGACTGGAGAACTGTCATTAAGTTTCCAAAGACTGGAGAACTGTCATTATGTTTCCAAAGACTAGAGAACTGTCATTATGTTTCCAAAGACTAGATAACTGTCATTATGTTTCCAAAGGCTTTAGAGAACTGTCATTAAGTTTCCAAAGACTGGAGAACTGTCATTATGTTTCCAAAGACTGGAGAACTGTCATTAAGTTTCCAAAGACTGGAGAACTGTCATTACATTTCCAAAGACTAGAGAACTGTCATTACGTTTCCAAAGGCTTTAGAGAACTGTCATTATGTTTCCAAAGACTAGAGAACTGTCATTACGTTTCCAAAGACTAGAGAACTGTCATTATGTTTCCAAAGACTGGAGAACTGTCATTACGTTTCCAAAGGCTTTAGAGAACTGTCATTATGTTTCCAAAGACTAGAGAACTGTCATTACGTTTCCAAAGACTAGAGAACTGTCATTATGTTTCCAAAGACTGGAGAACTGTCATTACGTTTCCAAAGGCTTTAGAGAACTGTCATTATGTTTCCAAAGGCTTTAGAGAACTGTCATTATGTTTCCAAAGGCTTTAGAGAACTGTCATTATGTTTCCAAAGGCTTTAGAGAACTGTCATTAAGTTTCCAAAGACTAGAGAACTGTCATTACGTTTCCAAAGACTAGAGAACTGTCATTACGTTTCCAAAGGCTTTAGAGAACTGTCATTATGTTTCCAAAGACTAGAGAATTGTCATTATGTTTCCAAAGACTAGAGAACTGTCATTACGTTTCCAAAGACTTGAGAACTGTCATTATGTTTCCAAAGACTGGAGAACTGTCATTACGTTTCCAACGGATTTAGAGAACTGTCATTATGTTTCCAAAGACTAGAGAACTGTCATTACGTTTCCAAAGACTAGAGAACTGTCATTATGTTTCCAAAGACTGGAGAACTGTCATTATGTTTCCAAAGACTCGAGAACTGGCATTATGTTTCCAAAGACTGGAGAACTGTCATTACGTTTCCAAAGGCTTTAGAGAACTGTCATTATGTTTCCAAAGGCTTTAGAGAACTGTCATTATGTTTCCAAAGACTAGAGAACTGTCATTATGTTTCCAAAGGCTAGAGAACTGTCATTATGTTTCCAAAGGCTTTAGAGAACTGTCATTACGTTTCCAAAGACTGGAGAACTGTCATTACGTTTCCAAAGACTGGATAACTGTCATTACGTTTCCAAAGGCTTTAGAGAACTGTCATTATGTTTCCAAAGACTAGAGAACTGTCATTACGTTTCCAAAGACTAGAGAACTGTCATTATGTTTCCAAAGACTGGAGAACTGTCATTACGTTTCCAAAGGCTTTAGAGAACTGTCATTATGTTTCCAAAGACTAGAGAACTGTCATTACGTTTCCAAAGACTAGAGAACTGTCATTATGTTTCCAAAGACTGGAGAACTGTCATTACGTTTCCAAAGGCTTTAGAGAACTGTCATTATGTTTCCAAAGGCTTTAGAGAACTGTCATTATGTTTCCAAAGGCTTTAGAGAACTGTCATTATGTTTCCAAAGGCTTTAGAGAACTGTCATTAAGTTTCCAAAGACTAGAGAACTGTCATTACGTTTCCAAAGACTAGAGAACTGTCATTACGTTTCCAAAGGCTTTAGAGAACTGTCATTATGTTTCCAAAGACTAGAGAATTGTCATTATGTTTCCAAAGACTAGAGAACTGTCATTACGTTTCCAAAGACTTGAGAACTGTCATTATGTTTCCAAAGACTGGAGAACTGTCATTACGTTTCCAACGGATTTAGAGAACTGTCATTATGTTTCCAAAGACTAGAGAACTGTCATTACGTTTCCAAAGACTAGAGAACTGTCATTATGTTTCCAAAGACTGGAGAACTGTCATTATGTTTCCAAAGACTCGAGAACTGGCATTATGTTTCCAAAGACTGGAGAACTGTCATTACGTTTCCAAAGGCTTTAGAGAACTGTCATTATGTTTCCAAAGGCTTTAGAGAACTGTCATTATGTTTCCAAAGACTAGAGAACTGTCATTATGTTTCCAAAGGCTAGAGAACTGTCATTATGTTTCCAAAGGCTTTAGAGAACTGTCATTACGTTTCCAAAGACTGGAGAACTGTCATTACGTTTCCAAAGACTGGATAACTGTCATTACGTTTCCAAAGGCTTTAGAGAACTGTCATTACGTTTCCAAAGACTGGAGAACTGTCATTACGTTTCCAAAGACTGGAGAACTGTCATTACGTTTCCAAAGACTGGAGAACTGTCATTAAGTTTCCAAAGACTGGAGAACTGTCATTAAGTTTCCAAAGACTGGAGAACTGTCATTAAGTTTCCAAAGACTGGAGAACTGTCATTATGTTTCCAAAGGCTTTAGAGAACTGTCATTACGTTTCCAAAGACTGGAGAACTGTCATTACGTTTCCAAAGACTGGAGAACTGTCATTACGTTTCCAAAGACTGGAGAACTGTCATTAAGTTTCCAAAGACTGGAGAACTGTCATTAAGTTTCCAAAGACTGGAGAACTGTCATTAAGTTTCCAAAGACTGGAGAACTGTCATTATGTTTCCAAAGGCTAGAGAACTGTCATTATGTTTCCAAAGGCTTTAGAGAACTGTCATTATGTTTCCAAAGGCTAGAGAACTGTCATTATGTTTCCAAAGGCTAGAGAACTGTCATTATGTTTCCAAAGGCTTTAGAGAACTGTCATTACGTTTCCAAAGACTGGAGAACTGTCATTACGTTTCCAAAGACTGGAGAACTGTCATTACGTTTCCAAAGACTGGAGAACTGTCATTAAGTTTCCAAAGACTGGAGAACTGTCATTAAGTTTCCAAAGACTGGAGAACTGTCATTAAGTTTCCAAAGACTGGAGAACTGTCATTATGTTTCCAAAGGCTAGAGAACTGTCATTATGTTTCCAAAGGCTTTAGAGAACTGTCATTATGTTTCCAAAGGCTTTAGAGAACTGTCATTATGTTTCCAAGGCTAGAGAACTGTCATTATGTTTCCAAAGACTAGAGAACTGTCATTACGTTTCCAAAGACTGGAGAACTGTCATTAAGTTTCCAAAGACTGGAGAACTGTCATTATGTTTCCAAAGACTAGAGAACTGTCATTATGTTTCCAAAGACTAGATAACTGTCATTATGTTTCCAAAGGCTTTAGAGAACTGTCATTAAGTTTCCAAAGACTGGAGAACTGTCATTATGTTTCCAAAGACTGGAGAACTGTCATTAAGTTTCCAAAGACTGGAGAACTGTCATTACATTTCCAAAGACTAGAGAACTGTCATTACGTTTCCAAAGGCTTTAGAGAACTGTCATTATGTTTCCAAAGACTAGAGAACTGTCATTACGTTTCCAAAGACTAGAGAACTGTCATTATGTTTCCAAAGACTGGAGAACTGTCATTACGTTTCCAAAGGCTTTAGAGAACTGTCATTATGTTTCCAAAGACTAGAGAACTGTCATTACGTTTCCAAAGACTAGAGAACTGTCATTATGTTTCCAAAGACTGGAGAACTGTCATTACGTTTCCAAAGGCTTTAGAGAACTGTCATTATGTTTCCAAAGGCTTTAGAGAACTGTCATTATGTTTCCAAAGGCTTTAGAGAACTGTCATTATGTTTCCAAAGGCTTTAGAGAACTGTCATTAAGTTTCCAAAGACTAGAGAACTGTCATTACGTTTCCAAAGACTAGAGAACTGTCATTACGTTTCCAAAGGCTTTAGAGAACTGTCATTATGTTTCCAAAGACTAGAGAATTGTCATTATGTTTCCAAAGACTAGAGAACTGTCATTACGTTTCCAAAGACTTGAGAACTGTCATTATGTTTCCAAAGACTGGAGAACTGTCATTACGTTTCCAACGGATTTAGAGAACTGTCATTATGTTTCCAAAGACTAGAGAACTGTCATTACGTTTCCAAAGACTAGAGAACTGTCATTATGTTTCCAAAGACTGGAGAACTGTCATTATGTTTCCAAAGACTCGAGAACTGGCATTATGTTTCCAAAGACTGGAGAACTGTCATTACGTTTCCAAAGGCTTTAGAGAACTGTCATTATGTTTCCAAAGACTAGAGAACTGTCATTATGTTTCCAAAGGCTAGAGAACTGTCATTATGTTTCCAAAGGCTTTAGAGAACTGTCATTACGTTTCCAAAGACTGGAGAACTGTCATTACGTTTCCAAAGACTGGAGAACTGTCATTACGTTTCCAAAGACTGGAGAACTGTCATTAAGTTTCCAAAGACTGGAGAACTGTCATTAAGTTTCCAAAGACTGGAGAACTGTCATTAAGTTTCCAAAGACTGGAGAACTGTCATTATGTTTCCAAAGGCTAGAGAACTGTCATTATGTTTCCAAAGGCTTTAGAGAACTGTCATTATGTTTCCAAAGGCTAGAGAACTGTCATTATGTTTCCAAAGACTAGAGAACTGTCATTACGTTTCCAAAGACTGGAGAACTGTCATTAAGTTTCCAAAGACTGGAGAACTGTCATTATGTTTCCAAAGACTAGAGAACTGTCATTATGTTTCCAAAGACTAGATAACTGTCATTATGTTTCCAAAGGCTTTAGAGAACTGTCATTAAGTTTCCAAAGACTGGAGAACTGTCATTATGTTTCCAAAGACTGGAGAACTGTCATTAAGTTTCCAAAGACTGGAGAACTGTCATTACATTTCCAAAGACTAGAGAACTGTCATTACGTTTCCAAAGGCTTTAGAGAACTGTCATTATGTTTCCAAAGACTAGAGAACTGTCATTACGTTTCCAAAGACTAGAGAACTGTCATTATGTTTCCAAAGACTGGAGAACTGTCATTACGTTTCCAAAGGCTTTAGAGAACTGTCATTATGTTTCCAAAGACTAGAGAACTGTCATTACGTTTCCAAAGACTAGAGAACTGTCATTATGTTCCAAAGACTGGAGAACTGTCATTACGTTTCCAAAGGCTTTAGAGAACTGTCATTATGTTTCCAAAGGCTTTAGAGAACTGTCATTATGTTTCCAAAGGCTTTAGAGAACTGTCATTATGTTTCCAAAGGCTTTAGAGAACTGTCATTAAGTTTCCAAAGACTAGAGAACTGTCATTACGTTTCCAAAGACTAGAGAACTGTCATTACGTTTCCAAAGGCTTTAGAGAACTGTCATTATGTTTCCAAAGACTAGAGAATTGTCATTATGTTTCCAAAGACTAGAGAACTGTCATTACGTTTCCAAAGACTTGAGAACTGTCATTATGTTTCCAAAGACTGGAGAACTGTCATTACGTTTCCAACGGATTTAGAGAACTGTCATTATGTTTCCAAAGACTAGAGAACTGTCATTACGTTTCCAAAGACTAGAGAACTGTCATTATGTTTCCAAAGACTGGAGAACTGTCATTATGTTTCCAAAGACTCGAGAACTGGCATTATGTTTCCAAAGACTGGAGAACTGTCATTACGTTTCCAAAGGCTTTAGAGAACTGTCATTATGTTTCCAAAGGCTTTAGAGAACTGTCATTATGTTTCCAAAGACTAGAGAACTGTCATTATGTTTCCAAAGGCTAGAGAACTGTCATTATGTTTCCAAAGGCTTAGAGAACTGTCATTACGTTTCCAAAGACTGGAGAACTGTCATTACGTTTCCAAAGACTGGATAACTGTCATTACGTTTCCAAAGGCTTTAGAGAACTGTCATTACGTTTCCAAAGACTGGAGAACTGTCATTACGTTTCCAAAGACTGGAGAACTGTCATTACCGTTCCAAAGACTGGAGAACTGTCATTAAGTTTCCAAAGACTGGAGAACTGTCATTAAGTTTCCAAGACTGGAGAACTGTCATTAAGTTTCCAAAGACTGGAGAACTGTCATTATGTTTCCAAAAGGCTTTAGAGAACTGTCATTACGTTTCCAAAGACTGGAGAACTGTCATTACGTTTCCAAAGACTGGAGAACTGTCATTACGTTTCCAAAGACTGGAGAACTGTCATTAAGTTCCAAAGACTGGAGAACTGTCATTAAGTTTCCAAAGACTGGAGAACTGTCATTAAGTTTCCAAAGACTGGAGAACTGTCATTATGTTTCCAAAGGCTAGAGAACTGTCATTATGTTTCCAAAGGCTTAGAGAACTGTCATTATGTTTCCAAAGGCTAGAGAACTGTCATTATGTTTCCAAAGACTAGAGAACTGTCATTACTTTTCCAAAGACTGGAGAACTGTCATTAAGTTTCCAAAGACTGGAGAACTGTCATATGTTTCCAAAAGACTAGAGAACTGTCAGTATGTTTCCAAAGACTAGATACTGTCATTATGTTTCCAAAGGCTTTAGAGAACTGTCATTACGTTTCCAAAGACTGGAGAACTGTCATTACGTTTCCAAAGACTGGAGAACTGGCATTACGTTTCCAAGACTAGAGAACTGTTCATTATGTTCCAAAGGCTTTAGAGAACTGTCATTATGTTTCCAAAGGCTTTAGAGAACTGTCATTAAGTTTCCAAAGACTAGAGAACTGTCATTACGTTTCCAAGGCTTTAGAGAACTGTCATTATGTTTCCAAAGACTGGAGAACTGTCATTACGTTTCCAAAGGATTTAGGAGAACTGTCATTAAGTTTCCAAAGACTGGGAGAACTGTCATTATGTTTCCAAAGACTGGAGAACTGTCATTATGTTTCCAAAGACTGGAGAACTGGCATTATGTTTCCAAAGACTGGAGAACTGTCATTACGTTTCCAAAGGCTTTAGAGAACTGTCATTATGTTTCCAAAGGCTTTAGAGAACTGTCATTATGTTTTCCAAAGACTAGAGAACTGTCATTATGTTTCCAAGGCCTAGAGAACTGTCATTATGTTTCCAAAGGCTTTAGAGAACTGTCATACGTTTCCAAAGACTGGAGAACTGTCATTACGTTTCCAAAAGACTGGAGAACTGTCATTAAGTTTCCAAAGACTGGAGAACTGTCATTAAGTTTCCAAAGACTGGGAGAACTGTCATTAAGTTTTCCTCAAAGACTGGAGAACTGTTCATTAGTTTCCAAAGACTGGAGAACTTCATTATGTTTCCAAAGGCTTTAGAGAACTGTCATATGTTTCCAAAGGCTAGAGAACTGTCATATGTTTCCAAAGACTAGAGAACTGTCATTACGTTTCCAAGACTGGAGAACTGTCATTAAGTTTCCAAAGACTGGAGAACTGTCATTAAGTTTCCAAAGACTGGAGAACTGTCATTAAGTTTCCAAAAGACGGAGAACTTCATTATGTTTCCAAAGGCTAGAGAACTGTCATTAGTTTCCAAAGGCTTTAGAGACTGTCATTAAGTTTCCAAAGACTGGAGAACTGTCATTATGTTTCCAAAGACTGGAGAACTGTCATTAGTTTCAAAAGACTGGAGACACTTTCAATTAAGTTTTCCAAAGACTGGAGAAACTGTCATTATGTTTCCAAAGACTGGAGAACTGTCATTATGGTTTCCAAAGCTAGAGAACTGTCATTATGTTTCCAAAGACTGGAGAACTGTCATTATGTTTCCAAAGACTGGAGAACTGTCATTATGTTTCCAAAGACTGGAGAACTGTCATTATGTTTCCAAAGACTAGAGAACTGTCATTACGTTTCCAAAGACTGGAGAACTGTCATTACGTTTCCAAAGACTGGAGAACTGTCATTATGTTTCCAAAGACTAGAGAACTGTCATTAAGTTTCCAAAGACTAGAGAACTGTCATTATGTTTCCAAAGACTGGAGAACTGTCATTACGTTTCCAAAGACTGGAGAACTGTCATTATGTTTCCAAAGGCTAGAGAACTGTCATTATGTTTCCAAAGGCTTTAGAGAACTGAGAACGTCATTATGTTTCCAAAGGCTAGAGAACTGTCATTATGTTTCCAAAGACTAGAGAACTGTCATTACGTTTCCAAAGACTAGAGAACTGTCATTAAGTTTCCAAAGACTGGAGAACTGTCATTATGTTTCCAAAGACTAGAGAACTGTCATTATGTTTCCAAAGACTAGATAACTGTCATTATGTTTCCAAAGGCTTTAGAGAACTGTCATTAAGTTTCCAAAGACTGGAGAACTGTCATTATGTTTCCAAAGACTGGAGAACTGTCATTAAGTTTCCAAAGACTGGAGAACTGTCATTACATTTCCAAAGACTAGAGAACTGTCATTACGTTTCCAAAGGCTTAGAGAACTGTCATTATGTTTCCAAAGACTAGAGAACTGTCATTACGTTTCCAAAGACTAGAGAACTGTCATTATGTTTCCAAAGACTGGAGAACTGTCATTACGTTTCCAAAGGCTTTAGAGAACTGTCATTATGTTTCCAAAGACTAGAGAACTGTCATTACGTTTCCAAAGACTAGAGAACTGTCATTATGTTTCCAAAGACTGGAGAACTGTCATTACGTTTCCAAAGGCTTTAGAGAACTGTCATTATGTTTCCAAAGGCTTTAGAGAACTGTCATTATGTTTCCAAAGGCTTTAGAGAACTGTCATTATGTTTCCAAAGGCTTAGAGAACTGTCATTAAGTTTCCAAAGACTAGAGAACTGTCATTACGTTTCCAAAGACTAGAGAACTGTCATTACGTTTCCAAAGGCTTTAGAGAACTGTCATTATGTTTCCAAAGACTTGAGAACTGTCATTATGTTTCCAAAGACTGGAGAACTGTCATTACGTTTCCAACGGATTTAGAGAACTGTCATTATGTTTCCAAAGACTAGAGAACTGTCATTACGTTTCCAAAGACTAGAGAACTGTCATTATGTTTCCAAAGACTGGAGAACTGTCATTATGTTTCCAAAGACTCGAGAACTGGCATTATGTTTCCAAAGACTGGAGAACTGTCATTACGTTTCCAAAGGCTTTAGAGAACTGTCATTATGTTTCCAAAGGCTTTAGAGAACTGTCATTATGTTTCCAAAGACTAGAGAACTGTCATTATGTTTCCAAAGGCTAGAGAACTGTCATTATGTTTCCAAAGGCTTTAGAGAACTGTCATTACGTTTCCAAAGACTGGAGACCTGTCATTACGTTTCCAAAGACTGGATAACTGTCATTAAGTTTCCAAAGACTGGAGAACTGTCATTAAGTTTCCAAAGACTGGAGAACTGTCATTAAGTTTCCAAAGACTGGAGAACTGTCATTATGTTTCCAAAGGCTTTAGAGAACTGTCATTACGTTTCCAAGACTGGAGAACTGTCATTACGTTTCCAAGACTGGAGAACTGTCATTACGTTTCCAAAGACTGGAGAACTGTCATTAAGTTTCCAAAGACTGGAGAACTGTCATTAAGTTTCCAAAGACTGGAGAACTGTCATTAAGTTTCCAAAGACTGGAGAACTGTCATTATGTTTCCAAAGGCTAGAGAACTGTCATTATGTTTCCAAAGGCTTTAGAGAACTGTCATTATGTTTCCAAAGGCTAGAGAACTGTCATTATGTTTCCAAAGACTAGAGAACTGTCATTACTTTTTCCAAAGACTGGAGAACTGTCATTAAGTTTCCAAAGACTGGAGAACTGTCATTATGTTCCAAAGACTAGAGAACTGTCATTATGTTTCCAAAGACTAGATAACTGTCATTATGTTTCCAAAGGCTTTAGAGAACGTCATAAGTTTCCAAAGACTGGAGAACTGTCATTATGTTTCCAAAGACTGGAGAACTGTCATTACGTTTCCAAAGACTGGAGAACTGTCATTACATTTCCAAAGACTAGAGAACTGTCATTACGTTTTCCAAAGGCTTTAGAGAACTGTCATTATGTTTCCAAAGACTAGAGAACTGTCATTACGTTTCCAAAGACTAGAGAACTGTCATTATGTTTCCAAAGACTGGAGAACTGTCATTACGTTTCCAAAGACTAGAGAACTGTCATTACGTTTCCAAAGGCTTTAGAGAACTGTCATTATGTTTCCAAAGACTAGAGAACTGTCATTACGTTTCCAAAGACTAGAGAACTGTCATTTATGTTTTCAAAGACTGGAGAACTGTCATTACGTTTCCAAAGACTGGAGAACTGTCATTATGTTTCCAAAGACTAGAGAACTGTCATTACATTTCCAAAGACTAGAGAACTGTCATTACGTTTCCAAAGGCTTTAGAGAACTGTCATTATGTTTCCAAAGACTAGAGAACTGTCATTACGTTTCCAAAGACTAGAGAACTGTCATTATGTTTCCAAAGACTGGAGAACTGTCATTACGTTTCCAAAGGCTTTAGAGAACTGTCATTATGTTTCCAAAGACTAGAGAACTGTCATTACGTTTCCAAAGACTAGAGAACTGTCATTATGTTTCCAAAGACTGGAGAACTGTCATTACGTTTCCAAAGGCTTTAGAGAACTGTCATTATGTTTCCAAAGGCTTTAGAGAACTGTCATTATGTTTCCAAAGGCTTTAGAGAACTGTCATTATGTTTCCAAAGGCTTTAGAGAACTGTCATTAAGTTTCCAAAGACTAGAGAACTGTCATTACGTTTCCAAAGACTAGAGAACTGTCATTACGTTTCCAAAGGCTTTAGAGAACTGTCATTATGTTTCCAAAGACTTGAGAACTGTCATTATGTTTCCAAAGACTGGAGAACTGTCATTACGTTTCCAACGGATTTAGAGAACTGTCATTATGTTTCCAAAGACTAGAGAACTGTCATTACGTTTCCAAAGACTAGAGAACTGTCATTATGTTTCCAAAGACTGGAGAACTGTCATTATGTTTCCAAAGACTCGAGAACTGGCATTATGTTTCCAAAGACTGGAGAACTGTCATTACGTTTCCAAAGGCTTTAGAGAACTGTCATTATGTTTCCAAAGGCTTTAGAGAACTGTCATTATGTTTCCAAAGACTAGAGAACTGTCATTATGTTTCCAAAGGCTAGAGAACTGTCATTACGTTTCCAAGACTGGAGACCTGTCATTACGTTTCCAAAGACTGGATAACTGTCATTAAGTTTCCAAAGACTGGAGAACTGTCATTAAGTTTCCAAAGACTGGAGAACTGTCATTAAGTTTCCAAAGACTGGAGAACTGTCATTATGTTTCCAAAGGCTTTAGAGAACTGTCATTACGTTTCCAAAGACTGGAGAACTGTCATTACGTTTCCAAAGACTGGAGAACTGTCATTACGTTTCCAAAGACTGGAGACCTGTCATTACGTTTCCAAAGACTGGATAACTGTCATTAAGTTTCCAAAGACTGGAGAACTGTCATTAAGTTTCCAAAGACTGGAGAACTGTCATTAAGTTTCCAAAGACTGGAGAACTGTCATTATGTTTCCAAAGGCTTTAGAGAACTGTCATTACGTTTCCAAAGACTGGAGAACTGTCATTACGTTTCCAAAGACTGGAGAACTGTCATTACGTTTCCAAAGACTGGAGAACTGTCATTAAGTTTCCAAAGACTGGAGAACTGTCATTAAGTTTCCAAAGACTGGAGAACTGTCATTAAGTTTCCAAAGACTGGAGAACTGTCATTATGTTTCCAAAGGCTAGAGAACTGTCATTATGTTTCCAAAGGCTTTAGAGAACTGTCATTATGTTTCCAAAGGCTAGAGAACTGTCATTATGTTTCCAAAGGCTTTAGAGAACTGTCATTAAGTTTCCAAAGACTGGAGAACTGTCATTATGTTTCCAAAGACTAGAGAACTGTCATTATGTTTCCAAAGACTAGATAACTGTCATTATGTTTCCAAAGGCTTTAGAGAACTGTCATTAAGTTTCCAAAGACTGGAGAACTGTCATTATGTTTCCAAAGACTGGAGAACTGTCATTACGTTTCCAAAGACTGGAGAACTGTCATTACATTTCCAAAGACTAGAGAACTGTCATTACGTTTCCAAAGGCTTTAGAGAACTGTCATTATGTTTCCAAAGACTAGAGAACTGTCATTACGTTTCCAAAGACTAGAGAACTGTCATTATGTTTCCAAAGACTGGAGAACTGTCATTACGTTTCCAAAGACTAGAGAACTGTCATTACGTTTCCAAAGGCTTTAGAGAACTGTCATTATGTTTCCAAAGACTAGAGAACTGTCATTACGTTTCCAAAGACTAGAGAACTGTCATTATGTTTTCAAAGACTGGAGAACTGTCATTACGTTTCCAAAGACTGGAGAACTGTCATTATGTTTCCAAAGACTAGAGAACTGTCATTATGTTTCCAAAGACTAGATAACTGTCATTATGTTTCCAAAGGCTTTAGAGAACTGTCATTAAGTTTCCAAAGACTGGAGAACTGTCATTATGTTTCCAAAGACTGGAGAACTGTCATTACGTTTCCAAAGACTGGAGAACTGTCATTACATTTCCAAAGACTAGAGAACTGTCATTACGTTTCCAAAGGCTTTAGAGAACTGTCATTATGTTTCCAAAGACTAGAGAACTGTCATTACGTTTCCAAAGACTAGAGAACTGTCATTATGTTTCCAAAGACTGGAGAACTGTCATTACGTTTCCAAAGGCTTTAGAGAACTGTCATTATGTTTCCAAAGACTAGAGAACTGTCATTACGTTTCCAAAGACTAGAGAACTGTCATTATGTTTCCAAAGACTGGAGAACTGTCATTACGTTTCCAAAGCCTAGAGAACTGTCATTATGTTTCCAAAGACTAGAGAACTGTCATTATGTTTCCAAAGGCTAGAGAACTGTCATTATGTTTCCAAAGGCTTTAGAGAACTGTCATTACGTTTCCAAAGACTGGAGAACTGTCATTACGTTTCCAAAGACTGGAGAACTGTCATTACGTTTCCAAAGGCTTTAGAGAACTGTCATTACGTTTCCAAAGACTGGAGATCTGTCATTACGTTTCCAAAGACTGGAGAACTGTCATTACGTTTCCAAAGACTGGAGAACTGTCATTATGTTTCCAAAGACTGGAGAACTGTCATTATGTTTCCAAAGACTGGAGAACTGTCATTACGTTTCCAAAGACTAGAGAACTGTCATTACGTTTCCAAAGACTGGAGAACTGCCATTAAGTTTCCAAAGACTGGAGAACTGTCATTAAGTTTCCAAAGACTGCAAAGACTGGAGAACTGTCATTATGTTTCCAAAGGCTAGAGAACTGTAATTATGTTTCCAAAGGCTTTAGAGAACTGTCATTATGTTTCCAAAGGCTAGAGAACTGTCATTACGTTTCCAAAGACTAGAGAACTGTCATTACGTTTCCAAAGACTGGAGAACTGTCATTAAGTTTCCAAAGACTGGAGAACTGTCATTATGTTTCCAAAGACTAGAGAACTGTCATTATGTTTCCAAAGACTAGAGAACTGTCATTATGTTTCCAAAGGGTTTAGAGAACCGTCATTAAGTTTCCAAAGACTGGAGAACTGTCATTATGTTTCCAAAGACTAGAGAACTGTCATTATGTTTCCAAAGACTGGAGAACTGTCATTACGTTTCCAAAGACTGGAGAACTGTCATTACGTTTCCAAAGACTGGAGAACTGGCATTACGTTTCCAAAGACTAGAGAACTGTCATTATGTTTCCAAAGGCTTTAGAGAACTGTCATTATGTTTCCAAAGGCTTTAGAGAACTGTCATTAAGTTTCCAAAGACTAGAGAACTGTCATTACGTTTCCAAAGGCTTTAGAGAACTGTCATTATGTTTCCAAAGACTAGAGAATTGTCATTATGTTTCCAAAGACTAGAGAACTGTCATTACGTTTCCAAAGACTTGAGAACTGTCATTATGTTTCCAAAGACTGGAGAACTGTCATTACGTTTCCAAAGGATTTAGAGAACTGTCATTATGTTTCCAAAGACTGGAGAACTGTCATTACGTTTCCAACGGATTTAGAGAACTGTCATTATGTTTCCAAAGACTAGAGAACTGTCATTACGTTTCCAAAGACTAGAGAACTGTCATTATGTTTCCAAAGACTGGAGAACTGTCATTATGTTTCCAAAGACTCGAGAACTGGCATTATGTTTCCAAAGACTGGAGAACTGTCATTACGTTTCCAAAGGCTTTAGAGAACTGTCATTATGTTTCCAAAGGCTTTAGAGAACTGTCATTATGTTTCCAAAGACTAGAGAACTGTCATTATGTTTCCAAAGGCTAGAGAACTGTCATTACGTTTCCAAAGACTGGAGACCTGTCATTACGTTTCCAAAGACTGGATAACTGTCATTAAGTTTCCAAAGACTGGAGAACTGTCATTAAGTTTCCAAAGACTGGAGAACTGTCATTAAGTTTCCAAAGACTGGAGAACTGTCATTATGTTTCCAAAGGCTTTAGAGAACTGTCATTACGTTTCCAAAGACTGGAGAACTGTCATTACGTTTCCAAAGACTGGAGAACTGTCATTACGTTTCCAAAGACTGGAGACCTGTCATTACGTTTCCAAAGACTGGATAACTGTCATTAAGTTTCCAAAGACTGGAGAACTGTCATTAAGTTTCCAAAGACTGGAGAACTGTCATTAAGTTTCCAAAGACTGGAGAACTGTCATTATGTTTCCAAAGGCTTTAGAGAACTGTCATTACGTTTCCAAAGACTGGAGAACTGTCATTACGTTTCCAAAGACTGGAGAACTGTCATTACGTTTCCAAAGACTGGAGAACTGTCATTAAGTTTCCAAAGACTGGAGAACTGTCATTAAGTTTCCAAAGACTGGAGAACTGTCATTAAGTTTCCAAAGACTGGAGAACTGTCATTATGTTTCCAAAGGCTAGAGAACTGTCATTATGTTTCCAAAGGCTTTAGAGAACTGTCATTATGTTTCCAAAGGCTAGAGAACTGTCATTATGTTTCCAAAGGCTTTAGAGAACTGTCATTAAGTTTCCAAAGACTGGAGAACTGTCATTATGTTTCCAAAGACTAGAGAACTGTCATTATGTTTCCAAAGACTAGATAACTGTCATTATGTTTCCAAAGGCTTTAGAGAACTGTCATTAAGTTTCCAAAGACTGGAGAACTGTCATTATGTTTCCAAAGACTGGAGAACTGTCATTACGTTTCCAAAGACTGGAGAACTGTCATTACATTTCCAAAGACTAGAGAACTGTCATTACGTTTCCAAAGGCTTTAGAGAACTGTCATTATGTTTCCAAAGACTAGAGAACTGTCATTACGTTTCCAAAGACTAGAGAACTGTCATTATGTTTCCAAAGACTGGAGAACTGTCATTACGTTTCCAAAGACTAGAGAACTGTCATTACGTTTCCAAAGGCTTTAGAGAACTGTCATTATGTTTCCAAAGACTAGAGAACTGTCATTACGTTTCCAAAGACTAGAGAACTGTCATTATGTTTTCAAAGACTGGAGAACTGTCATTACGTTTCCAAAGACTGGAGAACTGTCATTATGTTTCCAAAGACTAGAGAACTGTCATTATGTTTCCAAAGACTAGATAACTGTCATTATGTTTCCAAAGGCTTTAGAGAACTGTCATTAAGTTTCCAAAGACTGGAGAACTGTCATTATGTTTCCAAAGACTGGAGAACTGTCATTACGTTTCCAAAGACTGGAGAACTGTCATTACATTTCCAAAGACTAGAGAACTGTCATTACGTTTCCAAAGGCTTTAGAGAACTGTCATTATGTTTCCAAAGACTAGAGAACTGTCATTACGTTTCCAAAGACTAGAGAACTGTCATTATGTTTCCAAAGACTGGAGAACTGTCATTACGTTTCCAAAGGCTTTAGAGAACTGTCATTATGTTTCCAAAGACTAGAGAACTGTCATTACGTTTCCAAAGACTAGAGAACTGTCATTATGTTTCCAAAGACTGGAGAACTGTCATTACGTTTCCAAAGCCTAGAGAACTGTCATTATGTTTCCAAAGACTAGAGAACTGTCATTATGTTTCCAAAGGCTAGAGAACTGTCATTATGTTTCCAAAGGCTTTAGAGAACTGTCATTACGTTTCCAAAGACTGGAGAACTGTCATTACGTTTCCAAAGACTGGAGAACTGTCATTACGTTTCCAAAGGCTTTAGAGAACTGTCATTACGTTTCCAAAGACTGGAGATCTGTCATTACGTTTCCAAAGACTGGAGAACTGTCATTACGTTTCCAAAGACTGGAGAACTGTCATTATGTTTCCAAAGACTGGAGAACTGTCATTATGTTTCCAAAGACTGGAGAACTGTCATTACGTTTCCAAAGACTAGAGAACTGTCATTACGTTTCCAAAGACTGGAGAACTGCCATTAAGTTTCCAAAGACTGGAGAACTGTCATTAAGTTTCCAAAGACTGCAAAGACTGGAGAACTGTCATTATGTTTCCAAAGGCTAGAGAACTGTAATTATGTTTCCAAAGGCTTTAGAGAACTGTCATTATGTTTCCAAAGGCTAGAGAACTGTCATTACGTTTCCAAAGACTAGAGAACTGTCATTACGTTTCCAAAGACTGGAGAACTGTCATTAAGTTTCCAAAGACTGGAGAACTGTCATTATGTTTCCAAAGACTAGAGAACTGTCATTATGTTTCCAAAGACTAGAGAACTGTCATTATGTTTCCAAAGGGTTTAGAGAACCGTCATTAAGTTTCCAAAGACTGGAGAACTGTCATTATGTTTCCAAAGACTAGAGAACTGTCATTATGTTTCCAAAGACTGGAGAACTGTCATTACGTTTCCAAAGACTGGAGAACTGTCATTACGTTTCCAAAGACTGGAGAACTGGCATTACGTTTCCAAAGACTAGAGAACTGTCATTATGTTTCCAAAGGCTTTAGAGAACTGTCATTATGTTTCCAAAGGCTTTAGAGAACTGTCATTAAGTTTCCAAAGACTAGAGAACTGTCATTACGTTTCCAAAGGCTTTAGAGAACTGTCATTATGTTTCCAAAGACTAGAGAATTGTCATTATGTTTCCAAAGACTAGAGAACTGTCATTACGTTTCCAAAGACTTGAGAACTGTCATTATGTTTCCAAAGACTGGAGAACTGTCATTACGTTTCCAAAGGATTTAGAGAACTGTCATTATGTTTCCAAAGACTGGAGAACTGTCATTACGTTTCCAAAGGATTTAGAGAACTGTCATTAAGTTTCCAAAGACTGGAGAACTGTCATTATGTTTCCAAAGACTGGAGAACTGTCATTACGTTTCCAAAGACTGGAGAACTGTCATTACATTTCCAAAGACTAGAGAACTGTCATTACGTTTCCAAAGGCTTTAGAGAACTGTCATTATGTTTCCAAAGACTAGAGAACTGTCATTACGTTTCCAAAGACTAGAGAACTGTCATTATGTTTCCAAAGACTGGAGAACTGTCATTACGTTTCCAAAGGCTTTAGAGAACTGTCATTATGTTTCCAAAGACTAGAGAACTGTCATTATGTTTCCAAAGACTGGAAAACTGTCATTACGTTTCCAAAGGCTTTAGAGAACTGTCATTATGTTTCCAAAGGCTTTAGAGAACTGTCATTATGTTTCCAAAGACTGGAGAACTGTCATTACGTTTCCAAAGACTAGAGAACTGTCATTATGTTTCCAAAGACTAGAGAACTGTCATTATGTTTCCAAAGGCTAGAGAACTGTCATTATGTTTCCAAAGGCTTTAGAGAACTGTCATTACGTTTCCAAAGACTGGAGAACTGTCATTACGTTTCCAAAGACTGGAGAACTGTCATTACGTTTCCAAAGGCTTTAGAGAACTGTCATTACGTTTCCAAAGACTGGAGATCTGTCATTACGTTTCCAAAGACTGGAGAACTGTCATTACGTTTCCAAAGACTGGAGAACTGTCATTATGTTTCCAAAGACTGG
This sequence comes from Oncorhynchus kisutch, assembly GCF_002021735.2. Lineage (NCBI taxonomy): Eukaryota > Metazoa > Chordata > Actinopteri > Salmoniformes > Salmonidae > Oncorhynchus > Oncorhynchus kisutch. The sequence goes on along the minus strand of NC_034190.2, from coordinate 10,155,243 downwards.
AGAACTGTCATTATGTTTCCAAAGACTGGAGAACTGTCATTACGTTTCCAAAGACTGGAGAACTGTCATTACATTTCCAAAGACTAGAGAACTGTCATTACGTTTCCAAAGACTGGAGAACTGCCATTAAGTTTCCAAAGACTGGAGAACTGTCATTATGTTTCCAAAGGCTAGAGAACTGTAATTATGTTTCCAAAGGCTTTAGAGAACTGTCATTATGTTTCCAAAGGCTAGAGAACTGTCATTACGTTTCCAAAGACTAGAGAACTGTCATTACGTTTCCAAAGACTGGAGAACTGTCATTCAGTTTCCAAAGACTGGAGAACTGTCATTATGTTTCCAAAGACTAGAGAACTGTCCTTATGTTTCCAAAGACTAGAGAACTGTCATTATGTTTCCAAAGGGTTTAGAGAACCGTCATTAAGTTTCCAAAGACTGGAGAACTGTCATTATGTTTCCAAAGACTAGAGAACTGTCATTATGTTTCCAAAGACTGGAGAACTGTCATTACGTTTCCAAAGGCTTTAGAGAACTGTCATTATGTTTCCAAAGACTAGAGAACTGTCATTACGTTTCCAAAGACTAGAGAACTGTCATTATGTTTCCAAAGACTGGAGAACTGTCATTACGTTTCCAAAGGCTTTAGAGAACTGTCATTATGTTTCCAAAGGCTTTAGAGAACTGTCATTATGTTTCCAAAGACTGGAGAACTGTCATTACGTTTCCAAAGCCTAGAGAACTGTCATTATGTTTCCAAAGACTAGAGAACTGTCATTATGTTTCCAAAGGCTAGAGAACTGTCATTATGTTTCCAAAGGCTTTAGAGAACTGTCATTACGTTTCCAAAGACTGGAGAACTGTCATTACGTTTCCAAAGACTGGAGAACTGTCATTACGTTTCCAAAGGCTTTAGAGAACTGTCATTACGTTTCCAAAGACTGGAGATCTGTCATTACGTTTCCAAAGACTGGAGAACTGTCATTACGTTTCCAAAGACTGGAGAACTGTCATTATGTTTCCAAAGACTGGAGAACTGTCATTATGTTTCCAAAGACTGGAGAACTGTCATTACGTTTCCAAAGACTAGAGAACTGTCATTACGTTTCCAAAGACTGGAGAACTGCCATTAAGTTTCCAAAGACTGGAGAACTGTCATTAAGTTTCCAAAGACTGCAAAGACTGGAGAACTGTCATTATGTTTCCAAAGGCTAGAGAACTGTAATTATGTTTCCAAAGGCTTTAGAGAACTGTCATTATGTTTCCAAAGGCTAGAGAACTGTCATTACGTTTCCAAAGACTAGAGAACTGTCATTACGTTTCCAAAGACTGGAGAACTGTCATTAAGTTTCCAAAGACTGGAGAACTATCATTATGTTTCCAAAGACTAGAGAACTGTCATTATGTTTCCAAAGACTAGAGAACTGTCATTATGTTTCCAAAGGGTTTAGAGAACCGTCATTAAGTTTCCAAAGACTGGAGAACTGTCATTATGTTTCCAAAGACTAGAGAACTGTCATTATGTTTCCAAAGACTGGAGAACTGTCATTACGTTTCCAAAGACTGGAGAACTGTCATTACGTTTCCAAAGACTGGAGAACTGGCATTACGTTTCCAAAGACTAGAGAACTGTCATTATGTTTCCAAAGGCTTTAGAGAACTGTCATTATGTTTCCAAAGGCTTTAGAGAACTGTCATTAAGTTTCCAAAGACTAGAGAACTGTCATTACGTTTCCAAAGGCTTTAGAGAACTGTCATTATGTTTCCAAAGACTAGAGAATTGTCATTATGTTTCCAAAGACTAGAGAACTGTCATTACGTTTCCAAAGACTTGAGAACTGTCATTATGTTTCCAAAGACTGGAGAACTGTCATTACGTTTCCAAAGGATTTAGAGAACTGTCATTATGTTTCCAAAGACTGGAGAACTGTCATTACGTTTCCAAAGGATTTAGAGAACTGTCATTAAGTTTCCAAAGACTGGAGAACTGTCATTATGTTTCCAAAGACTGGAGAACTGTCATTACGTTTCCAAAGACTGGAGAACTGTCATTACATTTCCAAAGACTAGAGAACTGTCATTACGTTTCCAAAGGCTTTAGAGAACTGTCATTATGTTTCCAAAGACTAGAGAACTGTCATTACGTTTCCAAAGACTAGAGAACTGTCATTATGTTTCCAAAGACTGGAGAACTGTCATTACGTTTCCAAAGGCTTTAGAGAACTGTCATTATGTTTCCAAAGACTAGAGAACTGTCATTATGTTTCCAAAGACTGGAAAACTGTCATTACGTTTCCAAAGGCTTTAGAGAACTGTCATTATGTTTCCAAAGACTGGAGAACTGTCATTACGTTTCCAAAGGATTTAGAGAACTGTCATTAAGTTTCCAAAGACTGGAGAACTGTCATTATGTTTCCAAAGACTGGAGAACTGTCATTACGTTTCCAAAGACTGGAGAACTGTCATTACATTTCCAAAGACTAGAGAACTGTCATTACGTTTCCAAAGGCTTTAGAGAACTGTCATTATGTTTCCAAAGACTAGAGAACTGTCATTACGTTTCCAAAGACTAGAGAACTGTCATTATGTTTCCAAAGACTGGAGAACTGTCATTACGTTTCCAAAGGCTTTAGAGAACTGTCATTATGTTTCCAAAGACTAGAGAACTGTCATTATGTTTCCAAAGACTGGAAAACTGTCATTACGTTTCCAAAGGCTTTAGAGAACTGTCATTATGTTTCCAAAGGCTTTAGAGAACTGTCATTATGTTTCCAAAGACTGGAGAACTGTCATTACGTTTCCAAAGACTAGAGAACTGTCATTATGTTTCCAAAGACTAGAGAACTGTCATTATGTTTCCAAAGGCTAGAGAACTGTCATTATGTTTCCAAAGGCTTTAGAGAACTGTCATTACGTTTCCAAAGACTGGAGAACTGTCATTACGTTTCCAAAGACTGGAGAACTGTCATTACGTTTCCAAAGGCTTTAGAGAACTGTCATTACGTTTCCAAAGACTGGAGATCTGTCATTACGTTTCCAAAGACTGGAGAACTGTCATTACGTTTCCAAAGACTGGAGAACTGTCATTATGTTTCCAAAGACTGGAGAACTGTCATTATGTTTCCAAAGACTGGAGAACTGTCATTACGTTTCCAAAGACTGGAGAACTGTCATTACATTTCCAAAGACTAGAGAACTGTCATTACGTTTCCAAAGACTGGAGAACTGCCATTAAGTTTCCAAAGACTGGAGAACTGTCATTATGTTTCCAAAGGCTAGAGAACTGTAATTATGTTTCCAAAGGCTTTAGAGAACTGTCATTATGTTTCCAAAGGCTAGAGAACTGTCATTACGTTTCCAAAGACTAGAGAACTGTCATTACGTTTCCAAAGACTGGAGAACTGTCATTCAGTTTCCAAAGACTGGAGAACTGTCATTATGTTTCCAAAGACTAGAGAACTGTCCTTATGTTTCCAAAGACTAGAGAACTGTCATTATGTTTCCAAAGGGTTTAGAGAACCGTCATTAAGTTTCCAAAGACTGGAGAACTGTCATTATGTTTCCAAAGACTGGAGAACTGTCATTACGTTTCCAAAGACTGGAGAACTGTCATTACATTTCCAAAGACTAGAGAACTGTCATTACGTTTCCAAAGGCTTTAGAGAACTGTCATTATGTTTCCAAAGACTAGAGAACTGTCATTACGTTTCCAAAGACTAGAGAACTGTCATTATGTTTCCAAAGACTGGAGAACTGTCATTACGTTTCCAAAGGCTTTAGAGAACTGTCATTATGTTTCCAAAGACTAGAGAACTGTCATTATGTTTCCAAAGACTGGAAAACTGTCATTACGTTTCCAAAGGCTTTAGAGAACTGTCATTATGTTTCCAAAGGCTTTAGAGAACTGTCATTATGTTTCCAAAGACTGGAGAACTGTCATTACGTTTCCAAAGACTAGAGAACTGTCATTATGTTTCCAAAGACTAGAGAACTGTCATTATGTTTCCAAAGGCTAGAGAACTGTCATTATGTTTCCAAAGGCTTTAGAGAACTGTCATTACGTTTCCAAAGACTGGAGAACTGTCATTACGTTTCCAAAGACTGGAGAACTGTCATTACGTTTCCAAAGGCTTTAGAGAACTGTCATTACGTTTCCAAAGACTGGAGATCTGTCATTACGTTTCCAAAGACTGGAGAACTGTCATTACGTTTCCAAAGACTGGAGAACTGTCATTATGTTTCCAAAGACTGGAGAACTGTCATTATGTTTCCAAAGACTGGAGAACTGTCATTACGTTTCCAAAGACTGGAGAACTGTCATTACATTTCCAAAGACTAGAGAACTGTCATTACGTTTCCAAAGACTGGAGAACTGCCATTAAGTTTCCAAAGACTGGAGAACTGTCATTATGTTTCCAAAGGCTAGAGAACTGTAATTATGTTTCCAAAGGCTTTAGAGAACTGTCATTATGTTTCCAAAGGCTAGAGAACTGTCATTACGTTTCCAAAGACTAGAGAACTGTCATTACGTTTCCAAAGACTGGAGAACTGTCATTCAGTTTCCAAAGACTGGAGAACTGTCATTATGTTTCCAAAGACTAGAGAACTGTCCTTATGTTTCCAAAGACTAGAGAACTGTCATTATGTTTCCAAAGGGTTTAGAGAACCGTCATTAAGTTTCCAAAGACTGGAGAACTGTCATTATGTTTCCAAAGACTAGAGAACTGTCATTATGTTTCCAAAGACTGGAGAACTGTCATTACGTTTCCAAAGACTGGAGAACTGTCATTACGTTTCCATAGACTGGAGAACTGGCATTACGTTTCCAAAGACTAGAGAACTGTCATTATGTTTCCAAAGGCTTTAGAGAACTGTCATTATGTTTCCAAAGGCTTTAGAGAACTGTCATTAAGTTTCCAAAGACTAGAGAACTGTCATTACGTTTCCAAAGGCTTTAGAGAACTGTCATTATGTTTCCAAAGACTAGAGAATTGTCATTATGTTTCCAAAGACTAGAGAACTGTCCTTACGTTTCCAAAGACTTGAGAACTGTCATTATGTTTCCAAAGACTGGAGAACTGTCATTACGTTTCCAAAGGATTTAGAGAACTGTCATTATGTTTCCAAAGACTGGAGAACTGTCATTACGTTTCCAAAGGATTTAGAGAACTGTCATTATGTTTCCAAAGACTAGAGAACTGTCATTATGTTTCCAAAGACTGGAGAACTGTCATTATGTTTCCAAAGACTGGAGAACTGGCATTACGTTTCCAAAGACTGGAGAACTGTCATTACGTTTCCAAAGGCTTTAGAGAACTGTCATTATGTTTCCAAAGGCTTTAGAGAACTGTCATTATGTTTCCAAAGACTGGAGAACTGTCATTACGTTTCCAAAGACTAGAGAACTGTCATTATGTTTCCAAAGACTAGAGAACTGTCATTATGTTTCCAAAGGCTAGAGAACTGTCATTATGTTTCCAAAGGCTTTAGAGAACTGTCATTACGTTTCCAAAGACTGGAGAACTGTCATTACGTTTCCAAAGACTGGAGAACTGTCATTACGTTTCCAAAGACTGGAGAACTGTCATTACGTTTCCAAAGACTGGAGAACTGTCATTACGTTTCCAAAGACTGGAGAACTGTCATTACGTTTCCAAAGACTGGAGAACTGTCATTATGTTTCCAAAGGCTAGAGAACTGTCATTATGTTTCCAAAGGCTTTAGAGAACTGTCATTATGTTTCCAACGGCTAGAGAACTGTCATTACGTTTCCAAAGACTAGAGAACTGTCATTACGTTTCCAAAGACTGGAGAACTGTCATTAAGTTTCCAAAGACTGGATAACTGTCATTATGTTTCCAAAGACTGGAGAACTGGCATTACATTTCCAAAGGCTTTAGAGAACTGTCATTATGTTTCCAAAGGCTTTAGAGAACTGTCATTATGTTTCCAAAGACTGGAGAACTGTCATTACGTTTCCAAAGACTAGAGAACTGTCATTATGTTTCCAAAGACTAGAGAACTGTCATTATGTTTCCCAAGACTGGAGAACTGGCATCACGTTTCCAAAGACTGGAGAACTGTCATTACGTTTCCAAAGACTGGAGAACTGTCATTACGTTTCCAAAGACTAGAGAACTGTCATTATGTTTCCAAAGACTGGAGAACTGTCATTACGTTTCCAAAGACTGGAGAACTGTCATTACGTTTCCAAAGACTGGAGAACTGTCATTACGTTTCCAAAGACTGGAGAACTGTCATGAAGTTTCCAAAGACTGGAGAACTGTCATTAAGTTTCCAAAGACTGGAGAACTGTCATTATGTTTCCAAAGGCTAGAGAACTGTCATTATGTTTCCAAAGGCTTTAGAGAACTGTCATTATGTTTCCAAAGGCTAGAGAACTGTCATTATGTTTCCAAAGATTAGAGAACTGTCATTACGTTTCCAAAGACTGGAGAACTGTCATTAAGTTTCCAAAGACTGGAGAACTGTCATTATGTTTCCAAAGACTAGAGAACTGTCATTATGTTTCCAAAGACTAGAGAACTGTCATTAAATTTCCAAAGACTAGAGAACTGTCATTATGTTTCCAAAGACTGGAGGACTGTCATTACGTTTCCAAAGGCTTTAGAGAACTGTCATTATGTTTCCAAAGACTAGAGAACTGTCATTACGTTTCCAAAGACTAGAGAACTGTCATTATGTTTCCAAAGACTGGAGAACTGTCATTATGTTTCCAAAGACTGGAGAACTGGCATTATGTTTCCAAAGACTGGAGAACTGTCATTACGTTTCCAAAGGCTTTAGAGAACTGTCATTATGTTTCCAAAGGCTTTAGAGAACTGTCATTATGTTTCCAAAGACTGGAGAACTGTCATTACGTTTCCAAAGACTAGAGAACTGTCATTATGTTTCCAAAGACTAGAGAACTGTCATTATGTTTCCAAAGGCTAGAGAACTGTCATTATGTTTCCAAAGGCTTTAGAGAACTGTCATTACGTTTCCAAAGACTGGAGAACTGTCATTACGTTTCCAAAGACTGGAGAACTGTCATTACGTTTCCAAAGGCTTTAGAGAACTGTCATTACGTTTCCAAAGACTGGAGATCTGTCATTACGTTTCCAAAGACTGGAGAACTGTCATTACGTTTCCAAAGGCTTTAGAGAACTGTCATTACGTTTCCAAAGGCTTTAGAGAACTGTCATTATGTTTCCAAAGACTGGAGAACTGTCATTACGTTTCCAAAGACTGGAGAACTGTCATTATGTTTCCAAAGGCTTTAGAGAACTGTCATTACGTTTCCAAAGGCTTTAGAGAACTGTCATTATGTTTCCAAAGGCTTTAGAGAACTGTCATTACGTTTCCAAAGACTGGAGATCTGACATTACGTTTCCAAAGACTGGAGAACTGTCATTACGTTTCCAAAGACTGGAGAACTGTCATTACGTTTCCAAAGACTGGAGAACTGTCATTATGTTTCCAAAGGCTAGAGAACTGTCATTATGTTTCCAAAGGCTTTAGAGAACTGTCATTACGTTTCCAAAGACTGGAGAACTGTCATTACGTTTCCAAAGACTGGAGAACTGTCATTAAGTTTCCAAAGACTGGAGAACTGTCATTATGTTTCCGAAGGCTAGAGAACTGTCATTATGTTTCCAAAGGCTTTAGAGAACTGTCATTATGTTTCCAAAGGCTAGAGAACTGTCATTATGTTTCCAAAGGCTAGAGAACTGTCATTACGTTTCCAAAGACTAGAGAACTGTCATTACGTTTCCAAAGACTGGAGAACTGTCATTAAGTTTCCAAAGACTGGAGAACTGTCATTATGTTTCCAAAGACTGGAGAACTGTCATTATGTTTCCAAAGGCTATAGAGAACTGTCATTACGTTTCCAAAGATTGGAGAACTGTCGTTATGTTTCCAAAGACTAGAGAACTGTCATTATGTTTCCAAAGGCTAGAGAACTGGCATTATGTTTCCAAAGACTAGAGAACTGTCATTACGTTTCCAAAGACTGGAGAACTGTCATTATGTTTCCAAAGACTGGAGAACTGTCATTACGTTTCCAAAGGCTTTAGAGAACTGTCATTACATTTCCAAAGGCTTTAGAGAACTGTCATTATGTTTCCAAAGACTGGAGAACTGTCATTACGTTTCCAAAGACTGGAGAACTGTCATTATGTTTCCAAAGGCTTTAGAGAACTGTCATTACGTTTCCAAAGGCTTTAGAGAACTGTCATTATGTTTCCAAAGGCTTTAGAGAACTGTCATTACGTTTCCAAAGACTGGAGATCTGACATTACGTTTCCAAAGACTGGAGAACTGTCATTACGTTTCCAAAGACTGGAGAACTGTCATTACGTTTCCAAAGACTGGAGAACTGTCATTATGTTTCCAAAGGCTAGAGAACTGTCATTATGTTTCCAAAGGCTTTAGAGAACTGTCATTACGTTTCCAAAGACTGGAGAACTGTCATTACGTTTCCAAAGACTGGAGAACTGTCATTAAGTTTCCAAAGACTGGAGAACTGTCATTATGTTTCCGAAGGCTAGAGAACTGTCATTATGTTTCCAAAGGCTTTAGAGAACTGTCATTATGTTTCCAAAGGCTAGAGAACTGTCATTATGTTTCCAAAGGCTAGAGAACTGTCATTACGTTTCCAAAGACTAGAGAACTGTCATTACGTTTCCAAAGACTGGAGAACTGTCATTAAGTTTCCAAAGACTGGAGAACTGTCATTATGTTTCCAAAGACTGGAGAACTGTCATTATGTTTCCAAAGGCTATAGAGAACTGTCATTACGTTTCCAAAGATTGGAGAACTGTCGTTATGTTTCCAAAGACTAGAGAACTGTCATTATGTTTCCAAAGGCTAGAGAACTGGCATTATGTTTCCAAAGACTAGAGAACTGTCATTACGTTTCCAAAGACTGGAGAACTGTCATTATGTTTCCAAAGACTGGAGAACTGTCATTATGTTTCCAAAGGCTTTAGAGAACTGTCATTATGTTTCCAAAGGCTTTAGAGAACTGTCATTACGTTTCCAAAGACTAGAGAACTGTCATTATGTTTCCAAAGACTGGAGAACTGTCATTACGTTTCCAAAGGCTTTAGAGAACTGTCATTACGTTTCCAAAGGCTTTAGAGAACTGTCATTGTGTTTCCAAAGGCTTTAGAGAACTGTCATTATGTTTCCAAAGGCTTTAGAGAACTGTCATTGTGTTTCCAAAGGCTTTAGAGAACTGTCATTATGTTTCCAAAGACTGGAGAACTGTCATTATGTTTTCAAAGACTAGAGAACTGTCATTATGTTTCCAAAGGCTTTAGAGAACTGTCATTATGTTTCCAAAGGCTTTAGAGAACTGTCATTATGTTTCCAAAGACTGGAGAACTGTCATTATGTTTCCAAAGACTGGAGAACTGTCATTACGTTTCCAAAGACTGGAGAACTGTCATTATGTTTCCAAAGGCTTTAGAGAACTGTCATTATGTTTCCAAAGACTGGAGAACTGTCATTATGTTTCCAAAGACTGGAGAACTGTCATTATGTTTCCAACGGCTTTAGAGAACTGTCATTATGTTTCCAAAGACTGGAGAACTGTCATTATGTTTCCAAAGACTGGACAACTGTCATTACATTTCCAAAGACTGGAGAACTGTCATTATGTTTCCAAAGGCTTTAGAGAACTGTCATTATGTTTGCAAAGACTGGAGAACTGTCATTATGTTTCCAAAGACTGGAGAACTGTCATTATGTTTCCAAGGGCTTTAGAGAACTGTCATTACGTTTCCAAAGATTGGAGAACTGTCATTATGTTTCCAAAGACTGGAGAACTGTCATTATGTTTCCAAAGACTAGAGAACTGTCATTATGTTTCCAAAGACTAGAGAACTGTCATTATGTTTCCAAAGACTGGAGAACTGTCATTATGTTTCCAAAGACTGGAGAACTGTCATTGAGTTTCCAAAGACTGGAGAACTGTCATTACGTTTCCAAAGACTAGAGAACTGTCATTACGTTTCCAAAGGCTTTAGAGAACTGTCATTATGTTTCCAAAGGCTTTAGAGAACTGTCATTACGTTTCCAAAGACTGGAGAACTGTCATTATGTTTCCAAAGACTGGAGAACTGTCATTACGTTTCCAAAGACTGGAGAACTGTCATTATGTTTCCAAAGGCTTTAGAGAACTGTCATTATGTTTCCAAAGACTGGAGAACTGTCATTATGTTTCCAAAGACTGGAGAACTGTCATTATGTTTCCAACGGCTTTAGAGAACTGTCATTATGTTTCCAAAGACTGGAGAACTGTCATTATGTTTCCAAAGACTGGAGAACTGTCATTACATTTCCAAAGACTGGAGAACTGTCATTATGTTTCCAAAGGCTTTAGAGAACTGTCATTTTGTTTGCAAAGACTGGAGAACTGTCATTATGTTTCCAAAGACTGGAGAACTGTCATTATGTTTCCAAAGGCTATAGAGAACTGTCATTACGTTTCCAAAGATTGGAGAACTGTCGTTATGTTTCCAAAGACTGGAGAACTGTCATTATGTTTCCAAAGACTGGAGAACTGTCATTATGTTTCCAAAGACTAGAGAACTGTCATTATGTTTCCAAAGACTGGAGAACTGTCATTATGTTTCCAAAGACTAGAGAACTGTCATTATGTTTCCAAAGACTGGAGAACTGTCATTATGTTTCCAAAGACTGGAGAACTGTCATTACGTTTCCAAAGACTGGAGAACTGTCATTACGTTTCCAAAGACTGGAGAACTGTCATTATGTTTCCAAAGAGTCGAGAACTGTCATTACGTTTCCAAAGACTGGAGAACTGTCATTATGTTTCCGAAGACTAGAGAACTGTCATTAGGTCTCCAAGGTGGCATAGCAGTTCAGACGTCTTTTGTCCTCGTCTTGTCGTGTCCTGTATATATATATATTTACAACTTTTTCACATACATTTTATTTTTATTTTCCATCAACTCATCTTCAAAACACTCTCCTGCAACCCGCCTCACCAATGTATATTTATAAAAAAGTATTATTTACCTCAGATCTGTAATCCTCCAAGAAGCTAGCCAGAAACTCCAAGAAGCTAGCCTGAAACTAGCCAGAAGCTAATCCAGAAGCTAGTTCAGAAGCTAGTTAGCTCCTTTACTGGCAAATCGTTTTGTGGTCATCAGCTATCCTTTAGCTCGAAAATCTATCGCCAGTTCTGTACGGCGCAGCGCGGCTCGGAACGGAACATACCGGACCAATTTTTCTCTCCATGTCCCTGGACATTCATACCCGGATCTCACAGCTAGCTAGCTGCTATCCGTGTGACCATCGGAGCTAGCAAGCTCCGTCAATCACTCCTGAGTTCCATCAATCACACCTGGGCTGCAGTCACCTATCCGGACCCGTTTTACTGCCTTCGCGGAGCCCCACCGGGCCTTCACAACTGGACTGCCGACGTTATCTACCCGAAGGAGTTATTCGGCCGGCTCCTCCGTCGCGACGTTACCTGAACGCCCATCTGCGGCCTGCTAACCGTTAGCTGTCTTACCGGCTGCTATCTGAATAGACAATCGGACAATTTTTTTATTATTATTTTTTTTAAATTATTTTTTAAATTATTATTATTATATTTTCTTCTTGGGCCTCTATAACTATATCTATTGTTTTTATTTTTGTTGTTGTTGTGTGATTTGGATTAATCCCCTCTACCACACGGAACCCCACTAATCTACTGACGGAACGTAAGGGGTGGCTAACAGACCTCCATCCTATGCTAGCTTGCTACCGATGCCCTGGCTAGCTGTCTAAATCACCAACCAACCTCTCCACTCACCGGACCCTTTTGATCACTCGACTAAGCATGCCTATCCTTAATGTCAATATGTCTTGTCCATTTCTGTTCTGGTTAGTGTTTATTGGCTTATTTCACTGTAGAGCCTCTAGTCCTGCTCACTATACCTTATCCAACCTATTAGTTCCACCACCCACACATGCAATGACATCTCCTGGTTTCAACGATGTTTCTAGAGACAATATCTCTCTCTTCATCACTCAATACCTAGGTTTACCTCCACTGTATTCACATCCTGCCATACATTTGTCTGTACATTATACCTTGATGCTATTTTATCGCCCCCAGAAACCTCCTTTTACTCTATGTTCCAGACGTTCTAGACGACCAATTCTCATAGCTTTTAGCCGTACCCTTATTCTACTCCTCCTATGTTCCTCTGGCGATGTAGAGGTGAATCCAGGCCCTGCAGTGCCTAGCTCCACTCCTATTCCCCAGGCGCTCTCTTTTGACGACTTCTGTAACCGTAATAGCCTTGGTTTCATGCATGTTAACATTAGAAGCCTCCTCCCTAAGTTTGTTCTATTCACTGCTTTAGCACACTCTGCCAACCCGGATGTTCTAGCTGTGTCTGAATCCTGGCTTAGGAAGACCACCAAAAATTCTGAAGTTTTAATTCCAAACTACAACATTTTCAGACAAGATAGAACTGCCAAAGGGGGCGGTGTTGCAATCTACTGCAAAGATAGCCTGCAGAGTTCTGTCCTACTATCCAGGTCTGTACCCAAACAATTTGAACTTCTACTTTTAAAAATCCACCTCTCTAAAAACAAGTCTCTCACCGTTGCCGCCTGCTATAGACCACCCTCTGCCCCCAGCTGTGCTCTGGACACCATATGTGAACTGATTGCCCCCCATCTATCTTCAGAGTTCGTGCTGCTAGGCGACCTAAACTGGAACATGCTTAACACCCCAGCCATCCTACAATCTAAACTTGATGCCCTCAATCTCACACAAATAATCAATGAACCTACCAGGTACCTCCCCAAAACCTTAAACACGGGCACCCTCATAGATATCATCCTAACCAACTTCCCCTCTAAATACACCTCTGCTGTCTTCAACCAAGATCTCAGCGATCACTGCCTCATTGCCTGCATCCGTAATGGGTCAGCGGTCAAACGACCTCCACTCATCACTGTAAAACGCTCCCTGAAACACTTCTGCGAGCAGGCCTTTCTAATCGACCTGGCCGGGGTATCCTGGAAGGATATTGATCTCATCCCGTCAGTAGAGGATGCCTGGATATTTTTTAAAAATGCCTTCCTAACCATCTTAAATAAACATGCCCCATTCAAGAAATTTAGAACCAGGAACAGATATAGCCCTTGGTTCTCCCCAGACCTGACTGCCCTTAACCAACACAAAAACATCCTATGGCGTTCTGCATTAGCATCGAACAGCCCCCGTGATATGCAGCTGTTCAGGGAAGCTAGAAATCATTATACACAGGCAGTTAGAAAAGCCAAGGCTAGCTTTTTCAAGCAGAAATTTGCTTCCTGCAACACTAACTCAAAAAAGTTCTGGGACACTGTAAAGTCCATGGAGAATAAGAACACCTCCTCCCAGCTGCCCACTGCACTGAAGATAGGAAACACTGTCACCACTGATAAATCCACCATAATTGAGAATTTCAATAAGCATTTTTCTACGGCTGGCCATGCTTTCCACCTGGCTACTCCTACCCCGGACAACAGCACTGCACCCCCAACAGCAACTCGCCCAAGCCTTCCCCATTTCTCCTTCTCCCAAATCCATTCAGCTGATGTTCTGAAAGAGCTGCAAAATCTGGACCCCTACAAATCAGCCGGGCTAGACAATCTGGACCCTTTCTTTCTAAAATTATCTGCCGAAATTGTTGCCACCCCTATTACTAGCCTGTTCAACCTCTCTTTCGTGTCGTCTGAGATTCCCAAAGATTGGAAAGCAGCTGCGGTCATCCCCCTCTTCAAAGGGGGGGACACTCTTGACCCAAACTGCTACAGACCTATATCTATCCTACCGTGCCTTTCTAAGGTCTTCGAAAGCCAAGTCAACAAACAGATTACCGACCATTTCGAATCTCACCATACCTTCTCTGCTATGCAATCTGGTTTCAGAGCTGGTCATGGGTGCACCTCAGCCACGCTCAAGGTCCTAAACGATATCTTAACCGCCATCGATAAGAAACATTACTGTGCAGCCGTATTCATTGATCTGGCCAAGGCTTTCGACTCTGTCAATCACCATATCCTCATCGGCAGACTCGACAGCCTTGGTTTCTCAAATGATTGCCTCGCCTGGTTCACCAACTACTTCTCTGATAGAGTTCAGTGTGTCAAGTCGGAGGGTCTGCTGTCCGGACCTCTGGCAGTCTCTATGGGGGTGCCACAGGGTTCAATTCTTGGACCGACTCTCTTCTCTGTATACATCAATGAGGTCGCTCTTGCTGCTGGTGAGTCCCTGATCCACCTCTACGCAGACGACACCATTCTGTATACTTCCGGCCCTTCTTTGGACACTGTGTTAACAACCCTCCAGGCAAGCTTCAATGCCATACAACTCTCCTTCCGTGGCCTCCAATTGCTCTTAAATACAAGTAAAACTAAATGCATGCTCTTCAACCGATCGCTACCTGCACCTACCCGCCTGTCCAACATCACTACTCTGGACGGCTCTGACTTAGAATACGTGGACAACTACAAATACTTAGGTGTCTGGTTAGACTGTAAACTCTCCTTCCAGACCCATATCAAACATCTCCAATCCAAAGTTAAATCTAGAATTGGCTTCCTATTTCGCAACAAAGCATCCTTCACTCATGCTGCCAAACATACCCTTGTAAAACTGACCATCCTACCAATCCTCGACTTTGGCGATGTCATTTACAAAATAGCCTCCAATACCCTACTCAACAAATTGGATGCAGTCTATCACAGTGCAATCCGTTTTATCACCAAAGCCCCATATACTACCCACCATTGCGACCTGTACGCTCTCGTTGGCTGGCCCTCGCTTCATACTCGTCGCCAAACCCACTGGCTCCATGTCATCTACAAGACCCTGCTAGGTAAAGTCCCCCCTTATCTCAGCTCGCTGGTCACCATAGCATCTCCCACCTGTAGCACACGCTCCAGCAGGTATATCTCTCTAGTCACCCCCAAGACCAATTCTTTCTTTGGCCGCCTCTCCTTCCAGTTCTCTGCTGCCAATGACTGGAACGAACTACAAAAATCTCTGAAACTGGAAACACTTATCTCCCTCACTAGCTTTAAGCACCAACTGTCAGAGCAGCTCACAGATTACTGCACCTGTACATAGCCCACCTAAAATTTAGCCCAAACAACTACCTCTTTCCCAACTGTATTTAATTTTTATTTATTTATTTATTTTGCTCCTTTGCACCCCATTATTTTTTTTTATTTCTACTTTGCACATTCTTCCATTGCAAAACTACCATTCCAGTATTTTACTTGCTATATTGTATTTACTTTGCCATCATGGCCTTTTTTTGCCTTTACCTCCCTTCTCACCTCATTTGCTCACATTGTATATAGACTTGTTTATACTGCATTATTGACTGTATGTTTGTTTTTACTCCATGTGTAACTCTGTGTCGTTTTATCTGTCGAACTGCTTTGCTTTATCTTGGCCAGGTCGCAATTGTAAATGAGAACTTGTTCTCAACTTGCCTACCTGGTTAAATAAAGGTAAAATAAAAAAAAAAAAAAATGTTTCCAAAGACTAGAGAACTGTCATTACGTTTCCAAAGACTGGAGAACTGTCATTATGTTTCCAAAGACTGGAGAACTGTCATTATGTTTCCAAAGACTGGAGAACTGTCATTATGTTTCCAAAGACTAGAGAACTGTCATTACGTTTCCAAATACTGGAGAACTGTCATTACGTTTCCGAAGACTAGAGAACTGGCATTATGTTTCCAAAGACTAGAGAACTGTCATTACGTTTCAAAGAGTCTAAATAAAGAACTGTCATTAAGCTGTACATAGCCCACCTATAATTTAGCCCAAACAACTACCTCTTTCCCTACTGTATTTATTTTATTTATTTATTTATTTTGCTCCTTTGCACCCCATTATTTGTATTTCTACTTTGCACATTCTTCCACTGCAAATCTACCATTCCAGTGTTTTACTTGCTATATTGTATTTACTTTGTCACCATGGCCTTTTTTTGCTCACATCGTATATAGACTTGTTCATACTGTATTATTGACTGTATGTTTGTGTTACTCCATGTGTAACTCTGTGTCGTTGTATCTGTCGAACTGCTTTGCTTTATCTTGGCCAGGTCGCAATTGTAAATGAGAACTTGTTCTCAACTTGCCTACCTGGTTAAATAAAGGTGAAATAAAAAAATAAAAAAAGTTAGCATAGGGTCTGCGTTAGCACCGGGTCTGAAATAGCACAAGGTATGCGTTAGCACCGGGTCTGAGATAGCATAGGGTCTGCGATAGCACAGGACAGTATTTAGAAAAAAGAAGCTTATTTCAGAACCACTCAATATATGCATTTAAGAAAATCCAATATTGCCACTTTTCCCCATTGCAACGGTTAAAAGGGGTTAGAGGGATAATTGCAGGGATAATTGCAGAGGCATAACTGTCTTTGAAAAACACCCTGCCGTGATGGAGACAGAGAGGTCAACTCAGATCGGGTGGAACTGTATGCTAGAGGAAAGCGTCCGTATTCCCCAGGGATTTGATTGCTGATGTCATATACAGACCATATGAATCATGTATATTTGAAAAGGAAAAGTATCAATAAGTCTTGGTAAAAGGGAAAGCTTTTCATCCTTAATGTTCAGCGGTATTGAACGAAGCATGCCGATTTCAAGTGAGTTTGTTCATCCTCTCCCCACATACTAAAGGCCACAGCTAGCCTCCGTGAATTGAAGAGAGGAAAGCCTTCACTCCAAATCAACATAACCTTCACTCCAAATCAAAAGTCCAAACGTACAACCTGATTTTGGACAAAAAAATACCTGGAAGGATTCCTACTAACAAAAAGTATTATTCCCAAGGACTATATAGCTAAATGCTCTGGCAAACCAACGACCAGCAAAAGAAGCACAACAGAAAATTGAAAACACCATTCAACATGGAACTGAGTGAGTGATGTTTAGTCTGAAGCTACTTTTAAAACCAAGAACAAAAATGAATTACAACAATCTATTTTACTTTATAAAGAATGAATGCTAAGTTAAGGCTACCAAGCTTGTTAGGACAGAACAGATCTCACTGCAACTTCCATTAGCACTGAGGTGTGAAGTGAGAGGTGTCAAAGCCCTCGAGCCCAACAATGACAGGAGAGTTTCACAGCCGACCCCACCCAAATGCAGAGGCCTTTGAAGCCCCTCCCTCTGTGCAGAGGTCATTACAATACAGTACCCCCTGGATGTAAACAATTTGAAGGCACGGAAATCATTTTAAAAAAGACAAGTAAGAGACACTTTTTGCTGACTGCTACTTATCTGAAGTTACGGATGAACTCTTATGCGCTTGTCATCCCCTAATGCCATAATTTGTACACCTCAACTCTCAGTGGAAAACACATTTATTTAACTTCTCTAGGATAGGGGGACAGTCGCGTCCCACTTGGCCAAAAGCCAGGGAAATGCATTAAAATCAAACTTTCATTAAATCACACATGTAAGATACTCAATTACAGCTACACTCGTGAATCCAGCCAACATGTCAGATTTTAAAAAGGCTTTTCAGGGAAAGCATAAGAAGCTATTATCTGATGATAGCACAACAGTAAACAAAGAGAGTAGCATATTTCAACCCTACAGGCGCTACACAAAACGCAGAAATAAAATATAAATCATGCCTTACCTTTGACGATTTAGGCACTAACAGTTTGTGGGCACTTTTTGTCACCGTTAAAGCGCAATTAATGTATTGTTTAGTGTTGTGTTGTGTAGTGGCTTTGCTGGGATGCATCCCAAACATTTTTGTTTGTTTGCCCCACCAAGATTGACATGCTAAAATAGCCTCTGATTGGATCCCACTCCTCTCTGGGAGCTGAGTTCTACTCATGTTGACTTGCTCCCACTCCTCTCTGGGAGCTGAGTTATACTCATGTTAACTGGCTCCCACTCCTCTCTGGTGGCTGAGTTCTACTTATGTTAACTGGCTCCCACTCCTCTCTGGTGGCTGAGTTCTACTCATGTTAACTGGCTCCCACTCCTCTCTGGTAGCTGAGTTCTACTCATGTTAACTGGCTCCCACTCCTCTCTGGTAGCTGAGTTCTACTCATGTTAACTTGCTCCCACTCCTCTCTGGGAGCTGCGTTCTACTCATGTTAACTAACTCCTACTACTCTCTGGGAGCTGCGTTCTACTCATGTTAACTGACTCCTACTACTCTCTGGGAGATGGTGTGACGGAACTGTGTGAAAGAGCTAATGTGAGATAATGTGACTACTCAGAAAGCTAGCGATTGCCACACATCTGTCTGGGCCCAACTTTATCGAATCATCACCATCACATCACTTTACATTATTTACTCAGCCAACACCATTATTTACTCAGCCAACACCATTATTTACTCAGCCAACACCATTATTTACCCAGCCAACACCATTATTTACTCAGCCAACACCATTATTTACTCAGCCAACACCATTATTTACTCAGCCAACACCATTATTTACTCAGCCAACACCATTATTTACTCAGCCAACACCATTATTTACTCAGCCAACACCATTATTTACTCAGCCAACACCATTATTTACTCAGCCAACACCATTATTTACTCAGCCAACACCATTACCAGACCCGACTTTAACATTTTAGTCACTTTCTGTCTGACACATTATCCATTTCCACTGTATAGCTAAATGAGAGGTTCAATCTGAGATGAAGCAGAGGTATGTATGCCGTCAGAGACGTTTCAATAGACAGGATGTGAAATACTACTAGTGAAAGAAGTCAGAAGTGTTGTAGAGGTTGAATCATAGCAGGGTTCATCAACAGGGTTTCCTACCAAGTTTTCTGAGCAAAAACTATTAAAAATAAACATTTATTTAATTTCATTGCTGGACATAAAACACCAGCAAATCAGCTCAAATTTATTTTAATTTGGGAAATTTGTTTTAAAAAAATGTCCCACGCTGAACAGAGAGATACACTACATGACCAAAAGTATGTGGACAGCAGCTTGTCAAACATCTCATTCCAAAATCATGGGCATTACAGTTTTTCCCAATTGTTTACGCACTCAAATTGGAACTTGAAACGCAATCACCGAAACCTGAAACTCATGTACCAGATCCCTAAACCAAGTCCGCAAATTTGCACAATTCCTGCTTTACACTCAGTTTTCAACTCTATATCACACTTTTTGCAAAACACTACACACAGTTCTCTACATTAGGCACAACATTCAAAATTAAAATATCTTCAGTCCCTTTGGAAAGCACCGCCAATCACAATGCCAATCTCTATACACCAATTGGCAACACCCACTCCTCACAGGTGTAACCACTAGTTGCTGAATTGTTCACTGAGAAATCAGAGCTTTTCAGAAACAACATCTGGGGTGGCAGCTTAGCCTAGAGGTTAGAGCGTTGGACTAGTAACCAAAAAGTTGCAAGATCAAATCCCCGAGCTGATGAGGTGCTGTGGTCAGACCAAAATAGGAGGCAGGATGCAGCCTGTAATGATGAGTGAACTGGAAGCAGGTGCAACATTTTAATAAAACAACAAAACCAAGAATATGACACTAACATAAGAAAGAACGCTGATACACAAGAACAATACCACCTGGTGAGTGGACCTGGGAGAGTGACATATAAAGGAGAGGAGATGAAGGTAATGATGGAGTCCAGGTGTGAATCATAATGATTCTCAGGTGTGTGTAATGATGAGTGCCAGGTGTGCGTAATGATGAATCCCAGCACCGGTGGTTAGTACTCTGGCGACGTCGTACTGTTAATTTTTTTCACCTTTATTTAACCAGGTAGGATTGAGAACAAGTTTTCATTTACAACTGCGACCTGGCCAAGATAAAGCAAAGCAGTGCAACACAAACAACAGGGTTACACATGGGATAAACAAATGTACAGTCAATAACACAATAGAAAAATCTATATACAGTGAGGGGAGGAGCAGACGTGACACAGCCTAATGTATTTTCTCTTACATTTTGCATGTGTTTTTTGTATTTTTGTGTTTAGAGTTTTGAAAGAATGAGCCACTTTCATTTGTTATTTTTGTACAGAGAACCCTTTATCTTCCTGAATGTTTTTCCTGGTTTTCTCCTGTTGGGTATGGAAAGTTTTACATACAAAACACAAGTGCTCAAAAATACTGCATTTTGCAAATAATTGACAATGTTTTTGTTACTGTATTGCATTTGTGTGTTTATTTATGTATGTTACGGTAATGTATAGCTTCTTTTACAACTGGCTACAGTGTAACACTGAACATACAAAAGCCCTAAACCTACTGATGGGATATTCATAGTAGTTGATCACATCAGTGTGTTGTTGGTTGGTAGATATATCTATTCATATGACGTGTGTCATTTCTGTGCAAAAAAAATTTTTCTTTCGAAAGAGAACAGTTTTGAATGCAGTATTCGGCATTTGCTAGAGATTTGTAGAGTTTTGTGGTTGTAGTTTTGTGTTTGGAGTTTTGGGAAAATGGGCCAAAGATTCAGGAAATGTGTGTGAAACTGTAATATGGAGTTGGTCCCCCCTTTGCTGATGTCAGAATTTTCTAAGAAGCCTTTCCACTAGATGTTGGAAAGGTGGCATCCTATCACGGTGCCACGTTGAAAGTCACTGAGCTCTTCAGTTAGGTCATTCTACTACTAATGTGTGTCTATGGAGATTGCATGGCTGCGTGCTCGATTTGATGCACCTGTCAGCAACAGGTGTGGCTGAAATAGCTGAATCCACTAATAGTGTATATGTGATCGTATACAAATGTAAGCAAGGTTTGAAAGTCTACAAATGATTTGCCCTTAT
>NC_034190.2:10056917-10129417 GCF_002021735.2 Oncorhynchus kisutch | reverse complement strand
TAAAGTGACTATGCATACATAATAACAGAGTAGCAGCGGCGTAAAGGTTGGGGCAATGGAAAGAGTCTGGGTAGTCATTTGATTAGATGTTCAGGGGTCTTATGGCTTGGGGTTAGAAGCTGTTTAGAAGCCTCTTGGACCTAGACTTGTTGCTCTGGTACCGCTTGCCATGCGGTAGCAAAGAGAACAGTCTTTGACAATGGTGGTTGGAGTCTAAGGCCTTCCTCTGAGACTGCCTGGTCTAGTGGTCCTGGATAGCAGGAGGCTTGGCCCCAGTGATGTACTGGACCGTACGCGCTACCCTCTGTAGTACGTTGCGGTCGGGGGTTGAGCAGTTGCCATACCAGGCAGTGATGCAACCAGTTAGGATGCTCTCGATGGTGCAGCGGTATAACATTTTGAGGATCTGGGGGCCCATGCCAAATCTTTTCAGTCTCCTGAGGGGGAACGGGTTTTGTCGTGCCCTCTTCATGACTGTCTTGGTATGCTTGGACCATGTTAGTTTGTTGGTGATGTGGACACCAAGGAACTTGAAGCTCTCAAACTACTCCACTACAGCCTCGTTGATGAGAATGGGGGCGTGCTCGGCCCTCCCACAGTGACCGTATGTACGTAAAGTCGTCGTTCAGCCACGACTCCGTGACACATAAGATATTACAGTTTTTAATCTTCCTCGTAGGTCATCAAATTTATTTTCCAATGATTGCACGTGAGGGTTTATTTGATCGCCTACGAATTCTCAGAAGGCAGCATGACCTCCGCCCTCTTTTCTGTTCATGCAAATGACGTGTTTTTGGGCCTGTTCCCGGGAAAGTAGTATGTCCTTCACGTCGGGCTCATCCGGCTCATTAAAGAAATAAAAAGCTTCTGCCAGTGTGATGTCCAGAAGTTATTTACGGTCATAAGAGACGGTAGCGGCAACATTATAAAATAAGTTACAAACAATGCAAAAAAACTAACAAAATAACACATTTGATTAGAAGCACGTAAAACGTCAGCCATCTTCTCCATCACCATGATACAGATTTCAATAGGGTGCCATTTGGGGCACAGTGGTGGAAAAGTACCCAATTTGTGATAAAAGTATAAATACCTTAATAGGCTGCCCTTCTGCACACCTGTTACCATCATTACACGCATTCGTGGTCATTGGACTCACCTGAGTTCCTTCACATTGTTGATTGCTCTATATCTGTCTGTTCCTCAGTTTTATTCCCCTTGTCAGCATTATTGTCGTAATGCCGTTTTTTTTCCCCTGTCCAGATGCTGTCCGCGTTTTGTTTAATGTTCGTTTTCCATTAAATGTTCCCTCCCCCTACTTGCTTCTCGTCTCCAGTGTCGGTCCCTACAAATAGAAAGTTAAAAGTCAGCCAGTAAATTACTGCTTGAGTAAAGTCTAAAAGTATTTGGTTAAAAAATATGCTGAAGTATCAAAAGTAAATGTATTTGCTAAAATATACTTAAGTCTCAAAAGTAAAAGTAAAAGTATAAATAATTTCAAATTCCTTATATTAAGCAAACCAGACGGTACAATTTTCTTGTTTTTAAAATGTACAGATAGCCAGGGGCACACTCCAACATGTAGACATAATTGACAAATTATGCATTCGTGTTAGGTTTAGTTTAGTTTAGTTTAGTCTGCCAGATCAGAGGCAGTAGGGTTGACCACGTGTTCTCTTGATAAGTGTTTGACTTGGGCCATTTTCTTGTCCTGCTAAGCATTCAAAATGTAACGAGTACTTTTAGGTTTCAGGGAAAATGTATGGAGTAAAAAGTACATTATTTTCTTTAGGAGTGTAACTGAAGTAAAAGTAAAAGTAGTCTAAAAAAATGTATAGTAAAGTACAGATACCCTAAAAACGTAGTACTTTTAAGTATTTGTTACTTAAGTACAACACTGGCCTAGGGCAGAACAAAAGACTCGTACCTACTTTGTCTTGACCTGATTAAAACAAATATTCCTAACAACTCCTAACTCTCTTCATCACATTCAATCAATTTGATGATATCATCGTTGGTTTTATGCCATGTTTCATGCTAAACTGGTTAACATGGTGTTTTGTAGCATAACATTAAAAAAAAACATTGCACTGCCTTACTGCCAAAAATAGAATAGGCAATGTGACTGATATTTTATGAGGGAAGGGCAGCCTTAAATATGCTTATTAATGTATTAATAACTATGCATCAATAATGAATACAGAGCATTTCATGTTCATATCCATTTGTACAGAACAGGTACAACATACAGGTGTTTTTTTTCCAACACGAGAAGCTTTGTTATGGCTCCAGAATCACCGGGTACATTTTCTCTGTGTCACTGATGTCAATCATCTCTGTCAAACAATGTAATGGGAGGTCAATTAGAAAGAAGATTTAACATCCATCCAGCAGGCAATGTGTCGTGACAAAAAGTGGTCAAGTGTTATCCCGTGGTACTGACGTCAGTCCCGCTGTGCAGCTGTACTGTAATCACATTATTACATTGTCTAATTGGTCGACGAGTGGTTTCAGAGGTTTCAGAGGTTTCAGAGGTTTCAGTGGTTTCAGAGGTTTCAGAGGCTTCAGAGGTTTCAGTGGTTTCAGAGGTTTCAGAGGTTTCAGAGGTTTCAGTGGTTTCAGTGGTTTCAGTGGTTTCAGAGGTTTCTGAGGCTTCAGAGGTTTCATTGGTTTCAGAGGTTTCAGAGGTTTCAGAGGTTTCAGAACCTCCCATGGTTTTGGGGCAGAGACCTTTTTCGCGATCCTGTGACCTGACCTGGCACGAGTGTGGGTCCTACTTATCGGTTTACAGTTTAACTATGGACAGGTCACAGGGCCAGGAAAAACTCCTACATACAGTGCCTTTCGAAAGTATTCGGCCCCCTTGAACTTTGCGACCTTTTGCCACATTTCAGGCTTCAAACATAAAGATATAAAACTGTATTTTTTTGTGAAGAATCAACAACAAGTGGGACACAATCATGAAGTGGAACGACATTTATTGGATATTTCAAACCTTTTTAAGAAATCAAAAACTGAAAAATTGGGCGTGCAAAATTATTCAGCCCCTTTACTTTCAGTGCAGCAAACTCTCTCCAGAAGTTCAGTGAGGATCTCTGAATGATCCAATGTTGACCTAAATGACTAATGATGATAAATACAATCCACCTGTGTGTAATCAAGTCTCCGTATAAATGCACCTGCACTGTGAAAGTCTCAGAGGTCCGTTAAAAGCGCAGAGAGCATCATGAAGAACAAGGAACACACCAGGCAGGTCCGAGATACTGTTGTGAAGAAGTTTAAAGCTGGATTTGGATACAAAAAGATTTCCCAAGCTTTAAACATCCCAAGGAGCACTGTGCAAGCGATAATATTGAAATGGAAGGAGTATCAGACCACTGCAAATCTACCAAGACCTGGCCGTCCCTCTAAACTTTCAGCTCATACAAGGAGAAGACTGATCAGAGATGCAGCCAAGAGGCCCATGATCACTCTGCATGAACTGCAGAGATCTACAGCTGAGGTGGGAGACTCTGTCCATAGGACAACAATCAGTCGTATATTGCACAAATCTGGCCTTTATGGAAGAGTAGCAAGAAGAAAGCCATTTCTTAAAGATATCCATAAAAAGTGTAGTTTAAAGTTTGCCACAAGCCACCTGGGAGACACACCAAACATGTGGAAGAAGGTGCTCTGGTCAGATGAAACCAAAATTGAACTTTTTGGCAACAATGCAAAACGTTATGTTTGGCGTAAAAGCAACACAGCTCATCACCCTGAACACACCATCCCCACTATCAAACATGGTGGTGGCAGCATCATGGTTTGGGCCTGCTTTTTTTCAGCAGGGACAGGGAAGATGGTTAAAATTGATGGGAAGTTGGATGGAGCCAAATACAGGACCATTCTGGAAGATGGAGTCTGCAAAAGACCTGAGACTGGGACAGAGATGTGTCTTCCAACAAGACAATGATCCAAAACATAAAGCAAAATCTACAATGGAATGGTTCAAAAATAAACATATCCAGGTGTTAGAATGGCCAAGTCAAAGTCCAGACCTGAATCCAATCGAGAATCTGTGGAAAGAACTGAAAACTGCTGTTCACAAATGCTCTCCATCCAACCTCACTGAGCTCGAGCTGTTTTGCAAGGAGGAATGGGTAACAATTTCAGTCTCTCAATGTGCAAAACTGATAGAGACATACCCCAAGCGACTTACAGCTGTAATCGCAGCAAAAGGTGGCGCTACAAAGTATTAACTTAAGGGGGCTGAATAATTTTGCACGCCCAATTTTTCAGCTTTTGATTTGTTAAAAAAGTTTGAAATATCCAATAAATGTCGTTCCACTTCATGATTGTGTCCCACTTGTTGTTGATTCTTCACAAAAAAATACAGTTTTATATCTTTATGTTTGAAGCCTGAAATGTGGCAAAAGGTCACAAAGTTCAAGGGGGCCGAATACTTTCGCAAGGCACTGTATATAGTATAGTCTATTAAGTCTATTAATCCTAATAATATTAATGGGAATAACACTGTTGTCAAATGACTCCCACTGATTCCCACCAACTCCCAATGACTCCCACTGATGCCACTGACTCCCACGGACTCCCACTGACTCCCACTGACTCCCATGGACTCCCACTGACTCCCACGGACTCCCACTGACTCCCACTGATTCCCACTGATTCCCACTGACTTTGACTGACTCCCACTGATTCCTACTGACTCGCAATAACTCCCACTGACTCCCACTGATTCCTACTGTCTCCCAACGACTCCCACTGACTCCTAATTACTCCCACTAACTCCCACTGATTCCTACTGACTCCCACTGATTCCCACTAACTCCCACGATTCCTACTGACTCCCACTGACTCCCACTGATTCCTACTAACTCCCACTGATTCCTACTGACTCCCACTGATTCCTACTGACTCCCACTGATTCCCACTGACTTTGACTGAGTCCCACCGATTCCTACTGTCTCCCACTGACTCCCACTACGGTACATAAGCTGTAACTCTTATCATTCTAAAAACATCATTAGTATTTAATTTACATTATTCAGTCAATTGCTTGAGTCGCTCAGTCGTAGTCACCCTTACACCAGGCCATGCTCCCTGCATAGCCATTTACATAAGGATACATAAGAATACACAGGGAAACAATCACATGATGCAAAATGGCTGACGCTTTTAGACAGTTGCCAATCTGCGTCCCAAAATGGCACCCTATTCCTTATTTAGTGCACAAATTTTGACCAGCTGTAATTTGGGACGCACACTTGAAAAAACATTTTATAATTCAGGACACGTCGGCACTGATTGCTAAAAACTTTAACACATTTGTCAGCGGGTGTGACTGTTCAACTTTCATCCCTGGTTAATTTACAAAACACACACGCGCACACGCACACACACACACACACGCGCGCGCACACATGCGCACACACACACACGCACACGCACACACGCACACACACAAACAAAACAAACTTCGATGTGTTTAAACAAATGATTCTCATTTTATCACTTCACCTCACTCTCCTGACATACGGAGCTTTTCCCCCTCTCTCTTAATGGATTCAATTTGATCATTACTTTAACAGCGATGCCTTTCCTGCACGCATGCTAAAAGCTTGATCTTTTGCAAACAATGAGCTGTCCAACCTTTGCCTGTCAACTCTGTCTGAGGTCCCAGTCCATTAAGCAAGTGGAGTGTGAGCGCAGCACAGTGTGGAGCCACAAGGCGAGGCTGAGCTCGCCCTGTCACACTGCTTACTTATCCCCATCAGCACATCAGGTCTCTAACGGCAGCCCATGCCAAGCAGGAGACAAGTGACACACAGGGAGAGAGGAGGAGGGGGGGGGAGAGAGAAAGAAAACAGAGAGAGGAGTAAATTGGCCACTTGTCTTGATACTTTGAAGTGTAATGTATCATTGTTGTCTCATGGTTTATTGATTTGTTGTCAAGGCTTTAAGCAGGCAAGAGATACAGTATCTCTCCTTCCTTTTCAGACATTTGCTAGTTTCTTACCGTGACTGTATGTCGTTTACTTCAGTATATGAATAGAATGCATAAACAGTCAGTGCACAGCAGAATGAATCCATCCGCACCTTCACCTCCTACTAGATCATATACACTCTAAGGAGTGTGAAGACTTTCTGAAGGCACTGTATAATATAAGCCTATCTGAGGCAGAATCCTCTCCTCTACGTTGAGAGAGAGAAGCTTCAGAGCGGAGAAAGCCCTCCTGGTGCTTCCTGGACCATTACTAACTCATTAAATATAAAACTGGGGAATGTTTATGATATGGATATATAGAAGCAGCAGAGGGAAATAGCAAGAGAGGGAGGGAGAGTGAGAGAGAGAGAGAGAGAGAGGAAAGAGATGAGAGAAAGAGATGAGAGAGAGGAAATAGATGAGAGAAAGAGATGAGAGAGAGGAAATAGATGCGAGAAAGAGATGACAGAGAGATAAAGAGATGAGAGAGAGAGATAAAGAGATGAGAGAAAGAGATGAGAGAGATAAAGAGATGACAGAGAGAGAGAGAGAGAGAGATAAACAGATGACAGAAAGAGATGAGAGAAAGAGATGAGAGAAAGAGAGAGAATGGAAAAAGGGGGAAAGATAGAACATGAGGATAGAGTCCCAGTTCTTTTAAAAGCTTTCTCTCTCTCTCTCTCTCTCCCTGTGATAGCGCATTCAACATAGCGTCAGGACAACAGGGCCCTGTTGCAAAGACCCAGACTTTGATCTCCAGCAGCTGTTGTGTCAGTTCATCTCTACAGGAACCTGCATGGAAGACATCACTGTTCATCAGACTGCCGGCCTGCAGGCTACATAGGGTTTAACTTTCAAATGGGAACCTCCGTACCGCCGACTCTGTGAATGAACCTGCCTCTTCTTCTCCTCATCGAGCTCAGGCTAAACCCCTCACCAGATGAACAACGCTGTCTGAAAACCCCCCAGCCTCTGCCGGCATCCTTTGGTGCTGCCCAATTCCAATGGTCGACCTGCA
Source organism: Oncorhynchus kisutch (assembly GCF_002021735.2). Lineage (NCBI taxonomy): Eukaryota > Metazoa > Chordata > Actinopteri > Salmoniformes > Salmonidae > Oncorhynchus > Oncorhynchus kisutch. The sequence continues at coordinate 10,122,416 of NC_034190.2, read as the reverse complement.
CTCCATTTCCAATCAGAACCATGACCAATGGGTAGCAGTGCGAGACAGCAGTACTCGCATGAGGCCTTTTAATGAACATTTCAGCAGGAAAATCAATATGAACGTCGAGGTTGGGGAAAGGACACACTGGGAGACATCAGAACAACCTGGCTTCGCTCCATATACCAACCACAGACATGACTGGGGCGTATTTATCTCTGTCAAAGTGTAGCACTCTTGTCCATCAGAGTTTGTGTCTGTGAGTGTTTGGTAAGTACGCTTTCTGAATATGGGTGCTGGCCATGTGGGTGGATTCTTGGACAATGTGTACACGAATGGAGTCACAAGGCTAATAACAGGCTTAATTACAGTGCCTTCAGAAATTATTCAATCCCCTTGACTTTTTCCACATTTTGTTGTGTTACACAAATTGGGATTAAAATGTATTTAATTCTCTTTAAAAAAAAAAATGTACGATCTACATGAAATACTCTGTAATGTCAAAGTGGAGGAAAATTTAAAACATTTTCAAAATATGAATGAAAAATAAAACATGAATGACCAAAAGATTGTTGACACCTGCTCGTCGAACAACTCATTCTAAAATGGGAAATAATTTGGAGTTGGTACCCTCTTTGTTGCTATAACAGCCTCCACTCTTCTGAGAAGGCTTTCCACTAGATGTTGGAACATTGCTACGGGGACTTGCTTCCATTCAGCCACAAAAGCATTAGTGAGGTCGGGCACTGATGTTGGGAGATTAGACCTGGCTCACAGTCGGTGTTCAAATTCATCCCAAAGGTGTTCGATGGGGTTGAGGTCAGGGCTCTGTGCAGGCCAGTCAAGTTCTTCCACACCGATCTTGACAAACCATTTCTGTATGGATCTTGCTTTGTTAGACATAGGTTTAATCTTAGACACATTGGGAATTCAACAAACTTCAGGCTGACTTTTCAGTTGCTGAAAAATCGTTGAAATCTCATTAATCAACGTCTCTACCTAATATTACCCATATTTCCACAGTGAAATAACGTGGTGTGCCCAGTGGGTACCATCTGTTCTCTTTCACTTCAACAATAGCCATCCACCGCACTCTCGCTCTTTCAGCGCAGACTTAATTTCCTTCTGGAAAAAACCCTACAAATCAATCAAATTGTATAAATTGGTCATTATTTGACAATATATATTGTATCAGGCAGCTTAGGCTCTTTCTGCCAGAGAGAGCAAGAGAGAGAGAGAGAGAGAGAGAGAGAGAGAGAGAGAGAGAGAGAGAGTCTGAAGATGCTAGGCTAGCTGCTCTGACTGCATGCCTTTGTAGCTCTGATACTAAATTGACTTCATATGCCTCTGAAATCACTGAGGGAATGATTGATGAGATTGGCCATCATAAAAAAAGAAATATAGGCATTTTTTTATAAAAAAAAATGAATTAAAGCAATCCTGTGTTTGTGCAGCACGGCAAGGCCCTGGGGACCTCTGCCAGCATGTTTCAGATCTCACACGAGGGAGGAGAGGGAGGACGGACAACTTTGGTCTGTTGGGATGAAGGAAATTCAGAAAATTAAGGAAACTCACAGGTGCACAGTGGGCAGACTGACCGTAGTCATAGCAACAGCAAAAAACTGTATGCGTTCATTTGGCCCCAAAGCAGCTGGCCAAGTCCACCCTTTGACATGTTTGAAAGAGGCCAATGAGAGAGGCAGAATACTTCTTCACCCCACAGCAGATGGTGATAAAGTTGTAATCTTGCCTTCATACACATAGTGCCCCTGAGGAGTAAGAGGTAAGGTAGAACGGGCCCTGTCATGATTGTGAATGCATCATCGGTAGCTTCTAGTCCTAGTGAGAAGGGCTAGTGAACCCCCACGGGACAGGGGTGCTGGGGTCTGCAATGATTACCATAAATGCGTCATGGGAAGCTCTCATCAAGGATACAATCAGGAGAGAGAACCAACCCCACAGGAAAGTTACGCTAGAATCTTTATTACCATAAATGCATCATAGGTAACTAGCTAGCGAGGAGGGCGATATTGAGAGAACTTCTCTCAGGACAGGGGCGCTAGATTCTCCTTTCCTTAAATGAACTCTGTGTCGAGGAAATCCCAGCAAGAAGAAGAATAGGATTCCTGCAGCATGATGACGTAGATAAATCAGAAACCATTTATAAGACTGAAGGCTCTTTAATCAGAGCAGGAAAGGAGATGAGGGTATAGGAGAGGAGGTGAAGCCCATCAGTGCTCCGGGGGCGTTTATAGACTCAAACACTCCTCCATACTTACAGTCAGTAGCCGTACGGGGCCGACAGACCTGCTGCACCTAGGCCCTCGCCTCCCCCTGTGAGAGCATGAGAACACGTCTACTAAAATGCTTAGTGAGCTGGTTCATAGCAATACACATTGGGCCCCCTGGAGAGGAGATTTTACTGCTACTTGTTAGCATCGACAAGAACAAGTGGGACTAGGAGATTTACACTACGGTTCAAAAGTTTGGGGTAATTTAGAATTTTTTTGTCCATTATAATGACATCAAATTGATCAAAAATACAGTGTCGATATCGTTAATGTTGTAAATGATTATTGTAGCTGGAAACGGCAGATTTTTTATGGAATATCTACATAGGTGTACAGAGGCCCATTATCAGCAACCATCACTCGTGTTCCAATGGCATGTTGTGTTAGCTAATCCAAGTTTATAATTTTAAAAGGGTAATAATTGATCAGTAGAAAACATTTTCGCAATTATGTTAGGACAGCTGAAAACTGTTGGTCTTCTAAAGAAGAAATAAAACTGGGCTTCTTTAGACTAGTTGAGTATCTGGAGCATCAGAATTTGTGGGTTCAATTACAGGCTAAAAATGGCCAGAAACAAAGTACTTTCTTCTGAAACTCATCAGTCTATTCTTGTCCTGAGAAATTAAAGCTATTTCATACAAGAAATTGCCAAGAAACTGAAGATCTCATACAACGCTGTGTACTACTCCCTTCACAGAACAGCACAAACTGTCTCTAAACAGAATAGAAAGAGGAGTGGGAGGCCCCGGTGCACAACTGAGCAAGAGGACAAGTACATTAGAGTGTCTAGTTTGAGAAACAGACGCCTCACAAGTCCTTAACTGGCAGCTTCATTAAATAGTACCCACAAAACACCAGTCTCAACGTCAACAGTGAAGAGGCGACTCCTGGATGCTGGCCTGTTAACAAACCTAAACCAATGATAATTCTAGGGGATCTATTTGAACTAAACTAACCTAATGACCAATCTAGGGGATCTATTTTAACTAACCTAAGCCAATGGTCAATCTAAGGGATCTATTTTAACAAACCTAACCCAATGGTCAATCTAGGTCATCTATTTGAACAAACCTAAGCCAATGGTCAATCTAAGGGATCTATTTTAACAAACCTAACCCAATGGTCAATCTAGGGGATCTATTTGAACAAACCTAAGCCAACGGTCAATCTGTGTGCTGGCGGCAGCGCTATAGGCCTGGTTAAGACAGAATATTTGGTATTTTTCACAGCCAAAAGTATGGGCGCTGGCGGTGGCATGAAAGGGCTGGGTTTTGATGAATCAAATCAAATCAAACAACTTTGATTTGATTTTAGGTGTCAAAATGTCTACGCTTTTCATGACTGCATGTGTTTGTCTCAGTTTCTGTGGGTAACTGAAGGTCTTTGCATTGTCATCAACTCCATTTCGACTGGGGGGAACGGAATATTCTCCTCCTGGTCCGCTGTGGATTGATACTACAGTTTATTCAATAGCATACGCTACAGTATGAGTAATGGGATGAATAAAGTAGCCTATGTTTGGAGTGTTGGAAATTTACATTGTTGTTATCGGCTTCAACAAGCCTTCATTTCTTTATGTATCACACTTCTACTTCAATAAAAACTACTTGGCCCCCTGTAAATTGTATGTGTGAGGCACGTTGTCAATAAGCCAGCCTAGGCCTACTGCATTATAAGACTGAATCATTTCATTAAGTTTGGAGGAGCGTGTCTTCGGTAACCGGATGAGAGGTGCTCTTTGAAGATGGGGATGGATACTTGAACAAGCGAAATTAAGTATGCAGGCATAAGTGTGTATGTTTTAGGATGTGCAGTATATTTTCAATTCAAGGCACTCTGACGAATAGACCATTTAAACACCTTTTATGGATAAGGCTGCTTGCAAGGCCATGATTAAAAAAAAGACACAAAGCTTTGTAGTTATTGGAGCCTAGGCCTGTGGTAAGGGTAGTCTATGGAGGGCTTGGGGTTTAATACTATGGAATGGAAAATAATCTGTTTTTTGAAACAACAACAATATTTCTAAATAGAAGGTGGTCAGAAGCATGATGTCATAAATCGTTTCTCTTGTTCCATGGCACTGCGTGCACACGAAGGCCTAAATAATTGTCTACATGTGAGACAGATTCTCACAAAAAATCTCCCGTTGATATGGCATTACATGAGGACTGAATAGTTTGGAGGAGTGTGTCTTTGGTAATTGGGTGAGGGGCGTTCTGAAGATAGAGAGACTACTTGAACAAGCGAAATGAAGTTTGCAGATGTGTGTATTGAAAATGCGTGAGGGCAAAAACCTCCCAAAAATGTCAAATCACTTTCAGTATACCATTTAAATGTCATTTTTTTAATACTGGGCTAAGTCCCGGATAAAAATACCCACCTATGCAATGCTGCTGAACAAGCCTTGATTAAGGGGTAGGCTATGCTTGGATTTAATCAAATTAGACAAAATGGGGAGAAACCAAAATTCTAAATATGAGATTCGAGGCACAAAAGGCACATCTGTGTGCTTCTGCTCTCAATATAAATTACATTACCAACTATATTACCAACTGGGGCTCCCGAGTGGCGCAGCGGTCTAAAGCACTGCACATCAGTGCTAGAGACGTCACTACAGTCATCCTGGTTTGATTCCAGGCTGTATCACAACCGGCCTTGATTGGGAGTCCCATAGGGCGGTGCACAATTGGCCCAGCATCATCCGGGTTTGGCCGGTGCAGGCAGTCATTGTAAATTAGAATTAGTTCTTAATTGACTGGCCTAGTAAAAACAACTTTTATACTGTCTTAAAACTTCCCTTTTGCGCTGCATGAAATTGTCACTTTTCCACTTGTTTTTAAGTACACCTCAGATATTTCCACCCCTCCCCTCTCAGAGCAAGCGAGCTGACATCAGACAGGTAAATTGCCAAAACTGCCGTTCGGGCTGGAAAATGCCAGCGTGTTGGTTTTTACATGACAAGATTACAAAGAAACGTGACACTTGCGCCACATCTACGCCAGCTGAAAATAGAGCCCTAGGACATTTCAGAGTGCTAGAATGTTCCTCTATTCAGCCTTCACAATGCTTACGTCAAGAGCCAGAAGCATGACACTTTACATGGAGTTGTTCTTACTGTATCCTCTATTACTGGGCTGTTAGGTTGATTTATTTATTTAGATTATTTAACCTTTATTTAACTAGGCAAGTCGCAGGCTGTCACACATCCCTCCGTGTGGCACACATTTGGCATCGTTCAGGTTTGGCCGGGGAAGGCCGTCATGTATATAAAGGTTCAATAAAATTAAAATTAAATATTAAAACAAAATCATATTTACAATGACGGCCTACCTCGGCAAAACCCGCCCCTAACCTGGACGACGCTGCGTTGCCCTATGGGACTCCCGATCACGGCCGGTTGTGATACAGCCCGGGATCGAACCCGGGTCTGTAGGTGATGTGACAAACAATGGACGCGATGCGAGAATTAATAAAAAACAGTAAACAAATCTGTCAACTAGTCTGTCAATAATACGGTCATCAAAATACATAAAAACTCATTTGAAAATCTTCATGTGGCAGCTGTTATCCATGTCTAAAGAACCCAATACTGTTATGACATTTACGTGATATGAGCCCAAATTAATAAAAGTGGGGTGGCAGGATAGCCTAGTGGTTAGAGCGTTGGACTAGTAACCGGAAGGTTGCAAATTCAAATCCCCGAGCTGACAAGGTACAAATCTGTCGTTCTGCCCCTGAACAGGCAGTTAACCCACTGTTCCTAGGCCGTCATTGAAAATAAGAATTTGTTCTTAACTGACTTGACTAGTAAAATAAAGGTAAAAAATACAAAAAATACAAAAAATAACATGTGAAGCAAGTCCCCTTTTAGTGAATTTAAGCCTTTTGTGAATTTAAGCCTTACAATGGACAAAAACATAGCTATATAAAAGTGAATGAACAATCTGTCTAATCCATGGTTCTGTGAAGCTGGCTAGCAGCAGCTCACGCTGTCTCTTCTGAACCTGACGTAACCTGACGTAACCTGACGTAACCTGACGTAAAGGCCAATGATTGGCTCCAGTTTATCCTCCCATCACCAGAGTAATGCATCAACACCAAACTTAACGCTGCAATGTAACCCAACTGAGGTGTAGCTTAGTAGTAAACTATGTTGTTAGACTATTAGCCTTTTGTCTAACAGTTTAGACTTAGTGAGACTTGCATTACCTATTATTTTATTTATTAATTCTAACTTCATGAATTGTTTCAAACTCAGTTTTGCATAAAGCATGAAGATGTGTTAAATATGACAACCCTACCCTACTATTACCCTACCCTACTCTTACCCTACCTTACTATTACCCTACCCTACTATTACCCTACCTTACTATTACACTACCCTACTCCTACCCTACCCTACTATTACCCTACCCTACTAATACCCTACCCTACTATTACACTACCCTACTCTTACCCTACCTTACTATTACCCTACCCTACTATTACCCTACCCTACTATTACCTTACCTTACTATTACCCTACCCTACTATCACCCTACCCTACTATTACACTACCCTACTCTTACCCTACCTTACTATTACCCTACCTTACTATTACCCTACCTTACTATTACCCTACCTTACTATTACCCTACCTTACTATTACCCTACCCTACTATTACCCTACCTTACTATTACCCTACCTTACTATTACCCTACCCTACTATCACCCTACCCTACTATTACCCTACCCTACTCCTACCCTACCCTACTATTACCCTACCCTACTATTACCCTACCTTACTCTTACCCTACCCTACTCTTACCCTACCCTACTATTACCCTACCCTTCTCTTACCCTACCCTACTATTACCCTACCCTACTATTACCCTACCCTACTCTTACCCTACCCTACTATTACCCTACCCTACTATTACCCTACCCTACTCCTACCCTACCCTACTATTACCCTACCCTACTATTACCCTACCTTACTCTTACCCTACCCTACTCTTACCCTACCCTACTATTACCCTACCCTACTCTTACCCTACCCTACTATTACCCTACCCTACTCTTACCCTACCCTACTATTACCCTACCTTACTATTACCCTACCTTACTATACCCTACCTTACTATTACCCTACCCTACTATTACCCTACCTTACTATTACCCTATCCTACTATTACCCTACCTTACTATTACCCTACCTTACTATTACCCTACCTTACTATTACCCTACCCTACTATTACCCTACCCTACTATTACCCTACCTTACTAATACCCTACCTTACTATTACCCTACCCTACTATTACCCTACCTTACTATTACCCTACCCTACTATTACCCTACCCTACTATTACCCTACCTTACTATTACCCTACCTTACTATTACCCTACCTTACTATTACCCTACCTTACTAATACCCTACCCTACTATTACCCTACCTTACTATTACCCTACCTTACTAATACCCTACCTTACTATCACCCTACCTTACTATTACCCTACCTTACTAATACCCTACCTTACTATTACCCTACCCTACTATTACCCTGCCCTACTATTACCCTACCTTACTCTTACCCTACCCTACTATTACCCTACCTTACTATTACCCTACCTTACTATTACCCTACCCTACTATTACCCTACCCTACTATTACCCTACCTTACTATTACCCTACCCTACTATAACCCTACCTTACTATTACCCTACCCTACTATCACCCTACCTTACTATTACCCTACCTACTATTACCCTACCCTACTATTACCCTACCCTACTCTTACCCTACCCTACTATTACCCTACCCTACTATTACCCTACCTTACTATTACCCTACCTTACTATTACCCTACCCTACTATTACCCTACCTTACTATTACCCTACCCTACTATTACCCTACCTTACTATTACCCTACCCTACTATTACCCTATCTTACTATTACCCTACCTTACTATTACCCTACCTTACTATTACCCTACCTTACTAATACCCTACCTTACTATTACCCTACCCTACTATTACCCTACCCTACTATTACCCTACCTTACTATTACCCTACCCTACTATTACCCTACCCTACTATTACCCTACCTTACTATTACCCTACCTTACTATTACCCTACCCTACTATTACCATACCCTACTATTACCCTACCTTACTCTTACCCTACCCTACTATTACCCTACCTTACTAATACCCTACCCTACTATTACCCTACCTTACTCTTACCCTACCTTACTATTACCCTACCCTACTATTACCCTACCCTACTATTACCCTACCTTACCCCTACCCTACCTTACTAATACCCTACCCTACTCCTACCCTACTATTACCCTACCCTACTCCTACCCTACCCTACTATTACCCTACCCTACTATTACCCTACCCTACTCCTACCCTACCCTACTATTACCCTACCTTACTAATACCCTACCTTACTCTTACCCTACCCTACTAATACCCTACCCTACTATTACCCTACTCTTACCCTACCCTACTATTACCCTACCCTACTATTACCCTACCCTACTCTTACCCTACCCTACTATTACCCTACCCTACTATTACCCTACCTTACTCTCACCCTACCCTACTATTACCCTACCCTACTCTCACCCTACCCTACTATTACCCTACCTTACTATTACCCTACCTTAATATTACCCTACCTTACTATTACCCTACCTTACTATTACCCTACCTTACTATTACCCTACCTTACTATTACCCTACCCTACTATTACCCTACCTTACTATTACCCTACCTGACATTACTATACCATACCTTACCATTACCCTGCTTGACATTACTATGACCTTACAGTATAATTACCTTTATATTACCCTACCTTACCATTACTATTACCTTACAGTATAATTACCTTTATATTCACCATATATTCACCAATCTATGTATTCACCATATATTCACCAATCCATATATTCACCATTAACTCATCATATATTCACCATATACTCATCATATATTCACCATATACTCACCAAATACTCCCAAATACTCCCCATTCACCAAATACTCCCCAACTCACTGTTCATTCACCATATGTTCACCAGTCCTGTTCAGTATTACCTCTTCCCTCACTTAATACATATTTGTGGCACCTCCAAATCAAGGATGAGAGGATCTGCCTGCAAGGCTGCACAGATCCTTCTGATTACTGTTATAATAACCATCTCTTCAACCCTGTGATTACTGTTATAATACACTAACCATCTCTTCAACCCTGTGATTACTATTATAATACACTAACCATCTCTTCAACCCTGCGATTACTGTTATAATACAGTAACCATCTCTTCAACCCTGTGATTACTATTATAATACACTAACCATCTCTTCAACCCTGTGATTACTATTATAATACACTAACCATCTCTTCAACCCTGTGATTACTGTTATAATACACTAACCATCTCTTCAACCCTGTGATTACTATTATAATACACTAACCATCTCTTCAACCCTGTGATTACTGTTATAATACACTAACCATCTCTTCAACCCTGTGATTACTATTATAATACACTAACCATCTCTTCAACCCTGTGATTACTGTTATAATACACTAACCATCTCTTCAACCCTGTGATTACTATTATAATACACTAACCATCTCTTCAACCCTGTGATTACTGTTATAATACACTAACCATGTATTCAACCCTGTGATTACTATTATAATACACTAACCATCTCTTCAACCCTGTGATTACTATTATAATACACTAACCATCTCTTCAACCCTGTGATTACTGTTATAATACACTAACCATCTCTTCAACCCTGTGATTACTATTATAATACACTAACCATCTCTTCAACCCTTGTCACGACTTCTAACGAAGGTAACTCCTCGCCCTGTTCGGGCGGCGCTCGGCGCTCGGCGTCGCCGGTCTACTAGCCGCTACCGATCCCTTTTTCTTTTTCTGGTTGTTTTGTCTGTGTTCCTTTTCACACCTGGTTTTCATTGCTTTGATTTCTGTGGGTATATAGGGCACCTGTTACCTGCCGTAATTCGTGCAGGATTAGACTTGTGTGCATTGCGCTCGATTGTATTTGATGTTTGTTGTTTTTTTCGCTATTACGCACGTGTATGTAAAGTGTCGGAACTGTGTTTGTTCCTCCGTGCGTTTGCACGAGTTTTCTGATTATTCGAGAGCGTAGTTTTGGGGTTTTGGACTGGGCCGTTTTTGTATTGCTGGACTCTATTATTAAACACGCTTCTCAGACATCCCTGCTCTCTCCTGCACCTGACTCCTACACCTCTCACCAAGACGCATGTTATCACAACCCTGTGATTACTGTTATAATACACTAACCATGTATTCAACCCTGTGATTACTATTATAATACACTAACCATCTCTTCAACCCTGTGATTACTATTATAATACACTCACCATGTATTCAACCCTGTGATTACTATCATAATACAGTGGTACTCAGTAATATACTGTATTAGAATGGTCCCAAACATGACACTTTCTCTTCTGACTAAAAGCATGTTTCTTTGCCCTATGTTGCAGTATTACTTTAGTTCCTTGTTGCAGTATTACTTTAGTTCCTTGTTGCAGTAGTACTTTAGTTCCTTGTTGCAGTATTACTTTAGTTCCTTGTTGCAGTATTACTTTAGTTCCTTGTTGCAGTATTACTTTAGTTCCTTGTTGCAGTAGTACTTTAGTTCCTTGTTGCAGTATTACTTTAGTTCCTTGTTGCAGTATTACTTTAGTTCCTTGTTGCAGTATTACTTTAGTTCCTTGTTGCAGTATTACTTTAGTTCCTTGTTACAGTATTACTTTAGTTCCTTGTTGCAGTATTACTTTAGTTCCTTGTTGCAGTAGTACTTTAGTTCCTTGTTGCAGTATTACTTTAGTTCCTTGTTGCAGTATTACTTTAGTTCCTTGTTGCAGTATTACTTTAGTTCCTTGTTGCAGTAGTACTTTAGTTCCTTGTTGCAGTATTACTTTAGTTCCTTGTTGCAGTATTACTTTAGTTCCTTGTTGCAGTGTTACTTTAGTTCCTTGTTGCAGTATTACTTTAGTTCCTTGTTGCAGTATTACTTTAGTTCCTTGTTGCAGTATTACTTTAGTTCCTTGTTGCAGTAGTACTTTAGTTCCTTGTTGCAGTATTACTTTAGTTCCTTGTTGCAGTATTACTTTAGTTCCTTGTTGCAGTGTTACTTTAGTTCCTTGTTGCAGTATTACTTTAGTTCCTTGTTGCAGTATTACTTTAGTTCCTTGTTGCAGTATTACTTTAGTTCCTTGTTGCAGTATTACTTTAGTTCCTTGTTGCAGTAGTACTTTAGTTCCTTGTTGCAGTATTACTTTAGTTCCTTGTTGCAGTAGTACTTTAGTTCCTTGTTGCAGTATTACTTTAGTTCCTTGTTGCAGTAGTACTTTAGTTCCTTGTTGCAGTATTACTTTAGTTCCTTGTTGCAGTATTACTTTAGTTCCTTGTTGCAGTATTACTTTAGTTCCTTGTTGCAGTAGTACTTTAGTTCCTTGTTGCAGTAGTACTTTAGTTCCTTGTTGCAGTATTACTTTAGTTCCTTGTTGCAGTAGTACTTTAGTTCCTTGTTGCAGTATTACTTTAGTTCCTTGTTGCAGTAGTACTTTAGTTCCTTGTTGCAGTATTACTTTAGTTCCTTGTTGCAGTAGTACTTTAGTTCCTTGTTGCAGTATTACTTTAGTTCCTTGTTGCAGTAGTACTTTAGTTCCTTGTTGCAGTATTACTTTAGTTCCTTGTTGCAGTATTACTTTAGTTCCTTGTTGCAGTAGTACTTTAGTTCCTTGTTGCAGTATTACTTTAGTTCCTTGTTGCAGTATTACTTTAGTTCCTTGTTGCAGTATTACTTTAGTTCCTTGTTGCAGTAGTACTTTAGTTCCTTGTTGCAAACAGGATGCATGTTTTGGAATGTTTGTATTCTGTACAGGCTTCCTTCTTTAGTATCGTGGAGTATCTACTATGTTGTTCATTCATCCTCAGTTTCATCCTATCACAGCCTGTTAAACTCTAACTGCCCCCATTGGCCTCTGTTCATTTCATTTCTACCAATAGGGGCCCTTCTTTGCGAGGCATTGGAAAAACCTCCCTGGTCTTTGTGGTTGAATCTGTGTTTGAAATTCACTGCTCAACTGGGTGACTGACCTTGCAGATAGATGTATGTGTGGGGTTCAAAGATGAGGTAGTCATTAAAAAAAAATAATGTTAAACACTATTATTGCAAGCAGAGGGAGTCCATGCGACTTATTATGTTTCCTTCATTGCTTTCAAATGAAATACATTTCGTTGTCCTTCGTCATTGTCAGGACTAAGAGAAAAAGATGTTGACGGCTTTCACTCCTCTTCACAAAGATTGAATGGTTCGGGGTGATGGGTCCAAAGAAATAACTGACATAGCATTAGGCTGCAATAAAATAAAAAAAATTGAACGTACAATTTTAAAATAAGGTGACCCCCGAATGCCAAATGGAGATGTGTAAATTAGACACACATTCAGTCTTTATATTACTGTAGCCTAAGCTGTTCTGCAGCAAATGTAGTCCTATCTGTCACAAGAACAACAGTTACCATGATGAGATGATACATGCATTGTGAACTGCTGCCCATACTGAGATGCGGTGTCTGTCCCCACCCTGAGCGTTGATGATGAATCATGCAGATAGCAGAGAGAAGGCCATAGAGAAGACAGATGTAGACATCTCATATAGTGTAACACTTACATTTCACGTCATGCTGTTCATAGAAGTAATTCATTATAATCAACAGTTTTTTTTTTTTTTGCAGTTATTTATCCCGGGGAAAAGGGAGTGGGTTTGGGTGGGAAATCTCAGTATATCTCGGTAACCTGTTTCCCGGTTTTCAACCCTTGTCCACAGTACAGTATGTCAATCTTCCACTCTCTTCCAAAACAGAATCTTCCATCATTTATATCTAGACTGTCCGTTTCCATCCACAATACAATGTTTTGTTAGCTACGAGAGATGCCATGAGTTTGCATAATATGTGATCATGCAAAATGATTTCATTACAATATGTTAAAATAGTGATATTTATCCGTTGATGTTGTTTGTCACCAAAGCTGAGATATCAGTTACATGTCACCAAATCTGAGATATTTGTTATGTCACTCGTAGTGGCATTCTGGATCGCATGTTAGTACCTAGTTGTTGCGAGTGTACGAGTGTGTGTGTGTGTGTGTGTGTGTGTGTGTGTGTGTGTGTGTGTGTGTGTGTGTGTGTGTGTGTGTGTGTGTGTGTGTGTGTGTGTGTGTGTTGTAGCTTTGGTACGTTCCTTTGGTACGTTTGGTACGTTCCTCCAGCTCTAGATTTATGCAGTGTTTACAGTGAAGCAGATGGTTCAGTGGGTTCTGCTGATGCTGCCTGCTGTTAACCAGGGGGCCAGGGATGGAACTCTGTCAAATAGATTCCTCTTTAACAGAACAATAGGCAGTAAAATTAAACAAAAGAATAACATATTTTTCTTCAGAAATCTATTTTCTACATGACATCATGATTACTTCATAGATCCTGGATGGTCTGAACTACTCTGGATCAAGTGGACATCCTGAACAGCTGGTATTGGACAGCACAGATTCGGGAAAAGGCCTTGGTGTAAAGTACTTAAGTAAAAATACTTTAAAGTACTACTGAAGTAGTTTTTTCTGTACTTGACTATTTATATTTTTGACAACTTTACTTTTACTTCACTACATTCCTAAAGACAATTATGTACTTTTTACTCCATACAAATTCCCCGACACCCAAAAGTACAAAAGTTAAATTTGGATTGCTTAGTAGGACAGGAATGGTCCAATTCCCACACTGATCAACAGAACATTAATTGTACATTTACTTTTGATACTTAAGTATATTTAAAAACAAATACTTTCAGACTTTTATTCAAGTATTATTTTACTGTGTGACTTGCACTTTTACTTGAGTCATTTTCTATGAAGGTATCTTTACTTTTACTCAAGTTTGACAATTGGGTACTTTTTCCACCACTGTGAAAAGGTGATGAGCAGTCAAAATGAAGAGAGGAACAATAGTGAAAACATTCTCACAGATTGCATTGACAGGGATTTAGCTTTGAGGCATCTGGCTCCGGAATACGATTTTCTCTTCTATTTAAAAAAATAAATAATTATGATTAGAAAACTCGAATCAGCCTCCATCAAGTCCTGCTCGATTTATTCCAGAAATCTGGCTCACTCTTTTATGTCGTTACACGTACAAATGTGCTCTCTCCTCTGACGTGGCATAGCTGACTCTCTGTGCACCCCCCTTGCGTAACATGTTTGTCCTATTTGTGAGGCCGTACAGTAACATGCCATCTGTGTCAAGGCTTGTACTGTAATTGTGTGATTCATTTTGGGAGGATTATCACACACTCTGGCTGACGGATTTGGGAAGTGCTATCAGCATGGATCCACCTCTCTGCTATCAGCATGGATCCACCTCTCTGCTATCAGCATGGATCCACCTCTCTGCTATCAGCATGGATCCACCTCTCTGCTATCAGCATGGATCCACCTCTCTGCTATCAGCATGGATCCACCTCTCTGCTATCAGCATGGATCCACCTCTCTGCTATCAGCATGGATCCACCTCTCTGCTATCAGCATGGATCCACCTCTCTGCTATCAGCATGGATCCACCTCTCTGCGTTGACTTTGAAGTATAACACAACAAATTGAATCCAAAATGCGCTAATGATGATTTTTGAAATCATATGTGGTTATTGTCTAAAACAAAATTCCCAGGTGTCACGTGAGGTTGCTTTTTCCTCTTTCCATGATTCTGTCAAGGTTAAATTATGTAGCTACTGTCAGACATCTCTATGCCTTTTTCCAGAGATAACAAAGGACAAGAGACGTGAGACAAGAGACAAGACGTGTCCAACACACATTAACGTCCATCAAAACATTTAAGAAGGAACATGTAGCGGCTGTTACGATATGAATTTATGGTCCTGGAGTAATGTAAAACTGTAATTCCGATGAATGATGATTGGCTATGGCAGGCGTCCAAGTGGGGAGCAGAATCATAAAAGCATCAGAATGGGTACTATGGGATATGAAATATTCAAAAAGTGACTCAACCTCAGATTGATCGAACAATAACAAAAGGACATGGATGATTTAAAAAAACTGAGTCGCACTAAATATACATTTAATGACGTGAAAGCAAACAAGCTGAAACCCCTGTCTTATAGTTTATTGTAAACTTCTAGATGTAAATCTCTGTCTTTAATTGCTTTGGAACAATTTAAATATACATCAGCATCTGAAGGGCAATTAGGGAGACTGAGCACTGTGCAATCACCAATGTAATTACTGATCTTACACAAATGGCTGTTTACGAAAGGGTCAAACAGTCTGGCCAGCAACTAAACTTTATGATTAATTGAGATACTTGTTGCTAGTTGCACTTAGAATATGTCTTTAAAAGCAAAAGTGTTACACAATCATCACACCATCAATCCATCACAGTTTGTGCGCATAAAAAAATACAGATGTGAAAATGTCACACGATAATAAGTTGTTGTTTAAATCTTATCCCCTTATGTGCCTGAATTAAAAGGTAAGTAATGATGGCAGGTGGACTAAGGGGCTCTTTGCTGTTGGTGAATGCATAATAAGGAAGCAGCTAATACTGAGTACCCAGAGCTTCTACTGGCTGATGGATTGTATTGGAGAAGTGATCATCGACCTTCTACTGGCTGATGGATTGTATTGGAGAAGTGATCATCGAGCTTCTACTGGCTGATGGATTGTATTGGAGAAGTGATCATCGACCTTCTACTGGCTGATGGATTATATTGGAGAAGTGATCATCAACCTTCTACTGGCTGATGGATTGTATTGGAGAAGTGATCATCGACCTTCTACTGGCTGATGGACTGTATTGGAGAAGTGATCATCGACCTTCTACTGGCTGATGGATTGTATTGGAGAAGTGATCATCGACCTTCTACTGGCTGATGGATTGTATTGGAGAAGTGATCATCGACCTTCTACTGGCTGATGGATTGTATTGGAGAAGTGATCATCGACCTTCTACTGGCTGATGGATTGTATTGGAGAAGTGATCATCGACCTTCTACTGCCTGATGGATTGTATTGGAGAAGTGATCATCGACCTTCTACTGGCTGATGGATTGTATTGGAGAAGTGATCATCGACCTTCTACTGGCTGATGGATTGTATTGGAGAAGTGATCATCGACCTTCTACTGGCTGATGGATTGTATTGGAGAAGTGATCATCGACCTTCTACTGGCTGATGGATTGTATTGGAGAAGTGATCATCGACCTTCTACTGGCTGATGGATTGTATTGGAGAAGTGATCATCGAGCTTCTACTGGCTGATGGATTGTATTGGAGAAGTGATCATCGAGCTTCTACTGGCTGATGGATTGTATTGGAGAAGTGATCATCGACCTTCTACTGGCTGATGGATTGTATTGGAGAAGTGATCATCGACCTTCTACTGGCTGATGGATTGTATTGGAGAAGTGATCATCGACCTTCTACTGGCTGATGGATTGTATTGGAGAAGTGATCATCGACCTTCTACTGGCTGATGGATTGTATTGGAGAAGTGATCATCGACCTTCTACTGGCTGATGGATTGTATTGGAGAAGTGATCATCGAGCTTCTACTGGCTGATGGATTGTATTGGAGAAGTGATCATTGAACCCAGTGGTGTGGTGTCGTTTAAACTGTAATGAAAGACAAGTTCCTATTCTCAGTTTAGCTTCTAAAACTGGATCAAAGGAAAAATGTCTAATCCCCATTAGCTGGAAAACACACACACACACACACGTACGCACACGTACGCACACACACACCGCCGTTTCCATCAACATCTGACATTCTCCCAACGTGGACTGCTGTTACTACAGCAACAATTATTTAGTGATTAAGGTTATTTCTGTGATTATTTTGTTTAGTGTTAGTATGCGCCAAGGAATTATCACACAGCAAGTCTTTATTACCCACTGTTTGTTTTTACATGGCATGACATTACCCACAGTGTGAAAAGTAGCATAGCTGGGGCAATTGATGGTGCTTCGATTGAAGGCCCTATGTACAGTACTACAGTGTTATTACCAGCCCAAGCCCCAGTCGATTAAGCGCTGCCAACCCACTTTTAAAATGGTGAAGTCACATGATGGTTAGTCATTTTATTTCCATGGCGATTCCCAGTCCATTCCCAGTGCTAGGCACTTGATCTTTTTCATTTTAGTGTTTTAACCTTAACCTTAACCTTAAAGCACTCAGAATTCATTCCTGAACTTAACCCAAACCTGAAAACTATTTCAGAATAAATGCCTAAATTTAAGGTTAGTTTCAATTTTGCTGTTGCACAGTTTGAATGACTGGGAACTTGACAGGACTAGACAGAACTAGATGGAACTAGACAGAACTAGTTCCTAGACATAACTATACTGAACTAGTTCCTAGACATAACTATACTGAACTAGTTCCAAGACATAACTATACAGAACTAGTTCCAAGACAGAACTAGGCAGAACTAGTTCCTAGACAGATGTAGACTGTACTAGGCAGAACTAGTTCCTAGACAGATGTAGACTGAACTAGGCAGAACTAGTTCCTAGACAGATGTAGACTGAACTAGACAGAAATATAGAAAAATAGAAAGAACAGAAGACAGAAATACTTGCGAGTCAGTTTGTGGTGTTCTGTGAAGGGAGTAGGTCACAGAGTTGTACAAGATCTTCAGTTTCTTGGCAATTTCTCGCATGGAATAGCCTTCATTTCTCAGAACAGGAATAGACTGACGAGTTTCAGAAGAAAGTTATTTGTTTCTGGCAATTTTCAGCCTGTAATTGAATCTACAAATGCTGATGGTTTAGATACTCAACTAGTCTAAAGAAGACCAGTTTTAAGGCTTCTTTAATCAGAACAACAGTTTCCAGCTGTGCTAACATAATTGAGAAAGGGTTTTCTACTGATCAATTAGCCTTTTAAAATGATAAACTTGGATTAGCTAACACAACGTGCCATTGGAACACAGGAGTGATGGTTGTTGATAATGGGCCCCAAACTTTTGAACGGTAGTGTACAAACACACACAGTATTCCATTGGGACTTTAAAAAAACAACACAATATGGACATATTGAAACTATAAAAATGGTTTCAAGTCAAACTCCTCGTTAAGGCCAAGAGGAGACAGTGTGTTGACTGAGAACACATTCTCATTTAAAGCAACAACCTGGGGAATAGTTGCAAGGGGGAGGATGAATGAGTCAGTGGAAGCTGGGGATGATTAGGTGGCCATGATGATATGAGGTCCAGATTGGGAATTTAGCCAGGACACCTGGGTTACCACCCCTACTCTTACGATAAGCTCCATGAGATCTTTAGTGACCACAGAGAGCCAAGACACCTGTTTAACATCCCATCTGAAAGACAGCACCTTACACAGGGCAATGTCCCCAATCACTGCCCATGGGGAATTGGGATTTTAAAAACATTGACCAGAGGAAGGATGCCTCCTACTGGCCATCCAACACCACTTTCAGCAGCATCTGTGGGACAAATAAACTAAATCATTTTCTCACAAGGACCTTCTTCCAACTTCCTAAGTTGGTAGTATGAATGTTTTTTTTAAATGATCCAGTACTGTCATCTCTAACCCTGTATGTATGAGAAACCTTATCTTTCGCAAAACATTGTCACAGACTCTTGCTAAGCTCCTGTGAAATGGCACCATATTCCTTATATACTGTATAGATATAATATGTATGTAGTGCACTACTTTTGACCATGACCCTATGGACCCTAAATGGAGAATAGGGTGCCATTTGGGACACAGTCCAGAGCTGCCTGCTGGTGCCACTCAGCGTTCACCATGCAAACATGATGTTCCTCTGGAATCTTCCTCTTTGTTTACCCCAGTAGTGTTTTTTTTCTTTCAGAATGTTGGCGAGGGGGGGGGGACTTGTTTCTTGGGCACATGTTTACCAGCCATATCGCATTTCTAAAAAACCGCAGAGAACATCTAAACCATGTTCCATTCCGTCTCCCTCCTTCCCACCCTACATTGTGTCCTCAGGACTCAGGGTGCATAGCATCCTGGGAGATGCGTCCCAAACGGCACTTTGTTCCCTCTGTTCTGAACAGGGCCCATAGTGTTCCCTCTGTTCTGAACAGGGCCCATAGTTTTCCCTCTGTTCTGAACAGGGCCCATAGTGTTCCCTCTGTTCTGAACAGGGCCCATAGTGTTCCCTCTGTTCTGAACAGGGCCCATAGTGTTCCCTCTGTTCTGAACAGGGCCCATAGTGTTCCCTCTGTTCTGAACAGGGTCCATAGTGTTCCCTCTGTTCTGAACAGGGCCCATAGTGTTCCGTTTGGGATGAGCCCTTACAATGTGACCAGGGCACATAGTGTTCCGTTTGGGATGAGCCCAGGGCCCATAGTGTTCCATTTGGGATGAGCCCAGGGCCCATAGTGTTCCATTTGGGATGAACCCAGGGCCCATGGTGTTCCGTTTGCGATGAGCGAGCCCAGGGCCCATGGTTTTCTGTCTGGGATGAGCCCAGGGCCCATGGTGTTCCGTTTGGGTTGAGCCCAGGGCCCATGGTGTTCCGTTTGAGTTGAGCCCAGGGCCCATGGTGTTCCGTTTGAGTTGAGCCCAGGGCCCATGGTGTTCTGTTTGGGATAAGCCCAGGACCCATGGTGTTCCGTTTGGGATAAGCCCAGGGCCCATGGTGTTCCGTTTGGGATGAGCCCAGGGCCCATGGTGTTCCATTTGGGATAAGCCCAGGGCCCATGGTGTTCCGTTTGGGTTGAGCCCAGGGCCCATGGTGTTCCGTTTGGGATAAGCCCAGGGCCCATGGTGTTCCGTTTGAGTTGAGCCCAGGGCCCATGGTGTTCCGTTTGGGTTGAGCCCAGGGCCCATGGTGTTCCGTTTGGGATGAGCCCAGGGCCCATGGTGTTCCGTTTGGGATGAGCCCAGGGCCCATGGTGTTCCGTTTGGGATAAGCCCAGGGCACATGGTGTTCCGTTTGGGATGAGCCCAGGGCCCATGGTGTTCCGTTTGGGTTGAGCCCAGGGCCCATGGTGTTCCGTTTGAGTTGAGCCCAGGGCCCATGGTGTTCCGTTTGAGTTGAGCCCAGGGCCCATGGTGTTCCGTTTGGGATGAGCCCAGGGCCCATGGTGTTCCGTTTGGGATGAGCCCAGGGCCCATGGTGTTCCGTTTGAGTTGAGCCCAGGGCCCATGGTGTTCCGTTTGGGTTCAGCCCAGGGCACATGGTGTTCCGTTTGGGTTGAGCCCAGGGCACATGGTGTTCCGTTTGGGTTGAGCCCAGGGCCCATGGTGTTCCGTTTGAGTTGAGCCCAGGGCCCATGGTGTTCCGTTTGAGTTGAGCCCAGGGCCCATGGTGTTCCGTTTGGGATGAGCCCAGGGCCCATGGTGTTCCGTTTGGGATGAGCCCAGGGCCCATGGTGTTCCGTTTGAGTTGAGCCCAGGGCCCATGGTGTTCCGTTTGGGTTCAGCCCAGGGCACATGGTGTTCCGTTTGGGTTGAGCCCAGGGCCCATGGTGTTCCGTTTGGGATGATCCCAGGGCACATGGTGTTCCGTTTGGGTTGAGCCCAGGGCCCATGGTGTTCCGTTTGGGTTGAGCCCAGGGCACATGGTGTTCCGTTTGAGTTGATCCCTCACAATGTGTTTGCGGTGTTTCCTTGGTGTCACAGGAATTTGAAACAGTTCTGGATAGTTTTAGACTTTTTCTCTCTACATATGTGATATATATATATATATATATATATATATTTAACCTTTATTTAACATGGCAAGTCAGTTAAGAACAAATTCTTATTTGCAATGACGGCCTACCACAGCCAAACCTGGACGATGCTGGGCCAATTGTGCGCTGCCCTATGGGACTCCCAATCATGGCCAGATGTGATACAGCTTGGATTCGACCCAGGAACTGTAGTGACGCCTCTGCGCCACTCGGGACCCCGGATGCTGATATGTTAAAACTGCACTCCAGCCGGTATGTATTCCACAAGTTAACACTAGCTAAATCTATGACATTAAAATGCCTTTTTACTCTGTTCCATCTGACTGAGCAACCCACTGTCTCATCAACCCAGCCCGGCAACTTGATCTCCACTATAAAAAGCATCTAGACATTATCTCACATTTCTTTCAGACTAACATTTAGTTTTCAAGACCAGAGATTTGTATAAACCGTGTTCTCTGTGTCTCTGACATTTGCAACATTGTTTCAATATTCAAATTCGACCTCCAGCTGTTGCATAGTAATGAACGTGTCTGGAGTTGGGAGTTGGGATGGAAACCTTTCTCAACCAGTCGAAGTCATGAATTAACCACATTTGTATGTATATATACTAAGAAATAGCAATAGAAAACAGGTGAAACGAAACAAAGTGCAGCGAGTTTGCAGTCTTTCCTGTTTCAGTTTGAAGTTATTGTGTTTTGCTGTGTTGTTGGCTAGATTCTGTGAACGACAGTGTCCTGACTCGGGAGCACATTTACTATGTATGCCAGGTGAAATGGTGCATCATTAGCTCATTGTTCTGGATGTATTCAAGTAAATGTCACAAGAAAACACCTTAAACAAATGCAAATGCAGCTACTATGATGTTATTCAGGCTGCACTGTTTGACGTGACTGTAAGTTAGCCATAGTTGGCTAGCTAGCAAGCAAGGGATAAGAACGTTGCCAGCCAGTATGGCAATGGAACATTTAGAACCAACAACTAGGTTGCATCCCATAGATGCAGAACAAAAGGACTTAACGACTGGGTGGTGTCTCTGGCAACCAAACCTATAGAACGAACGATGATCCGGATTGGGTAGGAACCCCAAGATTTTTGTCTGGACTTCATCTGAATGATAAAACAGTATGAATAAATTCATCAAAATAATGTTTTTAATGAAAATATGTAACCCATTATTTGACTATGTTGGTAACCTGTCGTATTGAAGTGATAATGCCATCAACGCCGGTGTTTGGAGCATATATTGGCATGGGTTGTGCCTGGCATTATCATTTAAATGTAAATAGATTAGTTATCGAGTCTTCTTTTCACAAACGGACGCAGACCTTAACAGGCTACCATCAGACCTCCCTATTCCCATGAAGACACACCATGAAGACACACCATGAAGACACACCATGAAGACACACCATGAAGACACACCTTGAAGACACACCTTGAAGACACACCTTGAAGACACACCTTGAAGACACACCATGAAGACACACCTTGAAGACACACCTTGAAGACACACCTTGAAGACACACCTTGAAGACACACCTTGAAGACACACCTTGAAGACACACCTTGCAGACACACCTTGAAGACACACCATGAAGACACACCGAGATCCATTAAATTGCCTCCTTATTAAAAAAATCTGAGCCATGTGAGTTATTCCTCTATACAGACTCTCTCACACACACGCACACATGCACACACACACACACACTGCACACACACACACACACACACACCACACACACACCACACACACACCACACACACACACACACACACACACACACACACACACACACACACACACACACACACACACACACACACACACTCTCCAGACTACAGTACATGGCACCTGTAGTGCTCTGAGTTATTGACCTGTAAAACAGCTTGTTAACTTACCAATCATGTCTGGCTGAGAGAGAATGTCAGGACTTTTGCTGACTTCCCTGAAATATTCGACACTCAGAAAATATGTATTGTTACTAGACGATACTACTGCAGTCTGTGACTTATGGGTCATGTGATATATGTAATGTTATGATACTGTACTACTATACTACTGCAGTCTGTGAACTAAGGGTCATGTGATATATGTAATGTTATGATACTGTACTACTATACTACTGCAGTCTGTGACTTATGGGTCATGTGATATATGTAATGTTATGATACTGTACTACTATACTACTGCAGTCTGTGACTTATGGGTCATGTGATATATGTAATGTTATGATACTGTACTACTATACTACTGCAGTCTGTGACTTATGGGTCATGTGATATATGTAATGTTATGATACTGTACTACTATACTACTGCAGTCTGTGAACTAAGGATCATGTGATATATGTAATGTTATGATACTGTACTACTATACTACTGCAGTCTGTGACTTATGGGTCATGTGATATATGTAATGTTATGATACTGTACTACTATACTACTGCAGTCTGTGAACTAAGGATCATGTGATATATGTAATGTTATGATACTGTACTACTATACTACTGCAGTCTGTGACTTATGGGTCATGTGATATATGTAATGTTATGATACTGTACTACTATACTACTGCTGTAAGGGGTGCGTGTTGATGGCAGGGAAGTCAGGCGCAGGAGAACGAACTTGGTATAAACGGAGTCGTTTAGTAAGTGCTGACAAATAAAAAATTAAAAAATATTTAAAAAAAATATATAGATATAGATATATATATACAGTGCCTTGCGAAAGTATTCGGCCCCCTTGAACTTTGCGACCTTTTGCCACATTTCAGGCTTCAAACATAAAGATATAAAACTATATTTTTTTGTGAAGAATCAACAACAAGTGGGACACAATCATGAAGTGGAACGACATTTATTGGATATTTCAAACGTTTTTAACAAATCAAAAACTGAAAAATTGGGCGTGCAAAATTATTCAGCCCCTTTACTTTCAGTGCAGCAAACTCTCTCCAGAAGTTCAGTGAGGATCTCTGAATGATCCAATGTTGACCTAAATGACTAATGATGATAAACACAATCCACCTGTGTGTAATCAAGTCTCCGTATAAATGCACCTGCACTGTGAAAATCTCAGAGGTCCGTTAAAAGCGCAGAGAGCATCATGAAGAACAAGGAACACACCAGGCAGGTCCGAGATACTGTTGTGAAGAAGTTTAAAGCCGGATTTGGATACAAAAAGATTTCCCAAGCTTTAAACATCCCAAGGAGCACTGTGCAAGCGATAATATTGAAATGGAAGGAGTATCAGACCACTGCAAATCTACCAAGACCTGGCCGTCCCTCTAAACTTTCAGCTCATACAAGGAGAAGACTGATCAGAGATGCAGCCAAGAGGCCCATGATCACTCTGGATGAACTGCAGAGATCTACAGCTGAGGTGGGAGACTCTGTCCATAGGACAACAATCAGTCGTATATTGCACAAATCTGGCCTTTATGGAAGAGTGGCAAGAAGAAAGCCATTTCTTAAAGATATCCATAAAAAGTGTCGTTTAAAGTTTGCCACAAGCCACCTGGGAGACACACCAAACATGTGAAAGAAGGTGCTCTGGTCAGATGAAACCAAAATTGAACTTTTTGGCAACAATGCAAAACGTTATGTTTGGCGTAAAAGCAACACAGCTCATCACCCTGAACACACCATCCCCACTGTCAAACATGGTGGTGGCAGCATCATGGTTTGGGCCTGCTTTTCTTCAGCAGGGAGAGGGAAGATGGTTAAATGTGTTGGGAAGATGGATGGAGCCAAATACAGGACCATTCTGGAAGAAAACCTGATTGAGTCTGCAAAAGACCTGAGACTGGGACGGAGATTTGTCTTCCAACAAGACATAGATCCAAAACATAAAGCAAAATCTATAATGGAATGGTTCAAAAATAAACATATCCAGGTGTTAGAATGGCCAAGTCAAAGTCCAGACCTGAATCCAATCGAGAATCTGTGGAGGAGGAATGGGAAAAAATTTCAGTCTCTCGATGTGCAAAACTGATAGAGACATACCCCAAGCGACTTACAGCTGTAATCGCAGCAAAAGGTGGCGCTACAAAGTATTAACTTAAGGGGGCTGAATAATTTTGCACGGCCAATTTTTCAGTTTTTGATTTGTTAAAAAAGTTTGAAATATCCAATAAATGTCGTTCCACTTCATGATTGTGTCCCACCTGTTGTTGATTCTTCACAAAAAATACAGTTTTATATCTTTATGTTTGAAGCCTGTGTGGCAAAAGGTCGCAAAGTTCAAGGGGGCCGAATACTTTCGCATGGCACTGTATATATACAAAATAACAAAAGTGGGTACAAAACCCGTTGCACACCAACATATAACTTGCACATCACATACAATCAAACAATCTCCGACAAGGACATGATGGGAAACAGAGGGTAAATACACATCATGTAATTGATGGGATTGGAACCAGGTGTGAAGGAAGACAAGACAAAATCAATGGAAAATGAAAAATGGATCCGTGTTGGCTAGAAGGTCGGTGACGTCGACCACCGAACACCGCCCGAACAGGGAGAGGGACCAACTTCGGCGGAGGTCGTGACATTACCCCCCCCCCCCACCCACCCCCGACGTGCGGCTGCACCGATCTCGGGGGACAACCAGGAGGGAGAGGCGCAGGGCGATCCGGATGGAAATCTCGCAGCATAGAAGGATCCAACACGTCCTCCACCAGAACTCAGCATCTCTCCTCCGGACCATACTCCTCCCAGTCCACGAGGAACTGAAGGCCCCTCGCCCGACGTCTCGAATCCAGAATGGAACGAACGCAGTCAAAAGTATTAAAGTTTTTAAAATAAAAAATAAAAAACTATTTTCTACAATGTATAATATTAGTGAAGACATCAACACTATGAAATACATTTGGAATAATGTAGTAAACAACGAAATTGTTAAACAAATAAAAATATATTTTATATTTGTGATTCTTCAAAGTAGCCACCCTTTGCCTTGATGACAGCTTTGCATACTCTTGGCATTCTCTCAACCAGCTTTATGAGGTAGTCACCTGGAATGCATTTCAATTAACAGGTGTGCCTTGTTAAATGTTAATTTGTGTATTTTCTTTCATTCATAATGAGTTTCAGTCAATCAATTGTGTTGTGAAGAGGTAGGGGTGGTATACAGAAGATAGCCCTATTTGGTATAAGAACAAGTCCATATTATGTCAAGAACAGCTCAAATAAGCAAAGAGAAATGACAGTCCATCATTACTTTAAGACATGAAGGTCAGTCAATACCGAACATTTGAAGAACTTTGATCGTTTCTTCAAGTTCAGATGCAAAAACCATCATGATGAAACTGGCTCTCATGAGGACCGTCACAGGAAAGAAAGACCCAGAGTTACTTCTGCTGCAGAGGATAAGTGCATTAGAGTTACCAGCCTCAGAAATTGCAGCGCAAATAAATGCTTCATAGAGTTCAAGTAACAGACACATCTCGGATCATCACATAATTGGCATATATATTACTCTTACAGAATTTCTACGTGGGCGAGGATATTGGAAATGTAATCAAAGCCTACTGGATGATAACTTGTTTATAACTGTGACAGAATAATTTATAACGGACTTTTTCTGACATGAAATAGGTTCAGCAGATCCTCTTATTGTATGGGACACTTTTAAATGTGCCTTTAGAGGCCATGCAATTCAGTACTCATCTATAAAACAAAAGCAATTTAGATCAAGAGTCCATATTAACAAAGGAAATTGAAGGACTAACAGTACAGTTAGATAGCAATAAAACTGTACCATAGAGGCACAGAATAAGTTAGAGGAGAAACACAAAGAAATGGAGGAACTTATTCAAGAAAGATCCAGTGTAATATATTATTTAATAAATAAAGTGAACTAGATGTAAATAGGAGAAAAATGCACCAAATAATTTTTCAATCTTAAACATTAAAATGCTACACACACATGATTCACCGAATGATATTTTCAAAGAGGAAGTGAAGTTCTTTAAGAATATTTTTTGTTTCAGTCTCCTCCATCTCCACTAACCGAAGCTAATTGTATGGATGTTTTTCCTAATAATAATGTAAAATTAACATCTGTACAGAAAGACTCATGTGAAGGCCAAATTACAGACGAGGAACTTATTGATGCAATTAAAGCCTTTAAGGCTGGGAAAACTCCAGGGCTGGACAACATACCTGTGGAAGTATACCAAACTTTTTTTGATATACTCAGAGGACCATTAATAACATGTTTTAACCACTCCTAAATAAATGGTAGATTATCAGACACGCAACAAGAAGGTCTTATTTCATTATTACTGAAATGGGATCCAATTGGTATATATAAAGATCCAGTCCATTTAAAAGAAATTGGAGGCCTCTTACACTTCAGTGTTGTCCACTATCGGCATATCGATTTATTATTGCCATCGAAATGTTAGCTGTTAAAATTAGATCCAACAATAAATCCGTGGCTTAAAAACAAAATTGTCATTGTACGCTGATGATTCATGTTTTCCTTTAAAACCACAATTATAATCCCTCCACAGTCTCATAGAGGATCTATATACTTTTGCTAAACTCTCTGGATTAAAGCCAAATTATGATAAGTGATGATTATGATATTATGTACTGGATCAATAAAAAATGCAACTTGTACAATGCTGTGTAGTTTACCAATAAAATGGTCCGACGGGGATGTGGACATACTCGGTATACAAATCCAAAAATAAAGAAGAAACTCAAATACATCTTTATAGAATGTTAGCAAAAATACACAAGATCTTACGACCATGGAAAGGAAAATACCTGTCTATTTGTGGAAAAATCACCCTGAAACTGGCATATATTTACATTTTCTTCTTTTTTACCATTTATGTTCTTTACTACAGGGCCGACATACAGGTTCCTTACTTTTCCCCCTTCTACCTCTTTCATTTCTGTGGTAATGCTGCAATTAGTTGGTTGTAATTTTGGGTACAGCAGACATTTCCGTATGTTTGTGTTAGCTGCATGTGTGACATAACTCCACCAGTCCTATTTGCAATATCATTTAGAAAAATGATACCTTTTTTAAACATTTTATTATTATTATTATATATATATATTTTAATCAATTAGTATATTTGAATTAACCACAATATTTGTTGTATTATTTGTTCTGTCTTTTCAGGTGGATTAAACTGAAATTGCAACCAACTTTCTAAGGCTTGTTTAAAAAATAACTATATTTTGGAGATTATTTCATTTTCAAATAACCAGAAGTAAGCAGCTGTAATCAGAATAAAAGGGAAAAGGCCATTCTTGAACATGGGGTGAGACATTCTTAGTAATTTACTAGAGAACCATTTCTGATTTAAGTATAACTTTTGTATGACTGATGCCTTCATAGGGAGTTCTATTTAATCATTTCCTCTGAATTCATCTTCATTATAGAAATAGACCCTTTAAATTTTGTCTGGCTTGCCATTCCAAATAAAATTTGAAGATTTTTTAAAAATATATATTTTTAAAGCAGGTCGCTCGGTGTCAGCAAAACCATAATAGGTAAACTGTGATATGACTAAAGAGTTGTGAGATAGATGGGATGGGTTGAATGGAGTTGAAGGCTGGGACTAATAACAACAAGATATCAATGAAGGTAGAAGTGTTATTGTTTATTCGTTTTCTCCAATTGGGGGAGGGGTGGTAGGGTTTGAGGGAAATAATAAAGGTATATTATAAAAAAGTGTATGTACATGTATGTGTATGTATATATATATATGTGTCCATGTCAAATCAAATCAAATCAAAGTTTATTTGTCACATTCGCCGAATACAACTTACAGTGAAATGCCTACTTACAGGCTCTAACCAATAGTGCAAAAAAGGTATTAGGTGAACAATAGGTAAGTAAAGAAATAAAAACAACAGTATAAAATACAGTGAAAAATAACAGTAGCGAGGCCATATACAGTAGCGAGGCCATATACAGTAGCGAGGCTATAACAGTAGCGAGGATGTATACAGTAGCGAGGCTATAACAGTAGCGAGGATGTATACAGTAGCGAGGCTATAACAGTAGCGAGGCTGTATACAGTAGCGAGGCTATAACAGTAGCGAGGATGTATACAGTAGCGAGGCTATAACAGTAGCGAGGATGTATACAGTAGCGAGGCTATAACAGTAGCGAGGATGTATACAGTAGCGAGGCTATAACAGTAGCGAGGATGTATACAGTAGCGAGGCTATAAAGGTAGCGAGGATGTATACAGTAGTGAGGCTATAACAGTAGCGAGGATGTATACAGTAGCGAGGCTATAACAGTAGCGAGGCCATATACAGTAGCGAGGCTATAACAGTAGCGAGGCTATAACAGTAGCGAGGCTATATACAGTAGCGAGGCTATAACAGTAGCGAGGCTATAACAGTAGCGAGGCCATATACAGTAGCGAGGCTATAACAGTAGCGAGGCTATAACAGTAGCGAGGCCATATACAGTAGCGAGGCCATATACAGTAGCGAGGCTATAACAGTAGCGAGGCCATATACAGTAGTGAGGCCATATACAGTAGCGAGGCTATAACAGTAGCGAGGCTATAACAGTAGCGAGGGTATATACAGTAGCGAGGCTATAACAGTAGCGAGGCTATAACAGTAGCGAGGCTATAACAGTAGCGAGGCTATAACAGTAGCGAGGCCATATACAGTAGCGAGGATGTATACAGGCACCGGTTAGTCGCGCTGATTGAGGTAATATGTACATGAATGTCAGTTACCCAACACACCTCCAGGCTGTGTAAGGGCTATTTGACCAAGAAGGAGAGTGACCTGGCCTCCACAATCACCTGACCTCAACCCAATTGAGATGGTTTGGGATGGGTTGGACCACAGAGTGAAGGAAAATCAGCCAAGTGCTCAGCATATGTGGGAACTCCTTCAAGACTGTTGGAAAAGCATTCCAGGTGAAGCTTGAGAGAATTCCAAGAGTGTGCAAAGCTGTCATCAAGGCAAAGGGTGGCTACTTTGAAGAATCTCTAATATAAAATATATTTCAATTTTTTAAAATACTTTTTATACTTACTACATGTGTAATTTCATAGTGTTGAGGTCTTCACTATTATTCTACAATGTAGAAAATATTAAAAATAAAGAAAACCCTTGAATGAGTAGGTGTGTCCAAACTTTTGACTGGTACTGTACATCGTCCAAGAAATGTATTCATTTTCAGCCAGAACTGTGTGGAGAATATCTAGCTTCTCCTGAATGATGTGATTTTCTTCAATAAATGTCATTTTCCTTTACTTTTGTAACAGCTGGTAACCAATGGCTTTTAACTTCATGCAGTAACTATTGTCTGATCAACTTGTATTATTAATTACAGCAAGATAAAATAATTGATCTCTTCTGTTTTGCTCCAGAAATATAATGATGGAAGTCAAGTAGACATTCCTTCTTGTTTTATTCAATAAAGCAATCATTTATGCATTACATTGGACATCAATAAAAATGTATCCCTAAATGGAGTTAAAGTGCTTTCAGGAAGTATTCGCACCTTGACTAATTCCACATTTTGTTGTGTTACAGCCTGAATTTATAATGGATTACATTTCTATGCTTTGGCACTGGCCTACACTGGCCCCATAATGTCAAAGTTAAATGATATTTTTCTAAACTGTTAAAAATGAATTAATATTAAAAGCTGAAATGTCTTGAATCATTAAGTATTCAACTCCATTTTTATGGCAAGCCTAAATAAGTTTAGGAGTAATAAATTGCTTAACGGACCCTTTTCTTAAATTTTCTACTAAAATGACATACCCAAATCTAACTGCCTGCAGCTCAGGCCCGGATGCAAGAGTATGCATTTTCTTAGTACCATTTTTTAAAGGAAAAACTTTGAAGTTTGTGGAAATGTGAAAGGATTGTAGGAGAATAGAACACATTAGATATTGTAAAAGATAATACAAATATATATTTTTTAAATGTCTGTATTTTTTGTACCATCATCTTTGAAATGCAAGAGACAGGCCATAATGTATTATTCCAGCCCAGCTGCCATTTAGATATTGGCCACAAGATGGCAGCAGTGTATGTGAAAAGTTGTAGACTGATCCAATGAGCCATTGAATTTCTGTTCAAAATGTTGTATCAAGAGTTCCCAAATGTGCATCATTTGTTGATTAATAACTTTTCGTTTCAAAACTGTGCAGCCCCTTGAATGATGTACATAATTCCAGTCCTATAATCCAGTATAATACAATAGAGTAATACAGTCCACCCTCAAAATTATTATCCTACTGGAGCTGGTATCATTTATTTACCCAAGAAAGCATACCTACATCTATGAGCTATTATGTTTTTCTGTTGTATCTTGTGTATAATGTGTGTTAGCCTATATATTATAGGCTATGCAGACCTATTGGATAATGGCACAATAATTTGGGCTTTTTTAGACTTGGACTCATAACATTTCTTTAATGTAGGGCTCATAAAAAGTCTTTAATGTATGGCTCATCAGGCTCAGGTAGCATCAGGTTTGAATTTTCAAGCCGATAAAAGCTCTCATCAAATCCTTTATATGATTTAGAATGACACTTCCAGTTTTGGCGGGAAATACCGGGTCACCTGGGAGAAACGTGTTTCATTCATTCTTGTAAAATACCGAAAAAAAATCACCCCTACTATGGACAACATGAGCTGTGCCAACATATGGTTCAACTGCATTGAGCATGATGATGTGAAATTACAATTACTTTTGTGACACCTTTAATGCTGGGCTATTCCACACAGCAGTCACTCACTATTGCAAGTATAGAAGTAAAAAATCTGTCTGTGAATAATGGAAACTTTTATAGTCATACGGTGTTACACAATTTTTCTCACCCACATTTCATAGGCCTGTAAATGTAGCAGAGTAATAATAGCTTTAAAAATGAGCAGAGAGGTAGGCAAAAAGGCCCCACAGCCTGTGGGTATCCAACTCACCTGTCTCCAGGGCCCCACAACCTGTGAGTATCCAACTCACCTGTCTCCAGGGCCCCACAACCTGTGAGTGTCCAACTCACCTGTCTCCAGGGCCCCACAACCTGTGAGTATCCAACTCACCTGTCTCCAGGGCCCCACAACCTGTGAGTGTCCAACTCACCTGTCTCCAGGGCCCCACAACCTGTGAGTGTCCAACTCACCTGTCTCCAGGGCCCCACAACCTGTGAGTATCCAACTCACCTGTGTCCAGGGCCCCACAACCTGTGAGTATCCAACTCACCTGTCTCCAGGGCCCCACAACCTGTGAGTGTCCAACTCACCTGTCTCCAGGGCCCCACAACCTGTGAGTATCCAACTCACCTGTCTCCAGGGCCCCACAACCTGTGGGTATCCAACTCACCTGTCTCCAGGGCCCTACAACCTGTGGGTATCCAACTCACCTGTCTCCAGGGCCCCACAACCTGTGGGTATCCAACTCACCTGTCTCCAGGGCCCTACAACCTGTGGGTCTCCAACTCACCTGTCTACAGGGCCCCACAACCTGTGGGTATCCAACTCACCTGTCTCCAGGGCCCTACAACCTGTGGGTCTCCAACTCACCTGTCTACAGGGCACCACAACCTGTGGGTATCCAACTCGCCTGTCTCCAGGGCCCTACAACCTGTGGGTCTCCAACTCACCTGTCTCCAGGGCCCTACAACCTGTGGGTCTCCAACTCACCTGTCTCCAGGGCCCTACAACCTGTGGGTCTCCAACTCACCTGTCTCCAGGGCCCTACAACCTGTGGGTCTCCAACTCACCTGTCTCCAGGGCCCTACAACCTGTGGGTCTCCAACTCACCTGTCTCACTGATATATTCACTGATGTATTCACTGATTCACTGACATGAAGTGTCTTATTCAATGTACTCAAAACAATTTACTGTCTCAGTTGTACTCCGGCAGAATAAAGACAACAGGGATAAATCCAACACAAACATTCAAGATTAGAATGGACAATGATTCTTTGTGTTCAAGACCTCCATTAATCAAACGCTTTCACTCTTATTACCGCATCAGCATTTTGCTGTTAACAGAAAATAATTATCACCTACTATTGAGTGATATAGTCTCAAACCCCTATTTATTTATATCAGAAATCCTGTTTCCGTTGCGACATCAGCCCGAGCTTAGAGCAGAGGATCAATCTGTTGCACTTCTTTTGAAGCCAGACAGTGTAGTAATGAATTACAGCAGTAACATATGGTGTAACTCATTTCAGTTTCCATCGAGTGTTTGACAATACACCACATGAAAGGATACATTATCAAAGTGAAAACAGGCAGACGAAAGTAGAAGGGGAGAAAGCCTTGCAGATTCTAGAAGGCTGATAGTGAGTCATAGCTGAAGAGACTGAGCAGTATCTGAGTATTGAAACCCTTCAAGTGAAATATGAGTCCTCGATCAGCATCGGGAGAACATCCAACATCATGCAGTTAATCAAAATACTGTACAGTAGACCGCAATGTTTGAGTACTGAACAGAATGTAGCCAATGAGTTTAGCCAATGAGTGTCTACCTATCATAAATTCACTTTTTACAGCAATGGAAGTAAAAATTATACTGTATTGTGATGCAGTCTTTCAGTCCTTCAGTTCTTCAGTCGTTCAGTTCTTCAGTTCTTCAGACCTTCAGACCTTCAGACCAAAACAACACTTTGGTTCAATGTACCTACTATAGAAGAGACACACTTCATCGGCTCTCAACAATTCAGATAATTTTTCAATTACCAAATGTTATTACAGCCCCTTCAAAGAGAACAAGAACACATTGTGTGACCTGTGTTGTGATTTATCAAATGTTACAGCTGCTGGTTCTGCATAGTGTTAAAAGCCACAGGACACGTTGCACACAGAACCATATGAACAAACTTCAATAAAATACCTCTGCACAGATTTATAAAGATCACCCAACTTCACGCAAAAATCTTCCTGTTGACGATGAAGTTGAATTAGTGGAAGCAATAAAGATTGTTTTTCACCACGGTTTAATAAAAACATTTATTGTATATCCTTCAGAACAAGTGGACCGTCAGGACAGGTTGTAAAAAAAATGTATATATAATTGACCTTTATTCAACTAGGCAAGTCAGTTAAGAACAATTCTTATTTACACCGGCCAAAACCAGATGATGCTGAGCCAATTGTGCACCACCCAATCATGGCCAGTTGTGATACTGCCTGGATTTGAACAAGGGTGTCTGTCACCTCTAGCACTGAGATGCACTGCCCTAGACCACTGTGCCACTCGGGAACCCCAGGTGTTAATGTTGTGTGTCAAAAATGATATATGTAGTAGGTCATCAACCCTCCACGCCTATCACCCAGGGTCAGAGGTGATATGATAAACGTATGATGCATAATATATTATGTGGCATCACTGATTGGCCAAAATCTCTCAGTGGGAAGGTCTACAGTGCCTTGCAAAAGTATTCATCCCCCTTGGCGTTTTTCCTATTCTGTTGCATTACAATCTGTAATTTAAATTGATTGATTTATTATTTGGATGTCATGTAATGGACATACACAAAATAGTCCAAATTGGGGTATTGAAATGAAAAAAAATATTTGTTTCAAAAATTAAAAATACAAAACTGAATAGTGGTGTGTGCATATGTATTCACCCCCTTTGCTATGAAGCCCCTAAATAAGATCTGGTGCAACCAATTACCTTCAGAAGTCACATAATTTGTTAAATCAAGTCCACCTGTGTGCAATCTATGTGTCACATGATCTGTCACATGATCTCAGTATATGTACACCTGTTTTGAAATGAGATGAAAGGTGGCTTATAGCAGGGGGGATGAGAGGTGGGTTATAGCAGGGGGGATGGGAGGTGGCTTATAGCAGGGGGGATGAGATGTGGCTTAAAGCAGGGGGGATGGGAGGTGGCTTATAGCAGGGGGGATGAGAGGTGGCTTATAGCAGGGGGGATGAGATGTGGCTTATAGCAGGGGGGGTTGAGAGGTGGCTTAAAGCAGGGGGGGTTGAGAGGTGGCTTATAGCAGGGGGAGATGAGAGGTGGCTTATAGCAGGGGGGGTTGAGAGGTGGCTTAAAGCAGGGGGTGTTGAGAGGTGGCTTAAAGCAGGGGGGGTTGAGAGGTGGCTTATAGCAGGGGGGGTTGAGAGGTGGCTTATAGCAGGGGGGTTGAGAGGTGGCTTATAGCAGGGGGGGTTGAGAGGTGGCTTATAGCAGGGGGGTTGAGAGATGGCTTATAGCAGGGGGGGTTGAGAGGTGGCTTATAGCAGGGGGGTTGAGAGGTGGCTTATAGCAGGGGGGGTTGAGAGGTGGCTTATAGCAGGGGGGTTGAGAGATGGCTTATAGCAGGGGGGGTTGAGAGGTGGCTTATAGCAGGGGGGGTTGAGAGGTGGCTTATAGCAGGGGTAGATGAGAGGTGGCTTATAGCAGGGGGGTTGAGAGGTGGCTTATAGCAGGGGTGGTTGAGAGGTGGCTTAAAGCAGGGGGGGGTTGAGAGGTGGCTTAGAGCAGGGGGTTGAGAGTTGGCTTATAGCAGGGGGGTTGAGAGGTGGCTTGTAGCAGGGGGGGTGAGAGGTGGCTTATAGCAGGGGGTGTTGAGAGGTGGCTTATAGCAGGGGGGTTGAGAGGTGGCTTATAGCAGGGGGGGTTGAGAGGTGGCTTATAGCAGGGGGGGTTGAGAGGTGGCTTATAGCAGGGGGGGTTGAGAGGTGGCTTATAGCAGGGGGGGTTGAGAGGTGGCTTATAGCAGGGGTAGATGAGAGATGGCTTATAGCAGGGGGGGATGAGAGGTGGCTTATAGCAGGGGTGGTTGAGAGGTGGCTTAAAGCAGGGGTGTTTGAGAGGTGGCTTAGAGCAGGGGGTTGAGAGGTGGCTGATAGCAGGGGGGTTGAGAGGTGGCTTATAGCAGGGGGGGTTGAGAGGTGGCTTATAGCAGGGGGGTTGAGAGGTGGCTTATAGCAGGGGGGGTTGAGAGGTGGCTTATAGCAGGGGGGGTTGAGAGATGGCTTATAGCAGGGGTAGATGAGAGGTGGCTTATAGCAGGGGGGTTGAGAGGTGGCTTATAGCAGGGGGGGTTGAGAGGTGGCTTAAAGCAGGGGGGGTTGAGAGGTGGCTTAGAGCAGGGGGGTTGAGAGGTGGCTTATAGCAGGGGGGTTGAGAGATGGCTTGTAGCAGGGGGAGTGAGAGGTGGCTTATAGCAGGGGGGGTTGAGAGGTGGCTTATAGCAGGGGGGGTTGAGAGGTGGTTTATAGCAGGGGGGTTGAGAGGTGGCTTATAGCAGGGGGGGTTGAGAGGTGGCTTATAGCATGGGGGTTGAGAGGTGGCTTATAGCAGGGGGGGTTGAGAGGTGGCTTATAGCAGGGGGGGTTGAGAGGTGGCTTATAGCAGGGGTAGATGAGAGGTGGCTTATAGCAGGGGGGGTTGAGAGGTGGCTATAGCAGGGGGAGTTGAGAGGTGGCTTATAGCAGGGGGGGTTGAGAGGTGGCTTAAAGCAGGGGGGGTTGAGAGGTGGCTTATAGCAGGGGTAGATGAGAGATGGCTTATAGCAGGGGGGGTTGAGAGATGGCTTATAGCAGGGGGTTTGAGAGGTGGCTATAGCAGGGGGAGTTGAGAGGTGGCTTAAAGCAGGGGGGGGTTATGAGGTGGCTTATAGCAGGGGGTGTTGAGAGGTGGCTATAGCAGGGGGATTTGAGAGGTGGCTATAGCAGGTGGGGTTGAGCTGTGGCTATAGCAGGGGGAGATGAGAGGCGGCTATAGCAGGGGGGGGGATTGAGAGGTGGATATAGCGGGGGGGGGGGGGGGTTGAGAGGTGGCTATAGCTTTGGGGTTGAGAGTTGGCTATAACGGGGGGGTTGAGAGGTGGCTCTAGCAGGGGGGGGTTGAGAGGTGGCTTATAGCAGGGGGTGTTGAGAGGTGGCTATAGCAGGGGGAGATGAGAGGCGGCTATAGCAGGGGGGGGGGGTTGAGCTGTGGCTTATAGCAGGGGGGTTGAGAGATGGCTATAGGGGGGGGGGGGGGTTGAGAGGTGGCTATAGCGGGGGGGTGGGGTTGAGAGGTGGCTATAGCGGGGGGGGTTGAGAGGTGGCTATAACGGGGGGGTTGAGAGGTGGCTATAGCGGGGGGGGGTTGAGAGGTGGCTATAGCAGGGGGGGTTGAGAGGTGGCTTATAGCAGGGGGGTTGAGAGGTGGCTTAAAGCAGGGGGGGTTGAGAGGTGGCTTATAGCAGGGGGGGTTGAGAGGTGGCTTATAGCAGGGGGAGATGGGAGTTGGCTATAGCAGGGGGGAGCTGTGGCTTATAGCAGGGGGGGTTGAGAGGCGGCTATAGCGGGGGGGGTTGAGAGGTGGCTATAGCAGGGGGAGTTGAGAGGTGGCTTATAGCAGGTGGGGTTGAGAGGTGGCTTAAAGCAGGGGGGGTTGAGAGGTGGCTTATAGCAGGGGGTTGAGAGGTGGCTTATAGCAGGGGGGGTTGAGAGGTGGCTTATAGCAGGGGGGGGTTGAGAGGTGGCTTATAGCATGGGGGTTGAGAGGTGGCTTATAGCAGGGGGGTTTGAGAGGTGGCTTAAAGCAGGGGGGGTTGTGAGATGGCTAATAGCAGGGGTAGATGAGAGGTGGCTTATAGCAGGGGGGGTTGAGAGATGGCTTATAGCAGGGGTGTTTGAGAGGTGGCTATAGCAGGGGGAGTTGAGAGGTGGCTTATAGCAGGTGGGGTTGAGAGGTGGCTTAAAGCAGGGGGGGTTGAGAGGTGGCTTATAGCAGGGGTAGATGAGAGGTGGCTTATAGCAGGGGGGGTTGAGAGATGGCTTATAGCAGGGGGGTTTGAGAGGTGGCTATAGCAGGGGGAGTTGAGAGGTGGCTTAAAGCAGGGGGGGTTGAGAGGTGGCTTATAGCAGGGGGTGTTGAGAGGTGGCTATAGCAGGTGGGGTTGAGCTGTGGCTATAGCAGGGGGGTTGAGAGGTGGCTATAACGGGGGGGTTGAGAGGTGGCTTATAGCAGGGGTAGATGAGAGGTGGCTTATAGCAGGGGGGGGTGAGAGATGGCTTATAGCAGGGGGGTTTGAGAGGTGGCTATAGCAGGGGGGTTTGAGAGGTGGCTTATAGCAGGGGTAGATGAGAGGTGGCTTATAGCAGGGGGGGGTGAGAGATGGCTTATAGCAGGGGGGGTTGAGAGGTGGCTTATAGCAGGGGAGTTGAGAGGTGGCTTATAGCAGGGGGGGTTGAGAGGTGGCTTAAAGCAGGGGGGGTTGAGAGATGGCTTATAGCAGGGGGGGTTGAGAGGTGGCTTATAGCAGGGGGAGATGGGAGTTGGCTATAGCAGGGGGGAGCTGTGGCTTATAGCAGGGGGGGGTTGAGAGGCGGCTATAGCGGGGGGGGTTGAGAGGTGGCTATAGCAGGGGGAGTTGAGAGGTGGCTTATAGCAGGTGGGGTTGAGAGGTGGCTTATAGCAGGGGTGGTTGAGAGGTGGCTTAAAGCAGGGGGGGGTTGAGAGGTGGCTTAGAGCAGGGGGTTGAGAGTTGGCTTATAGCAGGGGTAGATGAGAGGTGGCTTATAGCAGGGGGGGGTGAGAGATGGCTTATAGCAGGGGGGGTTGAGAGGTGGCTTATAGCAGGGGAGTTGAGAGGTGGCTTTATAGCAGGGGGGGTTGAGAGGTGGCTTAAAGCAGGGGGGGTTGAGAGATGGCTTATAGCAGGGGGGGTTGAGAGGTGGCTTATAGCAGGGGGAGATGGGAGTTGGCTATAGCAGGGGGGAGCTGTGGCTTATAGCAGGGGGGGTTGAGAGTTGGCTTATAGCAGGGGGGTTGAGAGGTGGCTTGTAGCAGGGGGGGTGAGAGGTGGCTTATAGCAGGGGGTGTTGAGAGGTGGCTTATAGCAGGGGGGTTGAGAGGTGGCTTATAGCAGGGGGGGTTGAGAGGTGGCTTATAGCAGGGGGGGTTGAGAGGTGGCTTATAGCAGGGGGGGTTGAGAGGTGGCTTATAGCA
The DNA here is from genome assembly GCF_002021735.2 of Oncorhynchus kisutch. Taxonomy (NCBI): domain Eukaryota; kingdom Metazoa; phylum Chordata; class Actinopteri; order Salmoniformes; family Salmonidae; genus Oncorhynchus; species Oncorhynchus kisutch. Next base: position 10,083,408 of record NC_034190.2, on the reverse strand, counting down.
GGGGGGGTTGAGAGGTGGCTTATAGCAGGGGTAGATGAGAGATGGCTTATAGCAGGGGGGGATGAGAGGTGGCTTATAGCAGGGGTGGTTGAGAGGTGGCTTAAAGCAGGGGTGTTTGAGAGGTGGCTTAGAGCAGGGGGGTTGAGAGGTGGCTGATAGCAGGGGGGTTGAGAGGTGGCTTATAGCAGGGGGGGTTGAGAGGTGGCTTATAGCAGGGGGGTTGAGAGGTGGCTTATAGCAGGGGGGGTTGAGAGGTGGCTTATAGCAGGGGGGGTTGAGAGATGGCTTATAGCAGGGGTAGATGAGAGGTGGCTTATAGCAGGGGGGTTGAGAGGTGGCTTATAGCAGGGGGGGTTGAGAGGTGGCTTAAAGCAGGGGGGGTTGAGAGGTGGCTTAGAGCAGGGGGGTTGAGAGGTGGCTTATAGCAGGGGGGTTGAGAGATGGCTTGTAGCAGGGGGGGTGAGAGGTGGCTTATAGCAGGGGGGGTTGAGAGGTGGCTTATAGCAGGGGGGGTTGAGAGGTGGTTTATAGCAGGGGGGTTGAGAGGTGGCTTATAGCAGGGGGGGTTGAGAGGTGGCTTATAGCATGGGGGTTGAGAGGTGGCTTATAGCAGGGGGGGTTGAGAGGTGGCTTATAGCAGGGGGGGTTGAGAGGTGGCTTATAGCAGGGGTAGATGAGAGGTGGCTTATAGCAGGGGGGGTTGAGAGGTGGCTATAGCAGGGGGAGTTGAGAGGTGGCTTATAGCAGGGGGGGTTGAGAGGTGGCTTAAAGCAGGGGGGGTTGAGAGGTGGCTTATAGCAGGGGTAGATGAGAGATGGCTTATAGCAGGGGGGGTTGAGAGATGGCTTATAGCAGGGGGTTTGAGAGGTGGCTATAGCAGGGGGAGTTGAGAGGTGGCTTAAAGCAGGGGGGGGTTATGAGGTGGCTTATAGCAGGGGGTGTTGAGAGGTGGCTATAGCAGGGGGATTTGAGAGGTGGCTATAGCAGGTGGGGTTGAGCTGTGGCTATAGCAGGGGGAGATGAGAGGCGGCTATAGCAGGGGGGGGGATTGAGAGGTGGATATAGCGGGGGGGGGGGGGGTTGAGAGGTGGCTATAGCTTTGGGGTTGAGAGTTGGCTATAACGGGGGGGTTGAGAGGTGGCTCTAGCAGGGGGGGTTGAGAGGTGGCTTATAGCAGGGGGTGTTGAGAGGTGGCTATAGCAGGGGGAGATGAGAGGCGGCTATAGCAGGGGGGGGGGGTTGAGCTGTGGCTTATAGCAGGGGGGTTGAGAGATGGCTATAGGGGGGGGGGGGGGGTTGAGAGGTGGCTATAGCGGGGGGGTGGGGTTGAGAGGTGGCTATAGCGGGGGGGTTGAGAGGTGGCTATAACGGGGGGGTTGAGAGGTGGCTATAGCGGGGGGGGGGTTGAGAGGTGGCTATAGCAGGGGGGGTTGAGAGGTGGCTTATAGCAGGGGGGGTTGAGAGGTGGCTTAAAGCAGGGGGGGTTGAGAGGTGGCTTATAGCAGGGGGGGTTGAGAGGTGGCTTATAGCAGGGGGAGATGGGAGTTGGCTATAGCAGGGGGGAGCTGTGGCTTATAGCAGGGGGGGTTGAGAGGCGGCTATAGCGGGGGGGGTTGAGAGGTGGCTATAGCAGGGGGAGTTGAGAGGTGGCTTATAGCAGGTGGGGTTGAGAGGTGGCTTAAAGCAGGGGGGGTTGAGAGGTGGCTTATAGCAGGGGGTTGAGAGGTGGCTTATAGCAGGGGGGTTGAGAGGTGGCTTATAGCAGGGGGGGTTGAGAGGTGGCTTATAGCATGGGGGTTGAGAGGTGGCTTATAGCAGGGGGGTTTGAGAGGTGGCTTAAAGCAGGGGGGGTTGTGAGATGGCTAATAGCAGGGGTAGATGAGAGGTGGCTTATAGCAGGGGGGGTTGAGAGATGGCTTATAGCAGGGGTGTTTGAGAGGTGGCTATAGCAGGGGGAGTTGAGAGGTGGCTTATAGCAGGTGGGGTTGAGAGGTGGCTTAAAGCAGGGGGGGTTGAGAGGTGGCTTATAGCAGGGGTAGATGAGAGGTGGCTTGTAGCAGGGGGGGTTGAGAGATGGCTTATAGCAGGGGGGTTTGAGAGGTGGCTATAGCAGGGGGAGTTGAGAGGTGGCTTAAAGCAGGGGGGGTTGAGAGGTGGCTTATAGCAGGGGGTGTTGAGAGGTGGCTATAGCAGGTGGGGTTGAGCTGTGGCTATAGCAGGGGGAGATGAGAGGCGGCTATAGCAGGGGGGGGGGGGTTGAGCTGTGGCTATAGCAGGGGGAGATGAGAGATGGCTATAGCAGGGGGGGGTGGAGAGGTGGCTATAGCGGGGGGGGGGGGTTGAGAGGTGGCTATAGCAGGGGGGTTGAGAGGTGGCTATAACGGGGGGGTTGAGAGGTGGCTTATAGCAGGGGTAGATGAGAGGTGGCTTATAGCAGGGGGGGGGTGAGAGATGGCTTATAGCAGGGGGGTTTGAGAGGTGGCTATAGCAGGGGGGTTTGAGAGGTGGCTTATAGCAGGGGTAGATGAGAGGTGGCTTATAGCAGGGGGGGGTGAGAGATGGCTTATAGCAGGGGGGGTTGAGAGGTGGCTTATAGCAGGGGAGTTGAGAGGTGGCTTATAGCAGGGGGGGTTGAGAGGTGGCTTAAAGCAGGGGGGGTTGAGAGATGGCTTATAGCAGGGGGGGTTGAGAGGTGGCTTATAGCAGGGGGAGATGGGAGTTGGCTATAGCAGGGGGGAGCTGTGGCTTATAGCAGGGGGGGTGAGAGGCGGCTATAGCGGGGGGGGTTGAGAGGTGGCTATAGCAGGGGGAGTTGAGAGGTGGCTTATAGCAGGTGGGGTTGAGAGGTGGCTTAAAGCAGGGGGGGGTTGAGAGGTGGCTTATAGCAGGGGGTGGTGAGAGGTGGCTTATAGCAGGGGGGGTTGAGAGGTGGCTTATAGCAGGGGGGGTTGAGAGGTGGCTTATAGCATGGGGGTTGAGAGGTGGCTTATAGCAGGGGGGTTTGAGAGGTGGCTTAAAGCAGGGGGGGTTGTGAGATGGCTAATAGCAGGGGTAGGTGAGAGGTGGCTTATAGCAGGGGGGGTTGAGAGATGGCTTATAGCAGGGGTGTTTGAGAGGTGGCTATAGCAGGGGGAGTTGAGAGGTGGCTTATAGCAGGTGGGGTTGAGAGGTGGCTTAAAGCAGGGGGGGTTGAGAGGTGGCTTATAGCAGGGGTAGATGAGAGGTGGCTTATAGCAGGGGGGGTTGAGAGATGGCTTATAGCAGGGGGGTTTGAGAGGTGGCTATAGCAGGGGGAGTTGAGAGGTGGCTTAAAGCAGGGGGGGTTGAGAGGTGGCTTATAGCAGGGGGTGTTGAGAGGTGGCTATAGCAGGTGGGGTTGAGCTGTGGCTATAGCAGGGGGAGATGAGAGGCGGCTATAGCAGGGGGGGGGGGGTTGAGCTGTGGCTATAGCAGGGGGAGATGAGAGATGGCTATAGCAGGGGGGGTGGAGAGGTGGCTATAGCGGGGGGGGGTTGAGAGGTGGCTATAGCAGGGGGGTTGAGAGGTGGCTATAACGGGGGGGTTGAGAGGTGGCTTATAGCAGGGGTAGATGAGAGGTGGCTTATAGCAGGGGGGGGTGAGAGATGGCTTATAGCAGGGGGGTTTGAGAGGTGGCTATAGCAGGGGGGTTTGAGAGGTGGCTTATAGCAGGGGTAGATGAGAGGTGGCTTATAGCAGGGGGGGGTGAGAGATGGCTTATAGCAGGGGGGGTTGAGAGGTGGCTTATAGCAGGGGAGTTGAGAGGTGGCTTATAGCAGGGGGGGTTGAGAGGTGGCTTAAAGCAGGGGGGGTTGAGAGATGGCTTATAGCAGGGGTAGATGAGAGGTGGCTTATAGCAGGGGGGGTTGAGAGATGGCTTATAGCAGGGGGGTTTGAGAGGTGGCTATAGCAGGGGGAGTTGAGAGGTGGCTTATAGCAGGGGGGGTTGAGAGGTGGCTTAAAGCAGGGGGGGTTGAGAGATGGCTTATAGCAGGGGTAGATGAGAGGTGGCTTATAGCAGGGGGGGTTGAGAGATGGCTTATAGCAGGGGGGTTTGAGAGGTGGCTATAGCATGGGGAGTTGAGAGGTGGCTTAAAGCAGGGGGGGTTGAGAGGTGGCTTATAGCAGGGGGTGTTGAGAGGTGGCTATAGCAGGGGGGTTTGAGAGGTGGCTATAGCAGGTGGGGTTGAGCTGTGGCTATAACAGGGGGAGATGAGAGGCGGCTATAGCAGGGGGGGGGGTTGAGCTGTGGCTTATAGCAGGGGGGTTGAGAGATGGCTATAGCAGGGGGGGGGGGGTTGAGAGGTGGCTATAGCGGGGGGGGTGGGGTTGAGAGGTGGCTATAGCGGGGGGGGTTGAGCGGTGGCTATAACGGGGGGGTTGAGAGGTGGCTATAGCGGGGGGGGGGTTGAGAGGTGGCTATAGCAGGGGGGGTTGAGAGGTGGCTATAGCAGGGGGGGTTGAGAGGTGGCTATAGCAGGGGGATATGAGAGGTGGCTATAGCAGGGGGGGGTGAGCTGTGGCTATAGCAGGGGGAGATGAGAGGTGGGTATAGCAGGGGGGGGTGAGCTGTGGCTATAGCAGGGGGAGATGAGAGGCGGCTATAGCGGGGGGGGGGGGGGTTGAGAGGCAGCTAACACATTGGGTGACTAGAGTAGTGTATATGTCACATTTCGGTTTAGTCAATCGGGATCACTGACGTAAATGAGTCCTTTCCTCAGCACTCCTCCACACTAACCATCAGTCGCCCAGTCTTATATTGTGGATCCATTGTCAATGACAACATAAATGATATTATCATCTTGCTGCTAACTAATTCAATCTCATACTCTCAACACTAAACCTGAACTTGTGGAAATACAGCATTAAATTCCTTTTTATGCAATATCCTGTATTGATTTGTCTGTTTTCGGAGGAAAAGATGAGACCCTGTCAGACTTCCATCATGGGATCAATTTCACCCGGCACTGCAGGTACATAACTCACTGGATAATGGCTTCCGAAGAGTCTCCCTCTCTCTATCACTCTCTCTATCACTCTCTCTCTCTCTCTCTCTCTCTATACAGTCTCTCTCTCTACAGTCTCTCTCTCTCTCTCTCTCTCTCTCTTTCTCTCTCTCTCTCGACAAGGCAAGTGTTCATAAGTATTTATGGTGATGCTGCTCTTCCATGCTGCTCTTTCTACTACCTAGGTTGTATCCCAAAATGGCACCCAATTCCCTCTCCCTCTTGTCAAAGTAGTGCACTAAATAGGCAACAGGATACCATTTTGTACTCGGCCCTAATCCTAGATGTAAACCTGCTCCATGAAACAGCACAGCTAACTTCTGTATGCTCCTGGGACTGACTCCCCTGGGGTATTTACATTCAAGGACCATATTGTTGGCAGTGGTGGTAAACCTAATATTTGTGTAAATGTGAATCTATATCAATATGAATCACTTTTTAATGTAACAAACAATATTACACGGAACAAAAATATAAACATTAGCATGTAAAGTGTTGGTCCCAAGTTTCATGAGCTGAAATAAAAGATCCCCAAATTTTTCAAAAAGCTTATTTCTGTCAAGTTCTGTGCACAAATTTGAATAAACAGTATGCTCATTACACAGGTGCACCTTGTGCTGGGGACAATAAAAGGCCATTCTAAAATGTGCAGTTTTGTCACCCAACACAATGCCACAGACGTTTCAAGTTTTGAGGGAGCATGCAATTGGCATGCTGACTGCAGGAATGTCCACCAGAGCTGTTGCCAGAGAATTGAATGTTTGTTTCTCTACCATAAGCCGCCTCCAACTTCATTTTAGAGAATTTGGCAGTATGTCCAACTGGCCTCACAACTGCAGAACACATGTAACCACGCCAGCCCAGATCCTCCACATCCGGATTCTTCATCTGCAGGATTGTCTGAGACCAGCCACCCGGACAGCTGATGAGGGTTTGAACGACCAACAAATTTCTGTACAAACTGTCAGAAACCGTCTCAGGGAAGCTCATCTGCATGCTCGTCATCCTCACCAGGGTCTTGACCTGTCTGCAGTTCGGCGTCATAACCGACTATAGTGGGCAAATGCTCACCTTCCAAGGGCCATTGGCACACTGGAGAAGTGTGCTATTCTCGGATGAATCAACGTTGTGAACAGAGCGCCCCATGGTGGCAGTGGGATTATGGTGTGGGCAGGCATAAACTACAGACCACGAACACATTTGCATTTTATCGATGGGATTTTGAATGCACTAAGATACCGTGACGAGATCCTGAGGCACATTGTCGTGCCATTCTTCCGCTGCCATCACCTCATGTTTTAGCATGACATGTCCAAGGATCTGTACACAAGTCCTGGAAGCTGTAAATGTCTGAGTACTTTTATGGCCTAACCAGACATGTCACCCATTGAGCATGTTTGGGATTCTCTGGATCGACATGTTCGACAGCGTGTTCCCAGTTCCCGCCGATATCTAGCAACTTCCCAGAGGCATTGAAGAGGATTGGGAAAACATTACACGGGCCATAATCAACAGCCTGATCAACTCTATGTGAAGGTGATGTGTCGTGCTGCATAAGGCAAATGGTAGTCACACCAGATTCAGACTGGTATTCTGATCCAGACTGGTTTTCTGATACAGACTGGTATTCTGATCCAGACTGGTATTCTAATCCAGACTGGTATTCTGATACAGACTGGTATTCTGATCCAGACTGGTATTCTGATCCAGACTGGTATTCTAATCCAGACTGGTATTCTGATCCAGACTGGTTTTCTGATCCAGACTGGTATTCTGATCCAGACTGGTATTCTGATCCAGACTGGTATTCTGATCCAGACTGGTATTCTAATCCAGACTGGTTTTCTGATCCAGACTGGTATTCTGATCCAGACTGATATTCTGATCCAGACTGGTATTCTGATCCAGACTGGTATTCTGATCCAGAATGGTATTCTGATCCAGACTGGTTTTCTGATCCTACCTTTTTTTTTTAAGGCATCTGTGAACAACAGATGTGTATCTGTATTCCCAGTCATGTGAAATCCATAGATCAGGCCCTAATGAATTCATTTCAATGAACTGATTTCCTTATATAAATCTCTACACTAAATCATTTTCTTTGGATGTGCGCCAGCTCATGCTCTCTATTAGACATATATGAACTGGAACACAGTAGAATCTCAGAAAAGGTTGGGTTGCATTATATTTTTGTTCTGTGTATAATCTTCAAGTCAAAAATCCTGTGGATGGTCATGTTATTAAAACCCATACAAGTTATTAAGGCGAGTGGCAGTATGTTGTGCTTTTTGTGGATTTGTCTCTTTAACCTTTCTCTATGTATTTACAAGTGCATCAATGCTTTTTATTAAATACCCACTACCCTCTCAGTCGCTTCCCACAGACTCTCCCCACAACATCTTTTAACAGACTTTAACGACATTTTAAAAGAAATAAATGTCCTCTGAAGTCTAGTCGCATTTTCATTATGAAAAATAATTAAAATAATCCATCCTCTGATGGTTTCCACAAAATCCTCCTGTTATGTCCTGTACAGTTGTAGAATCTTAATTTGATCACCCTGTTGCAGGAAAGCTTGTGTAGCTTATTTGAGGTTAAAAAAGGCTTCTGAAGTTTGTACATCCCAATTTTAAATTTAAGACTTGATTTTCCCTTAGAAAAATGTATTACCCCTACAAAAAGGCCATAAATTATATTCAAAATAATAATTTCCTGTTGCTGCAGGATTATTTTCCTGCTGTGGCAAACTGACTCAAGTAAATATTCTACATTTGTAACTACATAAATGGACAAACAGTGCCTTCAGAAAGTATTTCACACCTTGGGCCCTGGTGGTCATGGAAGATTGTCAGCTGGAGATTGTCAGGGAAATAACTGCTTGTCTCACTGTAATTGACCGTTAATTACTATAAAACACGTTTAGCATCTCCGGCCTTCCACGCATTGCCTACAAACCACTGATACGGGCCTTTGGAACACCTCCACGTAATATAGCATAAATAATCACAATCAATCCAATATGTATTTTAGGCGGATCTAAAGAAAGATTATGATATGAAGAAAATGTAGTCTATTTCAGAAGAAACGAATAGCATATTCTGAGTCGTCCTTATGTTAAGCCCTGATCAGGCTATGTCATATGGCTGTGGGCTACAATAGTTCATTGAGCAGACAATATTTGCTTATAATTCCTGTGGCATTATTTTACATTTGACATTATGCACGAACCAGCTATGAGGAGCCATCTCTTGCTGTGCAACAGGTGATCTTATTTCACTCAAACTCTGAATGCCAGGGCTGGCAGGAAGTGTTTGATTGATTTTAGACTGCATTTGCATTGATGTCAGAGTGATTACAGGGACAATAGAGCACTGAGTACCAGACCAATTAGGACCTGATGGAGAGACAATAGATCGCTGAGTACCAGACCATTAGCACCTGATGGAGGGACAATTAGAGTGCTGAGTACCAGGCCATTAGGACCTTATGGAGGGACAATAGATCGCTGAGTACCAGGCCATTAGGACCTGATAGAGGAACAATAGAGCCCTGAGTACCAGGCCATTATCGACTGGCACTAGCATGTTTGGTAGGCTACTAATGACCATCAGTAACATCAGGGCACAGTTTTGGCAGTCCAGTGAAATTTGCCTGCAGTAATGACTTGACTGCATCATGTTATGTGCCTTCTAATCATCGGCAAGGACTAAGGAGTGTTTTAGGATAAAAATAAACAGAATACAGCTATAAACACAGACAAAAACCTAGAGGAAAATCTGTTTCAGTCCAACAGATACTGGGAGACAATTTCACCTTTCAGCAGGACTGAGATATGGGTGCTGAGACTAGTAAAGGCCCAGTGCACTGCATTTGTGAGAAAAAAAAGTTATTTTATTTATTAATATATTTTTTTCCCCCCCAATTTTTCAGGGGGTGCTGCAGGACCCTCAACACCCATACTTCCCACGGCTATGCACAGCTGTAATCGCAGCCAAATGTGCTTCTACAATGTATTGACTGAGGGTTGTGAATACTTCTGTAAATTAAATATTTCTGTATTGCATTCTCAAAAAACTTGCCAACATTTCTAAATGAAAAATATACTTTTTTAAATTCAGGCGGTAACACAACAAAATGTGGAATAAGTGAAGCGGTATGAATACTTTCTGAAGGCACTGTATACCTATCAGATGTCAATCTCTGTCGCGACTTCTGCCGAAGTCGAAGCTTCTCCTTGTTCGGGCGGTGCTCGGCGGTCGACAGCCATCATTGATCCATTTTTCATTTTCCATTGGTTTTGTCTTGTCTTCCTACACACCTGGTTTCAATCCCATTCATTACCTGTTGTGTATTTAACCCTCTGTTTCCCCTCATGTCTTTGTCAGAGATTGTTTGTTATTCAGTGTTGTGTTGTTTTGTATTGGTGCGCGACGGGTCCTCGTACCCACTTTCTTTTATAGTTACATTTAGTGTTGGAGTTATGTTTCATTTATTGTTATTAAATACTCCATTACACTCAGTTTGATTCTGCTGCGCCTGACTTCCCTGCCACCTATACACACGACTCTGACAATCTCAAAATCCCAACAGTTAATCATCAAAGAGAGCCTGTATCTCATACAGTATCTCTGAAAGAAGAAGCTTCTTTCAGCACGTTTGCAGATAAATAACATTCAACACATTGGAACAGCAGCTCAACACTGTTAATGTGCAACGCTTGTGTAGAACTATATGGCGTTCACAAATGACTTGGAAACAATTGGCTTGGCTTGTTTGTTTGCCAGAGATTCATTTATTGTGCTTTGCTATTTGTAACATGCACATGCATGTAATGTAAAAGCATCAACCAGATCAATCAAACTGGTACAGAAGGCTGCAGAAAAGTAACTCAGGCATGAGAATGAAACATTCATGACTAGTGGGTGTTGCAAGGACCCGTTTAAAAGGACCAGTTTCTATATACCATTAATATGGCAGTTTCATTCCCCGAAATTACTCCTAATTTTGGTACACAATACATTTTAAAAAAACAAAAAAACTGGATTCAACCTTGAGATTGTACTACAAGTGAAATTACATATTTTGGTCAATTACAGTAGGCCTGCTTACAGATGTAAGATTTTAATTTGATCGCTCTTTTGTTTCTGAGAATTTCCCTGTATAGCAGGAAATGCAAACTTGCAGTGTATTCAAGACTTAAAAAATAATTTCTACTTCAAAATGTCCGACTTGATTTGCCCTATGTATTAACCTTTACAAAACAATGTCCATTAATTATAATTCACATAATAATTCACATTTCCTGTTGCTGCAGGATTATTTTCCCGCTGTAGCAAACTGGCTCAAATTAAGATCCTACATCTCAATACTACAGTAGAATAAAGAATAGCTGGGCATAGTGTTGAATAGAAAACTAGAAAACAGTGTGTTAGACGCCATAGGTAACCATTAAATTCTTAATGCATTTCAACTTGCATTTTCTGCTCATTGAAGCGTCTCTTTTTGAAACAGTGATGCTCTTTGCGGTACTTTAATTCATCCTAGACTTGTCTCTTTTTCTCGATCTGCCTTGCTATGACCCATCAAGGAAAGTACTGTGGAAAATCCATTTGGAGTTTTCCAAATGCTTAATGACATTTTGCCAAGTGAAAAGGAACACTGCAAAACATGTAAATAATTATAATAATAACAAATTGGCTATGGGAGTATAGTGTATGTAGTTTAGTTGTTTGAAGCTTTTTTCCTAATTGGGTAAAAGTAAAAACAAATGCCAATAAATTAGTGAACCAAAATCAAAGCGAATTTTGCAAAGGCTGGAAAAAAACTTGAATAGTTGTCTTGAAAGCTTTATTTCACACTTTACCCAGCTTGTAAAAAGGGAGAGCTATGCTGCCAAATCCCTCCATGGCCCCATGCAGGCTCGGGCCCACCCCCGTCTCTCCCCTGTATCACAGCAGCGCAGACATGCTGAAATAGGTTAGGCATGGAAGTAATTTCCCCTCTAGGTTTTCCAACCTCTCTGTTCAGACTCAACAAGGTCCTGAAATATTATTAACATCTGATTTGAAAAGCGTCCGACAGCCACCTCGTTGTGTCTCTACTGCACCAGACTGGAGGGAGAGCAGTGCAGCACGACCATATCACCAACAGAATTATGCCTATTAGAATGATAAATATAGGATTTGTTTCTGTTTTTTTTGGGGGATAGGGTGGGTAGAGGGGGGGGGGGATTTTTCCACCCTATTCCGTTCTCTGAGTGAAATGGTGTGTGAATATGCTTCATCAACGTTACATGAGAACCGTAGTACGTTTCTAGAGAGATAAATAGATTAGTTTACATAATGACCTGTACAATCACTCTTTCCTTCCTTCGCTCAGGAGAAACATTTCCCCATCTTTCTAGGTCTGATCTGAGAGCTATGTGATGGAAGGGAAGGCATGGAGGGGTGGGAGGGTCTGAACATCTCATAATATGTGACGATAAAGCCAAGAGTAGCCTACAGTTAAGTGACACATTCGATTTGTCTCACTTGTCCCTGCTGCATATACAGTAACAGTGTTGTAGTCTGTCGTATGGACCCTGGGGCTCAGAAAATGGGCTGAGTATTTATCGAGGTTTCATCCTCCTGCAACCTAATAAAGCAAGTAGTGATTTAAGCCCTCTCGGGGTTTGTGCTAGGCTACATCTAACGATGCAGCTCTTTAAATTGAAATACATCTCCCAGAGCTAGCTAACTGCATGATCATTTATATCATTTGAAGTAGATGGGGAAGTTATTGACTGACACATCCATTTGTGGGTAACATATTCATATACAGTACCAGGAAAAAGTTTGGGACACACCTACTCATTCCAGGGGTTTTTCTTTATTTTTACTATTTTCTATATTGTAGAATAATAGTGATGACATAAAAACTATGAAATAACACATATGGAATCATGTAGTAACCAACAAGGTGTTAAACAAACATGTTATCTTCTCTGATCTCCACTCCAGTACCATCTAAACCATCCAATAACCCCTGGAGTTGTGCATTTGAGGAGATGAAAAACGCACACCATCTTGGCCTGAGCTCTGCTGAGAGTAAATTCATTTAGTGCTTTTCCCTCGACCAATAGATTTTATTTACCAGACATAACTAACTCAAGGTGGAATATTTTATTGAGTGCAATCCACCCATTTGTAATAATGTTTTATTGTGATGATCTCACATAGGTGTGTGCACAATGTCGATTGTAGGGATTTATTCTAGCATAAAAAAAATCTTTGGTTCATAACAAATGGGTTTCCATCTCTCCTCTTTACATCTTGTCAATACATTGTGTTTGGTTTAATGCTGCAATTCGTATTTCCACCCAACAATGTCACATAAAATCTGCCGATCGTAATGAAACATTCAACCCATCCTAATTCAAAGCCCTACATGGTTCAGAGAGAGAGAGAGAGAGAGAGAGAGAGAGAGAGAGAGAGAGAGAGAAAGAGAGAGACCCTGAAAGACATCAAACTCAACCACAGCCCCAGCACCTCACACAGGAGCAACAGAGCGATGAGCACTCCACCCAGACCTGCAAGACTCTCTCCCAGACATGCAAGACTCTCTCCCAGACATGCAAGACTCTCTCCCAGACATGCAAGACTCCCGCCCAGACCTGCAAGACTCTCTCCCACACATACAAGACTCTCTCCCAGACATGCAAGACTCTCTCCCAGACATGCAAGACTCCCGCCCAGACCTGCAAGACTCTCTCCCAGACATGCAAGACTCTCTCCCAGACATGCAAGACTCTCTCCCAGACCTGCAAGACTCCCGTCCACACCTGCAAAACTCTCTCCCCGGACATGCAAGACTTCCCCTGGACCTACAATACTTCGCCCGGACCAGCAAGACTCTATTCCAGGCGTGCAAGACCCCGCCCAGACCAGCAAGACTCCCCCCGGACTTACAAGACTCCCCCTGAACCTGCAAGACTCCGCACGGACCAGCAAGACTCTCTCCCAGACCTGAAAGACTCCCACCGGACCTGCAAGACTCCCCCCGGACTTACAAGACTCCCCCTGGACCTGCAAGTCTCCGCAAGGACCAGCAAGACTCTCTCCCAGACGTGCAAGACTCCCCCTGGACCTGCAAGACTCCCCCTGGACCTGCAAGACTCCCCCAGGACCTGCAAGTCTCCCCCAGACCTGCAAGACTCCCCCCGCACCTGCAAGACTCCCCCTGGACCTGCAAGACTCTGCCTGCACTTGCACCCAGAGGACCTACAGCCAGAGTACCTGCACCCATATCACAGCAACATGAGCCACATCATCGTCCCAACAATTCGTCACACCCTCAAACCAACCCTGGCCACACCCTAAATAGTCCTCCCCAGATCAGGAGTAAGTAGAGAATCATGTCATCCTGTGTGCTACCTATCTACCCCCCAGTAGAATCCCCATTCTTTAATGAAGCTGCTCCATCCTAGAGATAAAAATAAGGACAAATTTAACATCGATAATTATTGTGGAATCTACATCAACAGTGATGTATTAAAAATCCTCTGCATTGTCATCAACAGCAGACTCCAACATTTCCTAAGTGAAAACAATGTCCTGAGCAAATATCAAATTGGCTTCTTACCAAAATTATACCTAATTCGGCCTAAACATCAACACCACAGGTAACTTCCACAAGGCTGTGAATGATCTAAGAGACAAGGCAAGAAGGCCCTTCTACGCCATCAAAAGGAACATAAAACTCAACATCCCTATTAGGATCTGTCAAAAAAAATAAAATCAGTTATCGAACCCATTGCCCTCTATGGTTGTGATGTCTGGGGTCTGATCACCAACCAAAGATTCACAAAATAAGACAAACACCCAATTGAGACTCTGCAAGAAGAATTCTGCAAAAAATATACTTTGTGTAAAACGCAAATCCACAAACAAAACATATAGAGCAGAATTAAAACTACAGATTACCCGCTATACAGTTTACCCGCTATACAGTTTACCCGCTATACAGTTTACCCGCTATACAGTTTACCCGCTATACAGTTTACCCGCTATACAGTTTACCCGCTATACAGTTTGCCCGCTATACAGTTTACCCGCTATACAGTTTACCCGCTATACAGTTTACCCGCTAGTTTTCAGAATCCAATGCCCATACATTCCACCACAAAGCCCTCACCTACAGAGAGATGACCATAGAGAAGAGTCCCCCAGCCAGCTGGTTCTGGGGCTTTGTTCACAAACACAAACAGACCCCACAGAGCCCCAGGACAGAAACACACATAGACCCAACCAAATTATGACAAAGCAAAAAGATAACTATTTGACACAAAGGACAGAATTCATTGGAATGCTTTCTGGACCTAATAAGAGAGTACCCAGTGGCAGAATACCTGACCACTACGACTGGCCCCAAATTAAGAAAATCCTTGACTATGTACAGACTCAGTGAGCATAGCCTTGCTATTGAGAGAGGCCGCTGTAGACAGACCTGGCTCTCAAGAGGAGACAGGCTATGTGCACACTGCCTACAAAGTGAGGTGGAATCTGAGCTACACTTCCTAACCTCCTGCCAAATGTATGACCATATTAGAGACACATATTTCCCACAGATCACATAGACCCACAAAGAATTTGAAAACAAATCAAACATTGATAGAATCCCACATCTGTTAGTCGAAATACCGCAGAGTGCCATCACAGCAGAAAGGTATGATGCCCATTGCAATGTGAAAATGGCAACCCGTGGAGCACAAACAATGCACACACCACCAATACCTGTTAATTTATCTGTTTATTTATCTGTTTATTTACCTGTTTATTTACCTGTTTATTTATCTGTTAATTTACCTGTTTATTTATCTGTTTATTTATCTGTTTATTTATCTGTTTATTTACCTGTTTATTTATCTGTTCATTGTGAGAGAGAGAGAGAGAGAGAGAGAGAGAGAGAGAGTGAGAGAGAGAGAGAGAGAGAGAGAGAGAGAGAGAGAGAGAGAGAGAGAGAGAGTGAGAGAGAGAGAGAGAGAGAGTGAGAGAGAGAGAGAGAGAGAGAGACCCACTGACACCCCTATCAGACCACAGCAAAATCACAGTCTACTTAAACAGAGCAATACTCAATCATGAGGCATCAAAGCCAAAGGAACTGAGTAACATTAAGAAATGCTATAGATGGAAGGAATGCAGTTTGGAAACCTACCAAAAAACAATTAGGCAACAACAAATTCAATCCCTCTTAGACAATTTCCTGGGTAAAACATTCCACTGTAATAGTGAAGGTGTAAACTTGGCAGTAGAAAATCTTAACAGTATATTTGACCTCTCAGCTTCCCTATCAAATCTAAAAATCTCAAATAGAAAACCGAAGAAAATTAACAATAATGACAAATGGTTTGATGAAGAATGCAAAAATCTAAGAAAGAAATTGAGAAACCTGTCCAACCAAAAACATAGAGACCCGGAAAACCTGAGTCTATGCCTTCACTATGGTGAATCACTAAAACAATACAGAAATACACTACGGAAAAAGAAGGAACAGCATGTCAGAAATCAGCTCAATGCAATTGAAGAATCCATAGACTCTAACCACTTCTGGGAAAATTGGAAAACACTAAACAAACAACAACACGAAGAATTATCTATCCAAAATGGAGTTGTATGGGTAAACCACTTCTCCAATCTTTTTGGCTCTATAACAAAGAATAAAGAGCAAAAACATATACATGATCAAACACAGATCTTAGAATCAACTATTAAAGACTACCAGAACCCACTGGATTCTCCAATTACATTGAAAGAGTTACAGGACAAAATAAAAACCCTCCAACCCAAAAAGGCCTGTGGTGTTGATGGTATCCTCAATGAAATGATCAAATATACAGACAACAAATTCCAATTGGCTATACTAAAACTCTTTAACATCATACTTAGCTCTGGCATCTTCCCCAATATTTGGAACCAAGGACTGATCACCCCAATCCACAAAAGTGGAGACAAATTTGACCCCAATAACTACCGTGGAATATGTGTCAACAGTAACCTTGGGAAAATCCTCTGCATTATTATTAACAGCAGACTCGTACATTTCCTCAATGAAAACAATGTACTGAGCAAATGTCAAATTGGCTTTTTACCAAATTACCGTACAACAGACCATGTATTCACCCTGCACACCCTAATTGACAATCAAACAAACCAAAACAAAGGCAAAGTCTTCTCATGCTTTGTTGATTTCAAAAAAGCCTTCGACTCAATCTGGCATGAGGGTCTGCTATACAAACTGATGCAAAGTGGTGTTGGGGGTAAAACATACGACATTATAAAATCCATGTACACAAACAACAAGTGTGCGGTTAAAATTGGCAAAAAACACACACATTTCTTCACACAGGGTCGTGGGGTTAGACAGGGATGCAGCTTAAGCCCCACCCTCTTCAACATATATATCAACGAATTGGCGAGGGCACTAGAAAAGTCTGCAGCACCCGGCCTCCCCCTGCTAGAATCCGAAGTCAAATGTCTGCTGTTTGCTGATGATCTGGTGCTTCTGTCACCAACCAAGGAGGGCCTACAGCAGCACCTAGATCTTATGCACAGATTCTGTCAGACCTGGGCCCTGACAGTAAATCTCAGTAAGACCAAAATAATGGTGTTCCAAAAAAGGTCCAGTCACCAGGACCACAAATACAAATTCCATCTAGACACTGTTGCCCTAGAGCACACAAAAAACTATACATACCTTGGCCTAAACATCAGCACCACAGGTAACTTCCACAAAGCTGTGAACGATCTGAGAGACAAGGCAAGAAGGGCATTCTATGCCATCAAAAGAAACATAAATTTCAACATACCAATTAGGATCTGGCTAAAAATACTTGAATCAGTCATAGAGCCCATTGCCCTTTATGGTTGTGAGGTCTGGGGTCCGCTCACCAACCAAGACTTCACAAAATGGGACAAACACCAAATTCTGCACGCAGAATTCTGCAAAAATATCCTCCGTGTACAACGTAGAACACCAAATAATGCATGCAGAGCAGAATTAGGCCGATACCCACTAATTATCAAAATCCAGAAAAGAGCTGTTAAATTCTACAACCACCTAAAAGGAAGCGATTCACAAACCTTCCATAACAAAGCCATCACCTACAGAGAGATGAACCTGGAGAAGAGTCCCCTAAGCAAGCTGGTCCTGGGGCTCTGTTCACAAACACAAACACACACTACAGAGCCCCAGGACAGCAGCACAATTAGACCCAACCAAATCATGAGAAAACAAAAAGATAACTACTTAACACATTGGAAAGAATTAACAAAAAAACAGAGCAAACTAGAATGCTATTTGGCCCTACACAGAGAGTACACAGTGGCAGAATACCTGACCACTGTGACTGACCCAAAATTAAGGAAAGCCTTGACTATGTACAGACTCAGTGAGCATAGCCTTGCTATTGAGAAAGGCCGCCGTAGGCAGACATGGCTCTCAAGAGAAGACAGGCTATGTGCTCACTGCCCACAAAATGAGGTGGAAACTGAGCTGCACTTCCTAACCTCCTGCCCAATGTATGACCATATTAGAGAGACATATTTCCCTCAGATTACACAGATCCACAAAGAATTCGAAAACAAAAATACAATTTTGAAAAACTCCCATATCTACTGGGTGAAATTCCACAGTGTGCCATCACAGCAGCAAGATTTGTGACCTGTTGCCACGAGAAAAGGGCAACCAGTGAAGAACAAACACCATTGTAAATACAACCCATATTTATGCTTATTTATTTTATCTTGTGTCCTTTAGCCATTTGTACATTGTTAGAACACTGTATATATATATAATATGACATTTGTAATGTCTTTACTGTTTTGAAACTTCTGTATGTGTAATGTTTACTGTTAATTTTTGTTGTTTTTCACTTTATATATTCACTTTGTATGTTGTCTACCTCACTTGCTTTGGCAATGTTAACACATGTTTCCCATGCCAATAAAGCTCTTGAATTGAATTGAATTGAGAGAGAGAGAGAGAGAGAGAGAGTGAGAGAGAGAGTGAGAGAGAGAGAGAGAGAGAGAGAGAGAGAGAGAGAGAGAGAGATAGAGAGTTTATGTGTAGAGGCATGTCCAGATCTCTTGAAGGTGACAGTGTAAAACAGCACATTTACACCTGGATCTCGCAGCTAGCTAGCTGCTATCCGTGTGACTATTGGCTTACCTCGATCCCGGAGCAAACATAAATTATTCCGGAGGTAGCCAGTTGAAGTTCCATCAGCCACTCCTGGGCTACAATCACCTATCCGGATCCTTTTTACTGCCGATGCGGAGCACCACCGGGCCTTCATGACTGGACTACCGACATTATCTTTCCGAGGGAGTTATCCAACTGGCCCATCCGTCGCGAAGTAACCTGAACGCCCTGCGGCCCGCTAATCGTTAGCTGTCTTATTGGCTGCTATCTGAATAGGTCTATCAGACCATTTTTCTTGGGTCACTATAACTATATCTATTTTGCCAATTGGATTGATCCCCTCTACCACACGGAACCCCACTAATCTACCGACGGAAACGTACGAGGTGGCTAAAAACAGACCTCCATCCTATGCTAGCTTGGTACCGATGGCCCGGCTAGTCCGTGACCCCAACCAACCTCACTACTCACTCGACCCTTATGATCCCTCGACTAAGCATGCCTCTCCTTAATGTCATTATGCCTTGTCCATTGCTGTTCTGGTTAGTGTTTATTGGCTTATTTCACCGTGGAGCCTCTAGCCCTGCTCACTATACCTTATCCAACCTTTCAGTTCCACCACCCACACATGCGATGACATCACCTGGTTTCAATGATGTTTCTAGAGACAATATCTCTCTCATCATCACTCAATACCTAGGGTTACCTCCACTGTATTCACATCCTACCATACCTTTGTCTGTACATTGTACCTTGAAGCTATTTTATCGGCCCCCAGAAACCTCCTTTTACTCTCTGCTCCAGACGTTCTAGACGTTCTACTCCTCCTCTGTTCCTCTGGTGATGTAGAGGTGGATCCAGGCCCTGTGGTGCCTAGCTCCACTCATATTCTCCAGGCACTCTCTTTTGATGACTTCTGTAACCATAATAGCCTTGGTCATGCATGTTAACATTAGAAGCCTCCTCCCTAAGTTTGTTTTATTCACTGCTTTAGCACACTCTGCCAACCCGGATGTTCTAGCCGTGTCTGAATCCTGGCTTAGGAAGACCACCAAAAATTCTGAAATCTTCATCCCTAACTACAACATTTTCAGACAAGATAGAACGGCCAAATGGGGCGGTGTTGCAATCTATTGCAAAGATAGCCTGCAGAGTTCTGTCCTACTATCCAGGTCTGTACCCAAACAATTTGAACTCCTAATTTTAAAATCTACCTCTCTAAAAACACTGTTTTTTTTCTCTCACTGTTGCCACCTGCTATAGACCACCCTCTGCCCCCAGCTGTGCTCTGGACACCATATGTGAACTGATTGCCCCCATCTATCTTTAGAGCTCGTGCTGCTAGGCTACCTAAACTGGAACATGCTTAACACCCCAGCCATCCTACAATCTAAGCTTGATGCCCTCAATCTCACACAAATGATCAATGAACCTACCAGGTACCAACCCAAAGTCGTAAACACGGGCACCCTCATAGATATCATCCTAACCAACTTGCCCTCTAAATACACCTCTGCTGTTTTCAACCAAGATCTCAGCGATTACTGCCTCATTGCCTGCATCCGTAATGGGTCAGCGGTCAAACAACCTCCACTCATCACTGTCAAACACTCCCTTCTAATCGACCTGGCCGGGGTATCCTGGAAGGATATTGATCTCATCCCGTCAGTAGAGGATGCCTGGTTATTTAAAAAAAATGCCTTCCTCACCATCTTAAATAAGCATGCCCCATTCAAGAAATTTAGAACCAGGAACAGATATAGCCCTAGGTTCTCTTCAGACCTGACTGCCCTTAACCAACACAAAAACATCCTATGGAATTCTGCATAAGCATCGAACAGCCCCCGTGATATGCAACTTTTCAGGGAAGCTAGAAACCAATATACACAGGCAGTTAGAAAAGGCTAGCTTTTTCAAGCAGAAATTTGCTTCCTGCTACACAAACTCGAAAACGTTCTGGGACACTGCAAAGTCCATGGAGAATAGGAACACCTCCTCCCAGCTGCCCACTGCACTGAAAATAGGAAACACTGTCACCACAGATAAATCCACTATAATTGAGAATTTCAATAAGCATTTTTCTACAGCTGGCCATGCTTTCCACATGGCTACCCCTACCCCGGTCAACAGCACTGCACCCCCTACAGAAACTCGCCCAAGCCTTCCCCATTTCTCCTTCTCCCAATTCCAGTCAGCTGATGTTCTGAAAGAGCTGCAAAATCTGGACCCCTCCAAATCAGCCGGGCTAGACAATCTGGACCCTTTAAAAAAAAAATGATCTGCCGAAATTGTTGCCACCCATATCACTAGCCTGTTCAACCTTTTGTGTCGTCTGAGATTCCCAAAGATTGGAAAGCAGCTGCGGTCATCCCCCTCTTCAAAGGGGGGGACACTCTTGACCCAAACTGCTACAGACCTATATCTATCCTACCCTGCCATTCTAAGGTCTTCAAAAGCCAAGTCAACAAACAGATTACCGACCATTTCGATTCCCACCATACCTTCTCCGCTCTGCAATCTGGTTTCAGAGCTGGTCATGGGTGCGCCTCAGCCACGCTCAGGGTCCTAAATGATATCTTAACCGCCATCAATATGAAACAATACTGTGCAGCCGTATTCATTGACCTGGCCAAGGCTTTCGACTCTGTCAATCACCACATCCTCATCGGCAGACTCAATAGCCTTGGTTTCTCAAATGATTGCCTCGCCTGGTTCACCAACTACTTCTCTGATAGTTCAGTGTGTCAAATTGGAGGGCCTGTTTTCCGGGCCTCTGGCAGTCTCTATGGGGGTGCCACAGGGTTCAATTCTTGGACCGACTCTCTTCTATGTATACATCAATCATGTCGCTCT
This sequence comes from Oncorhynchus kisutch, assembly GCF_002021735.2. Classification (NCBI taxonomy): domain Eukaryota; kingdom Metazoa; phylum Chordata; class Actinopteri; order Salmoniformes; family Salmonidae; genus Oncorhynchus; species Oncorhynchus kisutch. The sequence goes on along the minus strand of NC_034190.2, from coordinate 10,062,355 downwards.
TGCTGCTGGTGAGTCTCTGATACACCTCTACGCAGACGACACCATTCTGTATACTTCTAGCCCTTCTTTGGACACTGTGTTAACAACCCTCCAGGCGAGCTTCAATGCCATACAACTCTCCTTCCGTGGCCTCCAACTGCTCTTAAATACAAGTAAAACTAAATGCATGCTCTTCAGCCGATCGCTGCCTGCACCTGCCCGCCTGTCCAACATCACTACTCTGGACGGTTCTGACTAAGAATATGTGTATAACTACAAATACCTAGGTGTCTGGTTAGACTGTAAACTCTCCTTCCAGACACACATCACGTTAAATCTAGAATTAGCTTCCTATTTCACAACAAAGCATCCTTCACTCATGCTGCCAAACACACCCTTGTAAAACTGACCATCCTACCGATCCTCGACTTCGGCGATGTCATTTACAAAATAGCCTCCAATACCCTACTCAATAAATTGGATGCAGTCTATCACAGTGCCATCCGTTTTGTCACCAAAGCCCCATATACTACCCACCACTGCGACCTGTACGCTCTCGTTGGCTGGCCCTCGCTTCATACTCGTCGCCAAACCCACTGGCTCTAGGTCTCCAGGTCATCTACAAGACCTTGCTAGGTAAAGTCCCCCCTTATCTCAGCTCGCTGGTCACCATAGCAGCACCCACCTGTAGCACGCGCTCCAGCAGGTATATCTCTCTGGTCACCCCCAAAACCAATTTTTCCTTTGGCCGCCTCTCCTTCCAGTTCTCTGCTGCCAATGACTGGAACGAACTGCAAAAATCTCTGAAACTGGAAACACTTATCTCCCTCACTAGCTTTAAGCACCAGCTGTCAGAGCAGCTCACAGATTACTGCACCTGTACATAGCCCATCTATAATTTAACCCAAACAACTACCTCTCCCGCTACTGTATTTATTTATTTATTTTGCTCCTTTGCACCCCATTATTTGTATCTCTACTTTGCTCAAATCTACCATTCCAGTGTTTTACTTGCTATATTGTATTTACTTTGCCACCATGGCTTTTTTTTGCCTTTACCTCCCTTATCTCACCTCATTTGCTCACATTGTATATATACTTATTTTTCTACTGTATTATTGACTGTATGTTTGTTTTACTCCATGCGTAACTCTGTGTTGTTGTTTGTGTCAAACTGCTTTGCTTTATCTTGGCCAGGTCGCAATTGTAAATGAGAACTTGTTAAATAAAGGTGAAATTAAAAAAAAAAATTAAAAAGAGGCTGTAACATCATGGTCCTACAGTCACACACTACATATCACAGCAGTCGTCACAAATCAGTGAGCGCTACTTATATCATTAAGATGAAGATGGCTGGTAGTGTCACGCCATGAGGAGAATCATGATTAGAAGGATAAAACAGAAAATATGTAGGCCTAATGTGGATTTTATGTGTTATTAAAGGCCTTGAAAGATAGCTTCGAGTATAATTTTCAATTCATTCCCCTGCACACATTCATCTGTGCATTGTTTTCAATTCATTCCCCTGCACACATTCATCTGTGCATTGTTTTCAATTCATTCCCCTGCACACATTATTCTGTGCATTGTTATTGTATTATTTTGTCCAGTTTACAGTATGTACTGTGTCCCATGTCCTCTTACAGTAATGTCTTCTTTAGGTCTAAATGGCATCTACAGTACAGTACCGTTCCCAGTGGCCCTGTGATTTGTGGTTAAAGAGACCGTGCCTCGATGTGGTCGTCTACGGTCGATCCCTGACCTGACCATTGGAGTGACACATACACTTCTAAAATTGTGGTTGAGTTCCACTCAGGGAATGAGAAGGGGAGTTCCATGGTTCCCAGGGCGTATTATAAAGCTGAGCTGAGGGGAGGTGAAGTGCAGTGGTGTGTGTGTGTGTGTGTGTGTGTGTGTGTGTGTGTGTGTGTGTGTTGTGTGTGTGTGTGTGTGTGTGTGTGTGTGTGTGTGTGTGTGTGTGTGTGTGTGTGTGTGTGTGTGTGTGTGTGTGTGTGTGTGTGTGTGTTCTGTCATCTTCGTCTGCAGTGATCTCTGGATAGAAGCCACAGATGGCAGTCAACCACTAAATCAGTCCCAGTCCTTATCTGACTCCTACAACTGCAACATACAGATCAAAGTAAGTAGGGAAGTTGGAGGAGCTTCTGACTTAACATCATGGCAACTAAACTCGGCAAGAGCGAAGTGAGGGCAGTTTTCCGTGAAATTACATTATTTACATTTATCAAGAAGTTCCAATTCATTTTACAATCATACTTACAGACTTAAAAGTGTTGTTTTCTATTAACACTCAAAATATGAATTAAAATAATAAAAAAACGAATCTGCAAGTGAAGCTTTCACTACCATCTGCATGAAGGCAGGACTACAGGACTATTTTGCTAGCACAGACTGGAATATGTTCCGGGATTCTCCTGATGGCATTGAGGAGTACACGACATCAGTCATTGCCTTCCTCAATAAGTACAGTGACTGTACGTACACACCCCAACCAGAAGTCATGGATTGCAGGCAACATCTACACTGAGCTAAAGGCTAGAGCTACCGCTTTCAAGGAGCCTGACGCTAACGAAATATCAAACAAGCAAAGCGCCAATACAGGACTACGACCAAATCATACTACACCGGCTCCAACGCTCGTCGGATGTGGCAGGGCTTGCAAACTATTACAGACTACAAGGGAAGCACAGCTAAATTACTTCTATGCTCGCTTCGAGGCAAGTAACACTGAAACATGCATGAGAGCATCTGTTGTTCCGGAATACGCTCTCTGTAGCCGATGTGAGTAAGACCTTTAAACAGGTCAACATTTACAAGATGCAGGGCCAGACAGGACTCAGGGCCAGACAGGACGTGTACTCCAAGCATGTGCTGACCAAGTATCTTCACTGACATTTTCAGCCTCTCGCTGTCTGAGTCTGTAATACCAACATGCTTCAAGCAGACCCCCATAGTTCCTGTGCCCAAGAACACTAAGGGAACCTGCCTAAATGACTACCAACCTGTAGCACTCACATCTGTAGCCATGAAGTGCTTTGAAAGCCTGGTCATGGCTCACATCAACACCATTATCCAAGAAACACTAGACACACTCCAATTTGCATACCACACCAACAGAGCCACAGATGATGTAATCTCTATTGCACTCCACACTGCCCTTTCACAACGGGACAAGAGGAACACCTATGTTAGAATGCTATTCATTGATTACAGCCTAACGTTCAACACCATATTGCCCTTAAAGCTCATCCCTAAGCTAAGGATCCTGGGACTAAACACCTCCCTCTGCAACTGGATCCTGGACTTCCTGACGGGCCGCCCCCAGGTGGTAAGGGTAGGTTACAACACATCCACCACGCTGATTCTCAACACAGGGGCCCCTCAGGGGTGCGTGCTCTGTTCCCTGTACTCCCTGTTCACTCACGACTGCACAGCCAGGCAAGACTCCAACACCGTAATTAAGTTTCTGATAACACAACAGTGGTAGGCCTGATCACCGACAACGAGACAGCCTATAGGGAGAAGGTCAGAGACCTGACCGTGTAGTGCAAGGACAAAAACCTCTCCCTCAACGTGATTAAGACAAAGGAGATGAATGTGGACTACAGGAAAAGGAGGACCAAGCACGCCCCCATTCTCATCAACGGGGCTGTAATGGAGCAGGTTGGGAGCTTCAAGTTCATTGACATCCACATCACCAACAATCTAACATGGTCCAAGCACACCAAGACAGTCGTCAAGAGAGCAAAACAAAACCCGTTCCCCCTCAGGAGACTGAAAAGATTTTGGTCCTTAGATCCTCAAAAGGTTTTACAGCTGCTTCATCGAGAGCATCCTGACTGGTTGCATTACTGCCTGGTATGGCAACTGCTCGGCTTCAGACCGCAGGGCACTACAGAGGGTAGTGCTTATGGCCCAGTACATCACTGGGGCCAAGCTTCCTGCCATCCAGGACCTCTATATCAGGGAGTGTCAGAGGAAGGCCCTAAACATTGTCAAATACTCCAGCCACCCTAGTCATAGACTTTTCTCTCTGCTAGCGCACGGCAAGCGGTACCGGAACGCTAAGTCTAGGTCCAAGAGGCTTCTAAACAGCTTCTACCACCAAGCCATAAGACTCCTGAACATCTAGTCAAATGGCTACCCAGACTCTGTCCACCCCCCCCCCCTTATACGCTGCTGCTACTCTCTGTTATTATCTATGCATAGTCACTTTAATAACCTACATTTTCATATTACCTTATTTACCTAGACACTGAGGACCCCACACATTGACTCTGTACCGGTACCCCCTGTATATAGCCTCCACATTGACTCTGTACCGGTATCCCCTGTATATAGCCTCCACATTGACTCTGTACCGGTACCCCCCTGTATATAGCCTCCACATTGACTCTGTACCGGTACCCCCCTGTATATAGCCTCCACATTGACTCTGTACCGATACCCCCTGTATATAGCCTCCACATTGACTCTGTACCGGTACTCCCTGTATATAGCCTCCATATTGTCTCTGTACCGGTACCCACAGTATATAGCCTCCACATTGACTCTGTACCGGTACCCCCAGTATATAGCCTCCACATTGACTCTGTACCGTAATACCCTGTATATAGCCTCCACATTGACTCTGTACCGTAATACCCTGTATATAGCCTCCACATTGACTCTGTACCGTAATACCCTGTATATAGCCTCCACATTGACTCTGTACCGTAATACCCTGTATATAGCCTCCACATTGACTCTGTACCGTAATACCCTGTATATAGCCTCCACATTGACTCTGTAACGTAATACCCTGTATATAGCCTCCACATTGACTCTGTAACGTAATACCCTGTATATAGCCTCCACATTGACTCTGTACCGTAATACCCTGTATATAGCCTCCACATTGACTCTGTACCGTAATACCCTGTATATAGCCTCCACATTGACTCTGTAACGTAATACCCTGCATATAGCCTCCACATTGACTCTGTACCGTAAATACCCTGTATATAGCCTCCACATTGACTCTGTACCGTAATACCCTGTATATAGCCTCCACATTGACTCTGTACCGTAATACCCTGTATATAGCCTCCACATTGACTCTGTACCGTAATACCCTGTATATAGCCTCCACATTGACTCTGTACCGTAATACCCTGTATATAGCCTCACTTTTGTTATTTTACTGCTGCTCTTTCATTATTTGTTACTTTTATCTCTTAAAACTGCGTTGTTGGTTAATTAAGGGCTTGTAAGTTTAACTGTAAGGTCTACTACACCTGTTGTATTCAGCATTTCACTGTAAGGTCTACTACACCTGTTGTATTCAGCATTTCACTGTAAGGTCTACTACACCTGTTGTATTCAGCATTTCACTGTAATGTCTACTACACCTGTTGTATTCAGCATTTCACTGTAAGGTCTACTACACCTGTTGTATTCAG
>NC_034190.2:10021917-10051917 GCF_002021735.2 Oncorhynchus kisutch | reverse complement strand
TTCCGCTCCTCATGTGAAAATTGATAATTGATGTGCTCTGCTGCGTAAATAAGAAAAATGAACACAAACAAGGGCTCAGTGAAAGTCTCAATCAGGAATGAAAAATGCTTTCTGAAAACCTCAGCTCATTTGTTTCCAGTTCACAGATCTGCAGGATTAGCTGGATGACTTTGTGTTTAGCGTTAGCAAACTGTAACGAAGCAAAGTAATACATTTACAGTTTACTGGGGAGCACTTATACAACTATGGCCCCCAAGGACAGCCGCATCTACAGCATAGTGTTGACTCTGTTGCTATAGTAACCGCCCCAGAGACAGCAACACCTATAGTATCTCCTCTGTTGCTAAAGTAACTGCCCCAAGGTCAGCAACACCTATAGGATCTGCCCTGTTGCTATAGGAACTGCCCCAAGGTCAGCAACACCTATAGGATCTGCCCTGTTGCTATAGGAACTGCCCCAAGGTCAGCAACACCTATAGGATCTGCCCTGTTGCTATAGTAACCACCCCAGAGACAGCAACACCTATAGTATCTCCTCTGTTGCTAAAGTAACTGCCCCAAGTCAGCAACACCTATAGGATCTGCCCTGTTGCTATAGGAACTGCCCCAAGGTCAGCAACACCTATAGGATCTGCCCTGTTGCTATAGGAACTGCCCCAAGGTCAGCAACACCTATAGGATCTGCCCTGTTGCTATAGGAACTGCCCCAAGGTCAGCAACACCTATAGGATCTGCCGTGTTGCTATAGGAACTGCCCCAAGGTCAGCAACACCTATAGGATCTGCCCTGTTGCTATAGTAACCACCCCAGAGACAGCAACACCTATAGTATCTCCTCTGTTGCTAAAGTAACTGCCCCAAGGTCAGCAACGCCTATAGGATCTGCCCTGTTGCTATAGGAACTGCCCCAAGGTCAGCAACACCTATAGGATCTGCCCTGTTGCTATAGGAACTGCCCCAAGGTCAGCAACACCTATAGGATATGCCCTGTTGCTATAGGAACTGCCCCAAGGTCAGCAACACCTATAGGATCTGCCCTGTTGCTATAGGAACTGCCCCAAGGTCAGCAACACCTATAGGATCTGCCGTGTTGCTATAGGAACTGCCCCAAGGTCAGCAACACCTATAGGATCTGCCCTGTTGCTATAGGAACTGCCCCAAGGTCAGCAACACCTATAGGATCTGCCCTGTTGCTATAGGAACTGCCCCAAGGTCAGCAATACCTATAGGATCTGCCCTGTTGCTATAGGAACTGCCCCAAGGTCAGCAACACCTATAGGATCTGCCCTGTTGCTATAGGAACTGCCCCAAGGTCAGCAATACCTATAGGATCTGCCCTGTTGCTATAGGAACTGCCCCAAGGTCAGCAACACCTATAGGATCTGCCCTGTTGCTATAGGAACTGCCCCAAGGTCAGCAATACCTATAGGATCTGCCCTGTTGCTATAGGAACTGCCCAAGAGACAGCAACACCTATTGGATCTGCCCTGTTGCTATAGGAACTGCCCCAGAGACAGCAACACCTATAGGCTCTTTTCTGTTGCTATAGGAACTGCCCCAGAGACTGCAACACCTATAGGATCTGCCCTGTTGCTATAGGAACTGCCCCAAGGTCAGCAACACCTATAGGATCTGCCCTGTTGCTATAGGAACTGCCCCAAGGTCAGCAACACCTATAGGATCTGCCCTGTTGCTATAGGAACTGCCCCAAGGTCAGCAATACCTATAGGATCTGCCCTGTTGCTATAGGAACTGCCCCAAGGTCAGCAACACCTATAGGATCTGCCCTGTTGCTATAGGAACTGCCCCAAGGTCAGCAATACCTATAGGATCTGCCCTGTTGCTATAGGAACTGCCCCAAGGTCAGCAACACCTATAGGATCTGCCCTGTTGCTATAGGAACTGCCCCAAGGTCAGCAATACCTATAGGATCTGCCCTGTTGCTATAGGAACTGCCCAAGAGACAGCAACACCTATTGGATCTGCCCTGTTGCTATAGGAACTGCCCCAGAGACAGCAACACCTATAGGCTCTTTTCTGTTGCTATAGGAACTGCCCCAGAGACTGCAACACCTATAGGATCTGCCCTGTTGCTATAGGAACTGCCCCAGAGACAGCAACACCTATAGGCTCTGTTCTGTTGCTATAGGAACTGCCCCAGAGACAGCAACACCTATAGGCTCTTTTCTGTTGCTATAGGAACTGCCCCAGAGACAGCAACACCTATAGGATCTGCCCTGTTGCTATAGGAACTGCCCCAGAGACAGCAACACCTATAGGCTCTGTTCTGTTGCTATAGGAACTGCCCCAGAGACAGCAACACCTATAGGCTCTGTCCTGTTGCTATAGGAACTGCCCAGGAGCCCAACAGTTTCTCTTCTGCTATACTGTAATGATGTGACATTTATGGCAGGGATTTTATTTTATACTGACAATGCTGTTATGTCTTAATGTTTGACTTGAGCCTTTGAGAAAGCAGGAGAATTACAGGATATAGGTCTGGAGGAGGTTTTCACATGGTAAAGTGTCTGATAAAGATGTTTCTCTCCGTTCAGCATGACAATGATGAACATGTTATATTGGAGAAGATAGTCTGGTTCTAGAAGTTCAGAATAAGGCTCTATTTTCCCAGCAGCTCTGTTCTGTAGTTACATTCAAAATAAAGTTTTGGTCCTGAGCAAAGGAAATCTTTATGAGAAACAATAGGCTTTCAGTAGACTCTACATTGGGGCCCAATTAAGCTTAGTGTTTTTTATTCTATATTTTGGGGAAGCCATAATGCAGAGCAGACGTGAAAAATAAATAAATATAAACAACACATATTTACACACTTAATATTTCTATTGTCTAGCCGATATTTGCTGCATTCAATTAGCCAGGCTCAATGTGTGAACGGGGTGTCAAACAAAACGGATAATTAATCTACCAGAGAGTTTGGGCCATCCAGACAGCGATAAGCATTCAACACACACGCCACTCGTCTCTCTGTGTTTACTTTGTGTTGTTGATTCTGAACTCTGATATCCCCTTATCAAACCAACTATTCATTGTTTTGACGCTGTGGCGGCTGTAGAGATCTATCTGTTCTTTGAGAATCACTGGTACATCAGAGAACATGAATAAACTAATTATATTTCTCAGAGTACACCGGGGGTTCCGATTCCAGAACTCCTACCATTTAGAGCTCTGAGTTTAGCTAGCTCAATCTATACTGAACCCAAAATATAAACGCAACATACAACAATTTCAACGATTTTACTGAGTTACAGTTCACATACAAATTATTTTCTGTGAATCATGACTCTCTAGAATTGGCTGCTCACTTTCAAATTGAATCAATTGTGGTGCCACTTGTCAATGCAAAAAAAAATGTGGAAATTGTGTTTTTATGCGTTTTGAGGCACAATTGTGTCCAGAAAGTATTATTAATCACAGAGGAGTCTGTATTTATTAAGCCCATATTTCCCTGTGAGTCCAATGCTATTGTCCTTTAAAATATGTGATCTGAAGTGGTAGGAGCAGTGCAGTATGAGTTTTACATTCTGGCGTAAAATTGCATGTTGGAAAACCCATCATTTTTCACACAGGCCAAACAAATCAGGGAAAACAATGTAGCCGTGAGGGACCTCGGAGACAGACACTGTGAGGCACTTTAGACCAACCTTTTCCCATAATAACTTTCTGTCTAGGGGAAGACATGAAACAATTATATAAATAATTATACTTGTTTTTAAAAACAAGTATAATTATTAAGCACTCCTGAGTTCACTAATCGCTGGAGACCAAACAAGCAGAAGAGAACCCAAAGCCAGCATTATGCCATAACGATCGGTAGGAAATGTAGCTGTGAAAAGCAGCTGGATTAAGTTCTCTCCTGAACCTTGTAGCAAAGCTTAGGTCTTAGAGGTTTCAAGTCATTTTAAATGTTGCTTTTGTTTTAAATGAAGCAAAAGCTGTGGCTGATATCACCAAGGTGACGCACCACATTTCTTGTCACGTGGATTTCATCCCCTGTCCCTCTCTCTCTGTCTCTCTTTATATATATCTCTCTCTATATATATATATCTTCCTGCATCTCTGTCCCTCTCTCTCTGTCTCTCTTTATATATATCTCTCTCTCTATATATATATATATATATATATATCTATATATATATATATCTTCCTGCATCTCTGTCCCTCTCTCTCTGTCTCTCTTTATATATATCTCTCTCTATATATATATATCTATATATATCTATATATATCTCTATATATATATATATCTTCCTGCATCTCTCTCTCTCTCTGTCTCTCTTTATATATCTCTCTCTATATATATCTTCCTGCATCTCTGTCTCTCTCTCCCGCTCTCTCTCTCTCTCTCTCTCTCTCTCTCTCTCTCTCTGTCTCTGTCTCTGTCTCTGTCTCTGTCTCTGTCTCTGTCTCTGTCTCTGTCTCTGTCTCTGTCTCTGTCTCTGTCTCTGTCTCTCTCTCTCTCTCTGTCTCTCTTTATATATATATCTCTCTCTATATATATATATATATATATATATATCTTTCTGCATCTCTGTCTCTCTCTCCCTCTCTCTCTCACTCCTCAGTGAAGGTCTGTACCCACTCCTCAGTGAAGGTCTGTACCCACTCCTCAGTCAAGGTCTGTACCCACTCCTCAGTCAAGGTCTGTACCCACTCCTCAGTTCAGTCAAAGGTCAAATATGAAGATGCTGCTTCGCCAACTATTCTGTGAGTCAGACCAGTCCATACTGTACATGTGTTTCTGTTCCTTGGGGAGAAGAGAGAAGAGAGCACTGTGTCCGTGTTGACTCTGATCACATGCTTTTTATTTGTGTCAGCCGAGGAAGAAAGAAAAGTTCAAAAGCTTGTGTGTGTTTGTGGGGGAGGAGGGGGTGTGTGAACAACAATCTCTTTTTGTTGGTAAAAAATTGTTTTATCATGTTTTAAGGTGTCTGCTTAAAAGCCATAAAATCCCAAGTTGTTTTCTTTGGCATCACATATATTTTTTCAGATTTTTATCATGTTGTTCTGAATGTATTGTATTACACTCCCGCCACCCTTTTGACAGGTCAATAGCAAAAGAGAGTTTCTCTTGGGTTTTATGGCTGCAATACATGGCGAGAGCCTCTACAGCAGAACTCAGTCTAGCCTCCGCCGGTGACGCCAGAACTAAAACGAATCAACAGCTGGACAGAAACAAACAACAAAACTGTCAAAAGAGAGAGACTTATAGAAAGAAAGAACTGTCAAAAGAGAGAGACTTATAGAAAGAAGGAACTGTCAAAAGAGAGAGACTTATAGAAAGAAGGAACTGTCAAAAGAGAGAGACTTATAGAAAGAAGGAACTGTCAAAAGAGAGAGACTTATAGAAAGAAGGAACTGTCAAAAGAGAGAGACTTATAGAAAGAAGGAACTGTCAAAAGAGAGAGACTTATAGAAAGAAGGAACTGTCAAAAGAGAGAGACTTATAGAAAGAAGGAACTGTCAAAAGAGAGAGACATAGAAAGAAGGAACTGTCAAAAGAGAGAGACTTATAGAAAGAAGGAACTGTCAAAAGAGAGAGACTTATAGAAAGAAGGAACTGTCAAAAGAGAGAGACTTATAGAAAGAAGGAACTGTCAAAAGAGAGAGACTTATAGAAAGAAGGAACTGTCAAAAGAGAGAGACTTATAGAAAGAAGGAACTGTCAAAAGAGAGAGACTTATAGAAAGAAGGAACTGTCAAAAGAGAGAGACTTATAGAAAGAAGGAACTGTCAAAAGAGAGAGACTTATAGAAAGAAGGAACTGTCAAAAGAGAGAGACATAGAAAGAAGGAACTGTTTAAATGGAACTTGAGGGAGAATGCTTTAAACACGGAATGAAAACATGTCTAAAATGAGTTTCAGATTAATTGGGATATTTATTTATATATATATATAGTCAATTCTCTCAACACTTTCCACTTAGTGTTAGAGACAGAGTAAAGAGAAGAAGTATTGAATGGATGGGTTTGAGGTAGGATTGTGTTTATAAATGTGTCATAGTAATAATTACATTACAGATACGTTGGTCAGAGGTTTAACAAAAACAGCAATTTAACTGACGCATGACTTCTATAATACATTGTCTCTCATGTTGTCATTTTCAGCATTCATTTTCAAAATAAGGATAGGGAAAATAACTTCCTCCTACATAGTATTAGCAATGCATCTTCCATGGACAATGGAGATAACTGCAGGCAAAATAAATGATGGAGTGTGTTGCCCTTTTAATTATGGAGTGTGTTGCCCTTTTAATTATGGAGTGTGGTGCCCTTTTAATTATGGTGTGTTGCCCTTTTCATTATGGAGTGTGTTGCCCTTCTAATTATGGAGTGTGTTGCCCTTTTAATAACGGAGTGTGTTGCCCTTTTAATTATGGAGTGTGTTGCCCTTCTAATTATGGAGTGTGTTGCCCTTTTAATAACGGAGTGGGTTGCCCTTTTCATTATGGAGTGTCTTCCCCTTCTAATTATGGTCTGTAGATCTACAGACCGAATTACGGTCTGTAGATTCTGAACTATGTTGCAGTTTTAATTACGGATTATTTTGGATGTATGTTAGCTGTCAGTGAAGCTGCACAAAGTGGAGTATTTTATACTAAAAGTATGACCGGATCCCAGCGGTTCGTCCGGTTCCACTCCCACAGAAGGTCCTTTGGTTGGTGCACAGCAAGCCACTACAGCCTAACTGACAGCAACCCTCATCTCCCCTGTCACAGGCCACCCTGCTCTCACGGACACTCTCTCTCATCAGAAAGGCATTTACCAAATTGAGTCCAACATATATCTTTAATTTAGAAATCTGCCACCTCCATACTGAAAGTTGGTGGTTGGACGGCAAGAGATTCGGCGAGGGCGAAGTTGGGGACAGTTGGGTGCGACGCACGCACATCACTGCTGTCAGACCCGGGGTTGGCGGCAGGCGGTGGCGGGCGGTGGCCTGTCCACCGGTGTCACATCGGTGGCTTGGCATTTTGGAGACAAATGCTAACCTGTCAGCGAGTGGGAGCCATGGAGGCCTGAGCTGAATCACTGTGTCGTTTTGTTTGACAGGAGGGTTCTGAGTGGTACTGCCACCTCCCTACTTAGAGACGCCTGATAAATTAACAATATGCAAACGAGGAGACCAACAACTGTGCTGTTTACTCACAAAGAGCAAACACTGTCACAGAGAATGTATTGATGGCTCACGGTGGAAACAAGCCTGTCAAATGTTGCCTCATCAGCTCATGTACAATGCATTCAGTACAGCACTGCAACACTGTTCTTAGTAACTTTATGACCAAATATTATGTACAGTACCAGTCAAAGGTTTGGATACACCTACTCATTCAAGTTTAAAAAAATATATATATATTTGACTATTTTCTACATTGTATAATAATAGTGAAGACATCAACAAGCTTCATGAGGTAGTCACCTGGAATGCATTTCAATAAACAGGTGTGCCTTTTTAAAAGTTAAATTGATTGTGGAATTTCTTTCCTTTTAATGCGTTTGAGACAATCAGTTGTGTTGTGACAAGGTAGGGGTGGTAAACAGAAGATATCCCTATTTGTTAAAAGACCAAGTCCACATTATGGCAAAAACAGCTCAAATGAGCAAAGAGAAACAACAGACCTATGCCCCCCCCCCATCCCCCCCAACCACGCATGATGTGTTTAGGTTTTTGCTCAGTATAAAAAGCAGCATTCCCCAAGTGAGGATGGCCGTCACTTCAGCAGTGATGAATTCATTAAACTTCTTCTTCCTCGACAAAAAGATCATGCTCATTAGAAAGAAAATGATGGACTCCTCTTTTAAACTCAGTTGTCCTGAGTCTGCACAGAACTGCCGGGACCTAGGATCAATGGAGACACTTGAGTTTTTTAATCCTGTATCTCCCGACACATTCCTGAAAATAGTCATGGCCTCTAAACCATGCAGCTGCCTAGTGGACGCTATTCCAACTAAACTACTGAAAGAGCTGCTTCCTGTGTTTGGCCCTCCTATGTTGAACATAATAAATGGCTCCCTAGTGCAGAGTGCCAAATTAAAAAATCTGAAATATCATAATAAAATATTCCTCAAACATACATGTATTTTATACCATTTTAAAGTGTCTGATTTCAAATAGGCTTTACAGCAAAAGCACCACAAACGATTATGTTAGGTCACCACCAAGTCACAGAAAAAGTCTGCAATCTTTCCAGCCAAAGAGAGTCACAAAAAGCACAAATAGAGATAAAATGAATCACTAACCTTTGATGATCTACATCAGATGACACTCATAGGACTTCATGTTACACAATACATATATGTTTTGTTCAATAAAGTGTATATTTATATTTAAAAAGTCTCAGTATACATTGGCGCGTTACGTTCACCAGTTCCAAAAGCATCCGGTGATATTGCAGAGAGCCACATCATTTTACAGAAATACTCATTATAAATGTTGATGAAAATACAATTGTTAGCCATGGAAATATAGATACACTCCTCCCTAATGCAACTGCATTAAAGTGTCGGATTTTTTTTTTTTTAACGGAAAAAGCAAACCATGCAATAATCTGAGTACAGCTTTCAGACAACAAAGCAGCCAAAAAGATATCCGCCATATTGGGTAGTCAACATTAGTCATAAATAGCATTATAAATATTCCCTTACCTTTGATGATCTTCATCATAATGCACTCCCAGGAATCCCAGTTCCACATTAAATGTTTGATGTAGTTCGATAATGTCCATCATTTATGTCCAAAGAGCTACTTTTGTTAGCCCGTTTGGTAAACAAATCCAAAGTCATGAAGCGCGTTCCCTAGTTGCAGACGAAATGTAAAAAAATTCCGTTCCTGTCTGTAGAAACATGTCAAATGATGTATGGAATCAATCTGTTGGATGTTTTTAACATAAAACGTCAATAATGTTCCAACCGGAGAATTCCAATGTCTTCAGAAGTGCGATGAAACAGAGCTCCCTCTCATGGGAACGCGCATGGTCAGAGCATGGTCAGCTCATGGCAGACCTTACTCATTCCCTTATCATTTGGTCCCACTTCACAGTAGAATCCTCAAACAAGTTTCTAAAGACGGTTGACATCTAGTGGAAGCCTTAGGAAGTGCAACATAACCAATATCCCGCTGTGTATTCAATAGGGGTTGGGTTGAAAATCGACCAACCTCAGATTTCCCACTTCCTGTTTGGATTTCTTCTCAGGTTTTTGCCTGCCATATGAGTTCTGTTATACTCACAGACATCATTCAAACAGTTTTAGAAACTTCAGGGTGTTTTCTATCCAATACTAATAATAATATGCATATATTAGCAACTGGGACAGGAGCAGGCTGTTTACTCTGGGCAGCTCTGGGTACCTTTCATCCAAGCTACTCAATACTGCCCCTGCAGCCATAAGAAGTTATTAATTAACAATTCACCTATAGCGAATCTTCCATTTCTCTCAAAAATGTTAGAAAAAGCTATTGCACAGCAACTCACTGCCTTCCTGAAGACAAAGAAATGATACAAAACGCTCCAGTCTGGTTTCAGACCCCATCATAGTACTGGCACTGCAGTCGTCACGACTGGTGGTAAATTACCTTTTATTGCCATCAGGCAAAGGCTCTGCATTTGTTCCCGTGCTCCTAGACCTTAGTGCCGCTTTTGACATCATTGATCAGTATATTATTTTGCCCTGCAAAAGGGCACGTCGACAGATCAAATCAAATGTTATTTGTCACGTGCTCCAAATACAACAGGTGTAGACTTTACAGTGAAATTGTCACGCCTTGGTCATTGTATTTTGTGTTTTCGTTATATATTTGGTCAGGCCAGGGTGTGACAGGGGTTTATGTTATTGTATTTCGTATTGGGGTTTGTAGTATTTGGGATCGCGGCTGATTAGGGGTGTTGTATAGGCTTGGCTGCCTGAGGCGGTTCTCAATCAGGAGTCAGGTGATTCTCGTTGCCTCTGATTGGGAACCGTATTTAGGTAGCCTGAGTTCGCTTTGTATTTCGTGGGTGATTGTTCCTGTCTCTGTGTAGTGTTCACCAGATAGGCTGTATTAGGTTTCACGTTCCGTTTGTTGTTTTCATATTTAATAGTTATTTCATGTATCGTCACTTTTTCTTCATTAAAGAACATGAGTAACCACCACGCTGCATTTCGGTCCGACTCTCTTTCGACAAACGAAGAACGCCGTTACAGAATCACCCACCACATACGGACCGAGCGGCGTGGAAACAGGCAGCGACCGCAGGAAAAGCGAAAGGAGGAATGGACATGGGAGGACGTTATGGACAGCAATGGCATGGAGTATACGACGTGGGAAGAAATCGACAGGTGGGTGGCCGACCCAGAGAGAGTGCAGGAGCCCGCATGGGATTCGCTGGAGCAGTGCGAAGAAGGCTATATGCGAATGGAGTCGGAAAGGAAAACACGGCGGCGCAGAGCGAAACCCGAAAGTCACCCCAAAAAATTTATTGGGGGGGGGGGGCTCAGGGAGAGAGTGGCAGAGTCAGGAGTCAGACCTGAGCCAACTCTCCCTGTTAATCATGAGGAGCAGCGATATAAGGACTTCTGGTCTTGGGAGATGATATTAGACGGAAGAGGACCCTGGGCTCAGCCTGGTGAATATCGCCGCCCCAAGGAGGAAGCAGAGGCAACAGGAGATAGGAGCCGACGATACGAGGGAACACGGTTGGCATGGAAGCCCGAAAAGCAACCCCAAAAAAGTATTGGGGGGGGGCTTACAGGGAGTATGGCTATATCAGGTAGGAGACCTGCGCAAACTCCCTGTGCTTACCGAGGGGCTAAAGAGACCGGGCAGGCACCGTGTTATGCTAGTGAGCGCACGGTGTCTCCAGTGCGGGTGCATAGCCCGGTATGGTTCAGACCAGCCCTTCGTATTTGCCGGGCTAGAGTGGGCATCGAGCCAGGTAAGCTTGGGCAGGCTCGGTGCTCAAGAGCTCCAGTGCGCCTGCACGGTCCGGTCTATCCAGAGCCACCTCCACACATCAGTCCTCCGGTAGCAGCTCCCCGCACCAGGCTTCCTGTGCGTGTCCTCGCTCCAGTATCACCAGTGCCCGCACCACGCATCAGGCCTACAGTGCGCCTCGCCTCTCCTGCGCTGTCGGAGTCTCCCGCCTCTCCAGCGCTGTCGGAGCCTTTCTCCCCTCCTGCGCTGTCGGAGTCTCCCGCCTCTCCAGCGCTGTCGGAGCCTTTCTCCCCTCCTGCGCTGTCGGAGTCTCCCGCCTCTCCAGAGCTGTCGGAGCCTTTCTCCTCTCCTGCGCTGCTGGAGTCTCCCGCCTGTTTAGCGCAGCCAGAGACTTTCTCCTCTCCTGCGCTGCCGGAGCCTCCTGCCTGCATGAAGCAGTCAGAGCTGTCAGTCTGCATGAAGCAGCCAGAGCTGTCAGTCTGCAAGGAGCTGCCAGTCTGCAAGGAGCTGTCAGTCTGCAAGGAGCTGTCAGCCTGCATGGAGCAGTCGGAGCTGTCAGTCTGCATGAAGCAGCCAGAGCTGTCAGTCTGCAAGGAGCTGCCAGTCTGCAAGGAGCTGCCAGTCTGCAAGGAGCTGTCAGTCTGCAAGGAGCAGTCAGCCTGCATGGAGCAGTCAGAGCTGTCAGTCTGCAAGGAGCTGCCAGTCTGCAGGGAGCTGCCAGTCTGCAAGGAGCTGCCAGTCTGCAAGGAGCTGTCAGTCTGCAAGGAGCTGTCAGCCTGCATGGAGAAGTCAGAGCTGTCAGTCTGCAAGGAGCTGCCAGTCTGCAGGGTGCTGTCAGCCTGCATGGAGCAGTCAGAGCTGTCAGTCTGCATGAAGCAGCCAGAGCTGCCAGTCTGCAAGGAGCTGTCAGCCTGCATGGAGCAGTCAGAGCTGTCAGTCTGCATAGAGCAGCTAGATCTGCCAGTCAGCCATGATCTTCTAGATCTGCCAGTCAACCAGATTCTTCCAGATCAGCGTGTCAACCAGAATCTTCCAGATCTGCTAGTGAACCAGAATCTTCCAGATCTGCTAGTCAACCTGAATCTTCCACATCCGCCAGCCAGCCAGGATCTACCGGAGCCTACTACCTACCTGAGCTTCATCTCAGTACTGGGCTTCCTCTCAGTACTGGGCTTCCTCTCAGTACTGGGCTTCCCCTCTGTTCCGGGCTGCCCCTCAGTTCCGGGCTGCCCCTCAGTTCCGGGCTGCCCCTCAGTCCCGAGTTGCCCCTCAGTCCCGAGCTGCCTCAGTCCCGAGCTGCCCCTCAGTCCCGAGCTGCCCCTCAGTCCCGAGCTGCCCCTCAGTCACGAGCTGCTCCTCAGTTCTGTGGGGTTCTGGGTGAGGACTATTAGGCCATGGTCGGCGGCGAGGGTGGATTATCCCAGGACGCGAAGGGGAGGAACTAGGACATTAATGAAGTGGGGTCCACGTCCCGAGCCGGAGCTGCCACCAATGACAGACGCCCACCCGGACCCTCCCTATGGTTTTGAGGTGCGTCCGGGAGTCCGCACCTTGGGGGGGGGGGGTTCTGTCACGCCTTGGTCATTGTATTTTGTGTTTTCGTTATATAATTGGTCAGGCCAGGGTGTGACAGGGGTTTATGTTATTGTATTTCGTATTGGGGTTTGTAGTATTTGGGATCGCGGCTGATTAGGGGTGTTGTATAGGCTTGGCTGCCTGAGGCGGTTCTCAATCAGGAGTCAGGTGATTCTCGTTGCCTCTGATTGGGAACCGCATTTAGGTAGCCTGAGTTCGCTTTGTATTTCGTGGGTGATTGTTCCTGTCTCTGTGTAGTGTTCACCAGATAGGCTGTATTAGGTTTCACGTTCCGTTTGTTGTTTTTGTATTTAATAGTTATTTCATGTATCGTCACTTTTTCTTCATTAAAGAACATGAGTAACCACCACGCTGCATTTCGGTCCGACTCTCTTTCGACAAACGAAGAACGCCGTTGCAGAAATGATTACTTACAAGCCCTTAACCAACAATGCAGTTTTTTAAAGAAACTAGCTAAGAAAAGTAAGAGATAAGAATAACAAATATTTAAAGAGCAGCAGTAAATAACAATAGCGGGGCTATATACAGGGGTTACCAGTACAGAGTCAATGTGTTGGGCACAGTTGTTGAGGTAATTGAGGTAATATGTACAGTGCCTTGCGAAAGTATTTGGCCCCCTTGAACTTTGCGACCTTTTGCCACATTTCAGGCTTCAAACATAAAGATATAAAACTGTATTTTTTTGTGAAGAATCAACAACAAGTGGGACACAATCATGAAGTGGAACGACATTTATTGGATATTTAAAACTTTTTTAACAAATCAAAAACTGAAAAATTAGGCGTGCAAAATTATTCAGCCCCGTTAAGTTAATACTTTGTAGCGCCAGCTTTTGCTGCGATTACAGCTGTAAGTCGCTTGGGGTATGTCTCTATCAGTTTTGCACATCGAGAGACTGACATTTTTTCCCATTCCTCCTTGCAAAACAGCTCAAGCTCAGTGAGGTTGGATGGAGAGCATTTGTGAACAGCAGTTTTCAGTTCTTTCCACAGATTCTCGATTGGATTCAGGTCTGGACTTTGACTTGGCCATTCTAACACCTGGATATGTTTAGAATGGGGGGGGGGGTGGATGCAAATAGTCTGGGTAGCCGTTTGATGAGATGTTCAGGAGTCTTATGGCTTTGGCGTAGAAGCTGTTATAAGCCTCTTGGACCTAGACTTGGCACCCCGGTACCGCTTGCCATGTGCTAGCAGAGAGAACAGTCTATGACTAGGGTGGCTGGAGTCTTTGAATATTTTTAGGGCCTTCCTCTGACACCACTTGGTATAGAGGTCCTGGATGGCAAGAAGCTTGGACCCGGTGATGTACTGGGCCATACGCACTACCCTCTGTAGTGCCTTGGACCCGGTGATGTGCTGGGCCATACACACCACCCTCTGTAGTGCCTTGGATCCGGTGATGTGCTGGGCAATACGCACCACCCTCTGTAGTGCAATGGACCCGGTGATGTACTGGGCCATACGCACTACCCTCTGTAGTGCCTTAGACCCAGTGATGTACTGGGCCATACGCACTACCCTCTGTAGTGCCTTGGACCCGGTGATGTGCTGGGCCATACGCACCACCCTCTGTAGTGCCTTGGACCCGGTAATGTACTGGGCCATACGCACTACCCTCTGTAGTGCCTTGGACCTGGTGATGTACTGGGCCATACGCAACACCTTCTGTAGTGCCTTGGACCCGGTGATGTGCTGGGCCATACGCACTACCCTCTGTAGTGCATTGTACCCAGTGATGTACTGGGCCATACACACTACCCTCTGTAGTGCCTTGGACCCAGTGATGTACTGGGCCATACGCACTACCCTCTGTAGTGCCTTGGACCCGGTGATGTACTGGGCCATACGCACCACCCTCTGTAGTGCCTTGGACACGGTGATGTACTGGGCCATACGCACTACCCTCTGTAGTGCCTTGGACCCGGTGATGTACTGGGCCATACGCACCACCCTCTGTAGTGCCTTGGACCCGGTGATGTGCTGGGCCATACGCACCACCCTCTGTAGTGCCTTGCGGTTGAACGCCGAGCAGTTGCCATACCAGGCAGTGATGGAACAAGTCAGGATGCTCTCGATGCTGCAGCTGTAAAACCTTTTGAGGATCTGAGGACCCATGCCAAATACTTTCAGTCTCCTGAGGGGGAATAGTTTTTGTCGTGCCCTTGGTGTGCTTGGACCATGTTAGTTTGTTGGTGATGTGGCCACCAAGGAACTTGAAGCTCTCAAAATGCTCCACTACAGCCCCATCAATGAGAATGGGGGAGTGCTCGGTCCTCCTTATCCTGTAGTCCACAATCATCTCCTTTGTCTTGATCACTTTGAGGGAGAGGTTATTGTCCTTGCACCACACGGTCATGATTCTGACCTCCTCCCTATAGGCTGTCTCATCGTTGTCGTTGTCGTTGTCGTTGTCGTTGTCGTTGTCACACAAAGATGGTGTTGGAGTCATGCCTGGCCGTGCAGCCATGAGTGAACAGGGAGTACAGGAGGGCACTGAGCAGGCACCCCTGAGGGGGCCCTGTATTGAGGATCAGCATGGCGGATGTGTTGTTACCTACCCTTACCACCTGGGGCGGCCCGTCAGGAAGTCCAGGATCCAGTTGCAGAGGGAGGTGTTTAGTGATGAGCTTTGAGGGCAATATGGTGTTGAACACTGAGCTGTAGTCAATGAATGGCATTCTCACATACTGTAAGTATGAATTTTGTCCAGGTGTGAAATGGCAGTGTGGAGTGCAATAGAGTTTGCATCATCTGTGGATCTGTTGGGGCGGTGTGCAAATTGGAGTGATCTAGGGTTTCTGGGATAATGGTGTTGATGTGAGCCATGACCAGCCTTTCAAAGCATTTCATGACTTCAGATGTGAGTGCTATGGGTCGGTAGTCATTTAGGCAGGTTACCTTAGTGTTCTTGGGCATGCTCAGATTACACGTCCTGGTAATCCGTCTGGCCCGGTGGCCTTGTGAATGTTGACCTGTTTAAATGTCTTACTCACATGCTCTCATGCATGTTTCAGTGCTACTTGCCTCGAAGCAAGCACAGACATTATTTAGCTCATCTGGTAGGCTTGTGTCACTGCCCAGCTCTCGACTGTGCTTCCCTTTGTAGTCTGTAATAGTTTGCAAGCCCTGCCACATCTGACGAGTGGCGGAGCCGTTGTACTACGACTTGATCTTAGTCCTGTATTGATGCTTTGCCTGTTTGGTGATTCGTTGGAGGGCATAGCGGGATTTCTGTGGGGACGACATCATCAATGTACTTATTGATGAAGCCAGTGACTGATGTGATGTTCTTCTCAATGCCATCGGAAGAATCCCGGAACATATTCCAGTCTGTGCTAGCAAAACGGTCCTGCATCTCCCACAAGGTCAAAAACATGGACACAAAACCAGCGACCTATCAGCCACCAGTCAAAGCTCCCAACAGCCAGGCCACCAGCCCCCTAAGATCCAACCACAGTTCCCCAAGATCTGCCCCTCAACCATTTTTGCTCACATGATTTTAAAAACAAATCATCAGGAGTAGGCAGCGCCATAAGTAAGTAAGCAAACTGAGATATGACTAAAGAGTTAATCCGGGCAATTTTTCTATAAATAGACAGATATTTACCTCTCAATGGTTGCAGGATCTTTTCAATTTTGACAAGTTTTCTATTGAAATTCATTGTGGAGAGCTCATTTATGCCTTTTGTGATATGAATACCAGGAATGTCTACTTCACCATCAGCCCATGTTATCGGTAAACTACAGGGTAATGTAGAAGTTGTATATTTTAAAGCTCCAATACGAAATATTGTACACTTATCATAATTAGGTTTTAGTCCAGAGAGGCCAGAAAAGTTATATAGATATTCTATGAGACATTGCAGGGATCTAGCTTGCGGACTTATTATAAAACTTGAGTCATCGGCATACATGGACTTCTTGGTTTTTAAACCTTGGATTTCTAATCCTCTAATGTTGTTATTTGATCAGATTTTAACAGCTAGCATTTCAATGGCCATAACAAATAGATATGGTGACATCGGACACCCTTGTTTAACTCCTCTTGACAATTCAAAACTCTCTGAGAAGTAGCCGTTATTTACTATTTTACAATTGGGGTTTCTATACATTACTTTTACCCATTTTATAAGAGAATCACCAAAATTGAAAAAAGCCAGGCATTTATAAATAAAATCCAGTCACTCTATCAAAGGTCTTTTCAAAACAAACTACAAATAAAAGGCCTGGCTTCTTAGATGTTTCATGTTGTTCCATTATTTCTAGTAGTTGTCGTATATTATTTAATTGTATCGTCCATGAAAAACCTGTCTGATCAGGATGAACAATACCTTGTAAAACCTTTTTAATTCTGAGTGCTATGCATTTCGCTAGTATTTTTGCATCACAACATTGAAGTGTATGAGGCCTCCAGTTTTTTAGATAGACTGGATATTAATATTTGCCATCCGGAACTTCTTTTAATACTAGTGAAATCAGACCTACCTGCTGAGTACCTGACAGACTACCATTTCAATAGGAGAAGTTAAAACAAGTTAACAATGAATCATTGAGAATATCAAAAAAGTATTGATATACCTCTACCGGTATGCCATCAATCCCTGGGGCTTTTCCAGACTGAAAGGATTTAGCCTCAAAAAGTTATTCCTCTGTAATTTGGCCTTCGCACTGATCTTTCTGTACATTTGTTAATTTTTCATTTTTTTAAATTATTTGGAAAGAATCATACAGTGGGAGAGGATGGAACAGAAATGAGAACATCTGCATAAAATATTTAGCTTGATCTTTTAAAATATAATTTGGAGAATCATAGATGACTCCGTCTTTGGTAAGTGTTGGATATTCAGAAAGTATTTGGTGAATTTTTCTCCATCCAGTTTGCTTTATTTTTGTTTTGATTCAAGGAAGAAAGAGACAAGAAAGTAGTCAAGACAACTATCCTGTTTAATTAAGTCTCTTCCATGTATATCTCACCAGGTCAGTGTTTTTTATTATCCACTATTTCTAATGTGTCCATGATTTTTGTGATTTCCTTAAGGGCACGGGGATGATAGTTTGTAGAGTGATTACCATTACAGTCCATTGAGGTACTTAACACTGTGTTATAGTCTCCCACCATAATGATTTTATCATTTGTTGCCTGTAAGTTCAATAAATTGCTATAAATATTTTCAAAGTATGGATCATCCTGATTTGGACCATGTAGATTAACGAGCCAAATCGGTTATTCATCCACTTTTTATAATCGAAAAGATACGCCCTCTTTGTAAAAAATTCCAGACTATTTGCACATTCAGATAAACATTTTTGTTAATTAATATCACACCTTTTGAGTTCCTTTGTCCATGACAGAAAATTATTTCAGCACCCCATTCCTTTTCAACACAACGTCATCTAAGGATGTATCGTGAGTTGCCTATAAACAATACATGTTATATTCCTTTTCTTTTAGCAACGTAAGGACTGATCTTCTCTTTTTATAATCTGCTAAACCGTTACAATTCTAACTGGCTATAGTTATTTCACCACTTACTATAACGATAAACTATTCTCAGTCTAAATTTGCAATAATTAGTGCATAATACCATAAGAGGTATTATGACAGTCAAAATTTGAGATTTCAAATGTCTGATGTTTAGAATTCAAGAAACAGGATCAAGCAATATTTATTTTATTCCCTTGCCTGTTTGCCTGTGAGCAAATGCCACAGATATTAGAAAACTGAGTGAAGGTTTTATGTGTGAAGTAAATCTGAGTAGGCTGATGTGAATGATTGTAACGGCTGTTGGTGGAAGAAGGTGAGGACCAAGGTGCAGCGTTCATGTTTGCTTATTGACACTGAACACTAAATACAATAATAAAAAAGGGAATAACCGAAACAGTCCTGAAAGGTGAAAAACACTAAACAGAAATGTGTGGAAAAGCTACCTAAGTCTGGTTCTCAATCAGAGACAACGGTAGACAGCTGCCTCTGATTGAGAACCACACCAGGCCAAACAACAAAGAAATACAAAACATAGAAAATGAACATAGAATGCCCATCCTAGTCACACCCTGGCCTAACCAAAAGAGAATAAAAGCCTCTCTATGGCCAGGGCGTGACAATGATATTGGATGTGATTTAGTGAGAGAGTGTATGATGTCTAGACTATAATGTGTACAGTGGTGAGTTTAGCATGTAAATCTTGGTGGGGCAAAATCCCCCTCCAATTTTTTTTAGATGCATGCCAGCAAAGCCACTACACAACACAACACTAAACAATACATTAATTGCGCTATAACGGCGAAAAGCGGTACCCACAATCTGTTAGGGCCTACATAAAGCTGTCCCAATAGCAGAGCTTTCTATCCAGCTCAATGGAGTGAATCCTTACTGTACCACCGCTGCACCTGGCTATCAGCGGAGCCTTGTATGGCAGCGAAACAATTAATTCAGCCTCATCTACTTCCTTTTAACATAGCCGACCATAGCTGACCATATCTCCCTGGCATATTACATCATTTATGTAGCATCATATAAGACATTTTTGGACTCACCTTTTTTGAGTGCGGCGGTCCTTTGTCGATACATTTTGTCATCAAAGAAAAATATTTACTATTCCGAGTTGGATGATCGTTCAAAACGTATCTTCCCAGTCTGACTTCCCAGTCTGACTTCCCAGTCTGACTTCCCAGTTGCAATGCTTGCTGTTAGCCACTGTCACCGATTCCTTCCAAACAACTCATTGCTGAATTTGTGATTTCCAACTTGTTGTGAAATGTTTATGTCCAATGGCCGATGAGCACCGATACGTTTTATCTAAATTTTCTCTTCATTATTTCTAATATGCCAGTAGACTTGATTCACGATTATGAATGCTAGCTAAGATTGTTAAAGTAAGATGTTGACATGATCAGTCCAATCAAAGCTACTGTATATATAACATGATTTGACGTAATTTCTGTGGCCAATAACATTCCTTCTTGGAAGGGCACTTGTAATATAACTCTATGGTAGGACACAAAGGGCTGAAATTTGGGATGTCTACCATTACTAAAGGGGGACGATTGGCGATTGCGCAAGGTCCTCTTGCTCAGTTGTGCACCGGGTCCTCGCACTCCTCTTTCTATACTGGTTAGAGCCAGTTTACGCTGTTCTGTGAAGGGAGTAGTACACAGTGCTGTATGAGATCTTCAGTTTCTTGGCAATTTCTCGCATGGAATAGCCTTCATTTCTCAGAACAAGAATAGACTGACAAGTTTCAGAAGAAAGTTATTTGTTTCTGGCCATTTTGAGCCTGTAATCGAACCCAGAAATGCTGATGCTCCAGATACTCAACTAGTCTAAAGAAGGCCAGTTTTATTGCTTCTTTAATCAGAACAACGGTTTTCAGCTGTGCTAACATAATTGCAAAATGCTTTTCTAATAATCAATTAGCCTTTTAAAATGATACATTTGGATTAGCTAACACAACGTGCCTTTGGAGTGATGGTTGCTGATAATGGTCCTCTGTATGCCTATGTAGATATTCCATAAAAATCAGTTGTTTCCAGCTACAATAGTCATTTACAACATTAACAATGTCTACACTGTATTTCTGATCAATTTGATGTTATTTTAATGGACAAAAAAAATTGCTATTCTTTCAAAAACAAGGACATTTCTAAGTGACCCTAAACTTTTGAACGGTAGTGTATATATATTTTTTGGGGGGTTGTTGTTGTTTCAATAAATGTGGGTTCCGCCCCACCTGCCCTAATGCCACTGAATGTGTTATGTCTAAATAAATAATAACCCAACCAATTTGCATGGTTGAGTGTCTATGTGTGTAACATGAAGTGAGTATAGCCTTAATATTCAGGATGATAATTGTAATCCATATCGTGTCACCGTCATAGTTGCATCAGAATTACATTGAACATCATTTTCATCGAAAAACACATCCCATCACTTCCATTTCCAGGACCTCGGTGTTACTCTGGACCCTGATCTCTTTTTCAACTAATATATAAAGAATATACAATACAATACAAGGGCAGCTTTTTCCATCTTCATAACTTTTGGTACGAAAATGATACAGAAAAGTTAATCCTTTTGTCACTTCTAGGTTAGAATGATCTACTCTCCGGCTACCCGGATAAAGCACAAATAAACTTCAGTTAGTGCTAAACATGGCTGCTAGAATCTTGACTAGAACCAAAAAATGTCATCATATTACTTCAGGGAATGCCTCTCTACACTGGCTTCCTGTTAAGGCTAGGGCTGATTTCAAGGTTTTATTGTTAACCTACAAAACATTACATGGACTTGCTTCTTTCTACCTATCTCTCTGATTTGGTCAGATTCTTGGTCTCGACCTTTAAGTCTTTACTAGGTCCTATGATTGAGTGTATTCTCGCCCAGGAGTGTGAAGGTGAACGGCAAGGCAGTGGAGCTCCCTCTCCCTCTCTCTCTACCGCACCTGCTGTCTCGACCTCGACCTCTGAACACACGGCTATGAAAAGCCAACTGACATTTACTCATGAGGTGCTGACCTGTTGCACCCACTGTGATTGTTATTTGACCCTGCTGGTCATTTATGAACATTTGAACATCTTGAAGAACGATCTGGACTTAATGGCCATGTACTCTAATAATCTGCACCCAGCACAGCCAGAAGAGGACTGGCCACCCCTCATAGCCTGGTTCCTCTAGTTTTCTTCCTAGGTTCCTGCTTTTCTAGGGAGTTTTTCCTAGCCACCATGAGTCTACATCTGCATGGCTTGCTGTTTGGGGTTTTAGGCTGGGTTTCTTTATAGCACTTTGTTGAATGATAATAACACATTCATATTAACTCACTGCTTTCCCATCATGTAAAGCAGTGCTTTAAATGTAGCTATTTTTTAAAAGCTTTTTTTTTTGCCAGGCAGGTCAGTTAAGAACAAATTCTTATTTTCAATGACGGCCTAGGAACAGGCAGAACGTTGTGAGCTCAGGGATTCGATCTTGCAACCTTTCGGTTACTAGTCCAACGCTCTAACCACGAGCCTACCTGCCGCCCCTCCACTCTAACCACTAGGCTACTTGCTGCCCCTCCACTCTAACCACTAGGCTACCTACTGCCCCTCCACTCTAACCACTAGGCTACCTGCCGCCCCTCCACTCTAACCACTAGGCTACCTGCCGCCCCTCATCTCTAACCACTAGGCTACCTACCGCCCCTCCACTCTAACCACTAGGCTACCTGCTGCCCCCATTA
Organism: Oncorhynchus kisutch; assembly: GCF_002021735.2. Classification (NCBI taxonomy): domain Eukaryota; kingdom Metazoa; phylum Chordata; class Actinopteri; order Salmoniformes; family Salmonidae; genus Oncorhynchus; species Oncorhynchus kisutch. The sequence goes on along the minus strand of NC_034190.2, from coordinate 10,030,173 downwards.
CAGAGGCACCTCACACATATACTATGGCAGCATGTTAAAACACTCATGAATATGGACCGAGAGGAACCATGAAGCTTTACTGGTGAACATGTTAGTCAATAGTAAGGGAGAAACCTGTTCAAACACAATTCACTCGAAATCTGAACAGGTTTGGACTCCTGAGTGACGCAGCGGTCTAAGACACTGTGTTTCAGTGTAAGAGGCATCACTGCAGTACCTGGTTCAAATCCAGGCTGCATCACATCTGGCTGTGAATGGGGAGTCAAATAGGGCAGCGCATGATTGGCCCAGCGCCATCCTGGTTTGGCCGTGGTAGGCTGTCATTGTAAATAAGAAATTGTTCTTAACTGACTTGCCTAGTTAAATAAATATTTAAAAAATGTATTTACTTTGCCATTGCAGCTTCCACTGTACACTACACTATTCCTTAACTGCACAAACTATGCCTTAGACTATTCCAACTATTCCCACACCTCCTAACAGTTGAACATTTATCCTACCCAAAATCTATGCAATGAAAAACAGGCACTCTTAGCATATTGCTGCCGCAGCAGAAAGCAAGGTGCAGGGCTAGAATATAATTTTGTTAGACTTATTAAAATGGCATTGTTCCTGAGGTATTGGCAAACTAAAGGAAAAAAAACACTTTTCTTATGCACACAATGTGAACCAAATTCATTTACAATGATAGAGGGTCCCATAAAATGGTAAGTGCAGCCAACAATGGATTAGTCAGTAGCGTTCTAGTGAGGAGAGTCACTATGAGCAGAAATGCAAGCACACACACAGGTAGACACACACACACACAGGTAGACAATGGAAGCACTGAAGTAGTGGATGAAGGTGGTATAATGCTTTCCCTTCACTAATTCATACTTCCCTACCACTCCTACCCCTCATAAACACACCCACGCACGCACGCACAGACACAGACACAGACACACACACACACACACACACACACACACACACACACACACACACACACACACACACACACACACACACACACACACACACACACACACAGGTAGACACACATACACACACACACACACACACACACACACACACACACACACACAGGTAGACACACACACACACACACACAGGTAGACACACACACACACACACACACACACAGGTAGACACACACACACACACACACACACACACACACACACACACACACACACAGGTAGACACACATACACACACACACACACACACACACAGGTAGACACACATACACACACACAGGTAGACACACATACACACACACACACACACACACACACACACACACACACACACACACACACATACACACACACACACACACACACACACACACACACACACACACACACACACACACAGGTAGACACACACACACACACAGGTAGACACACATACACACACACACACACACACACACACACACACACACACACACACACACACACACACACACACACACACACACACACAGGTAGACACACACACACAGGTAGACACACACACAGTAGAAGATGCCTTCAAAGCCCAGTGAATTCAGAATGACAAGAAACAAAATAAGAAGCACTTCAGTGTCAAAGGTCAAGCTGCTGGTCGTTTGTCTTTTCTCTCCGTGTTACTTAGGAACTGTCGTAAGGATCTCTAATGACTTTTCCTTTCCAAACCCATAAAACACTCCAACAGAGCGACCGTAATGTTCAGCCCTGCTCAAGCCGCAGATCTCGTCAATCCTGTTTGTAATTATCAATTCGTTTGGGAATATGGGATATTCTTTAAAAAATAAAGGATTGTTTTTCTCCCGGGCGAAACCACATCACACAGCATCAGACAAAGGCCTATATTGTATCTTCAAAACCAAGAGAATGAAAATTCAGCAAGGAGGCGCCACTGATGAAGTCTGAAAGTGCCCCAAGAAAAGAGTTAGCTTTTTGAAGAAAACTTTTTTTTTGTCCCGTGGAAGAAGGAATAATTTTTTTGTCTGGAATGAAATGAAGTCTAGGCTAATCATTTCTGAAACACACTTTTTTAGGAAAACATTACATGGTGTGGCAACAGAAAACATACAGCCACAATGGAATTTAAAAGGGAAAAAATAAATCTTAACAAAATATGCTGGACTTCTATCATAGACTTCCCCATCTCTCACAATATGCACCTAACAACCAAACTCATCAAATTACAGTTTGTTTTTTTCAAATGCTAACTTGCAATGGTCAAAACTGAAGTCACATTGTTAAAACTCTTCACTCAGTCAGCGAAACAGAAGTGTATGTGGACCAAAACTGTGAATCATTTTTCATTGCTTTCACACAAAATGCTTTCAATGACCACATTTCTCTGAAATCCATGAACTCTTTTCTCATTCATACTCAACCACCTGCTAAACTATATATTTGCAGCACATGTTTTCAAATACTAACACACTGTTTCCAAAACGGTTAAAAACACATTCAAAACAGAACGATGGCAAACGTCGTGCATTTCTGCAGTAACCAGATTGTAACATAAAGAAGACAGGTTGGTGGGGAAAGAAGAGTGGCAGGGAGAGGGAGAATGTGTGGAGGACAAAGGAGAGGAAGACCAAGAGCGGTGGTCTCTGATGAGATAAGGGCCACAATTATTGACCATGTTGTAAACCATGGTCTCTCTTTGAGAGAGGCCGGTTTAAGGGTGCAACCAAATCTGCAGCGTTCAACAGTTGCATCAATAGTATGAATTTTCTGGCAAAACAACAGGTGAGATGTACATCAGTCAGTGATAATTGAACTATATTACAGTACAATACAATATGTTCACATTTTTACATGTACTGACATTTTGAAATATATTGATTGTTTTGTGTTTTTCAGTAGGATCCAAAGGTTGCCTCCCACAAGAGGGAGAGGCAGACTTTTATCAGATGCACAGGAAATTGCCATTGTTGACATGGCAATTGGCAACAACGCAATAAAACTGTAGGAAATTCAGGACAGTGCTGGCAGACTATATCACTTTTGGGAATGTGAATACGGTCAGCACAACGACAATTGCCAGAATCCTAGAGAAACATCAAATAAGGAGGAAGTAGTTGTACACTGTACCCTTTGAGAGAAACGGTGAACGTCTGAAAGAAGTCTGGTATCAACATGTCTGTTCAATAACCAAACAGGTACATACACAGCCATGGATAATGTAAAGTACTGTACAACTATGGATTTACTGTATTTTAGAGAGTAACGGAGACGGAAGCCGGGCGAACAGCACATACTGTACATTCATCTTTGTGAATGAAGCTGGATTCAAACTGGCAAAAACACACCGCAGGGGATGAAATGTGATTGGACAGAGAGCAACTGTGGATGTCCCAGGCCAGAGAGGAGCTAACATCACAATGTGTGCAGCACTGTCCACTGATGGTTTGCTGTTACACAAACCACTCATTGGTCCCTACAATACAGAGAGGCTCATTTATTTTCTGCATAAACTGCATAATCGACTTGTGCCAGCGGAGGAGAGGAGGGCAAGAAACTCCCCTACCTTCGCTATTGTGTGGGATAATGTGGCATTCCACCACTCTGCTGTAGTCACAGACTGGTTTGCTGCACATCCCAGGATGTAGGTACTATTCCTGCCTCAATACTCCCCCTTCCTAAACCCCATAGAGGAGTTTCTCTCTGCGTGGAGGTGGTTTCTGACCAGATGTCCTTACTGGATGCCATGAATGCAGGTTGTGGAGACACTTCTCCTGAAGACTGCCAGGGTGAGGAGACACTTTTCCTGAAGACTGCCAGGGTGTGGAGACACTTCTCCTGAAGACTGCCAGGGTGTGGGGACACTTCTCCTGAAGACTGCCAGGGTGAGGAGACACTTCTCCTGAAGACTGCCAGGGTGAGGAGACACTTCTCCTGAAGACTGCCAGGGTGAGGAGACACTTCTCCTGAAGACTGCCAGGGTGAGGAGACACTTCTCCTGAAGACTGCCAGGGTGAGGAGACACTTCTCCTGAAGACTGCCAGGGTGAGGAGACACTTCTCTTGAAGACTGCCAGGGTGTAGAGACACTTCTCATGAAGACTGCCAGGGTGAGGAGACACTTCTCATGAAGACTGCCAGGGTGAGGAGACACTTCTCCTGAAGACTGCCAGGGTTGGATTAGACCTTCCAGAAGATGCTTTACCAGATGCATTGCCAGAGAAGACATAAGATGTGATGTGGATGAGAACTTGTGGCTAAATGCAGGAGAGAGAGAACTAGAACCCTCACAGAACTGTACAGTATGGGTGATTATACTATACATGTTGATGAGAACTAGAACCCTCACAGTACTGTACAGTATGAGTGATTATACTATACATGTTGATGAGAACTAGAACCCTCACAGTTCTGTACAGTATGAGTGATTATACTATACATGTTGATGAGAACTAGAACCCTCACAGTTCTGTACAGTATGAGTGATTATACTATACATGTTGATGAGAACTAGAACCCTCACAGTTCTGTACAGTATGAGTGATTATACTATACATGTTGATGAGAACTAGAACCCTCACAGTTCTGTACAGTATGAGTGATTATACTATACATGTTGATGAGAACTAGAACCCTCACAGTTCTGTACAGTATGAGTGATTATACTATACATGTTGATGAGAACTAGAACCCTCACAGTTCTGTACAGTATGAGTGATTATACTATACCTGTTGATGAGAACTAGAACCCTCACAGTTCTGTACAGTATGAGTGATTATACTATACATGTTGATGAGAACTAGAACCCTCACAGTACTGTACAGTATGAGTGATTATACTATACATGTTGATGAGAACTAGAACCCTCACAGTTCTGTACAGTATGAGTGATTATACTATACATGTTGATGAGAACTAGAACCCTCACAGTTCTGTACAGTATGAGTGATTATACTATACATGTTGATGAGAATTAGAACCCTCACAGTTCTGTACAGTATGAGTGATTATACTATACATGTTGATGAGAACTAGAACCCTCACAGTTCTGTACAGTATGAGTGATTATACTATACATGTTGATGAGAACTAGAACCCTCACAGTTCTGTACAGTATGAGTGATTATACTATACATGTTGATGAGAACTAGAACCCTCACAGTTCTGTACAGTATGAGTGATTATACTATACATGTTGATGAGAACTAGAACCCTCACAGTTCTGTACAGTATGAGTGATTATACTATACATGTTGATGAGAACTAGAACCCTCACAGTTCTGTACAGTATGAGTGATTATACTATACATGTTGATGAGAACTAGAACCCTCACAGTTCTGTACAGTATGAGTGATTATACTACACATGTTGATGAGAACTAGAACCCTCACAGTTCTGTACAGTATGAGTGATTATACTATACATGTTGATGAGAACTAGAACCCTCACAGTTCTGTACAGTATGAGTGATTATACTATACATGTTGATGAGAACTAGAACCCTCACAGTTCTGTACAGTATGAGTGATTATACTATACATGTTGATGAGAACTAGAACCCTCACAGTTCTGTACAGTATGAGTGATTATACTATACATGTTGATGAGAACTAGAACCCTCACAGTTCTGTACAGTATGAGTGATTATACTATACATGTTGATGAGAACTAGAACCCTCACAGTTCTGTACAGTATGAGTGATTATACTATACATGTTGATGAGAACTAGAACCCTCACAGTTCTGTACAGTATGAGTGATTATACTATACATGTTGATGAGAACTAGAACCCTCACAGTTCTGTACAGTATGAGTGATTATACTATACATGTTGATGAGAACTAGAACCCTCACAGTTCTGTACAGTATGAGTGATTATACTATACATGTTGATGAGAACTAGAACCCTCACAGTTCTGTACAGTATGAGTGATTATACTATACATGTTGATGAGAACTAGAACCCTCACAGTTCTGTACAGTATGAGTGATTATACTATACATGTTGATGAGAACTAGAACCCTCACAGTTCTGTACAGTATGAGTGATTATACTATACATGTTGATGAGAACTAGAACCCTCACAGTTCTGTACAGTATGAGTGATTATACTATACATGTTGATGAGAACTATAACCCTCACAGTACTGTACAGTATGAGTGATTATACTATACATGTTGATGAGAACTAGAACCCTCACAGTTCTGTACAGTATGAGTGATTATACTATACATGTTGATGAGAACTAGAACCCTCACAGTACTGTACAGTATGAGTGATTATACTATACATGTTGATGAGAACTAGAACCCTCACAGTTCTGTACAGTATGAGTGATTATACTATACATGTTGATGAGAACTAGAACCCTCACAGTTCTGTACAGTATGAGTGATTATACTATACATGTTGATGAGAACTAGAACCCTCACAGTTCTGTACAGTATGAGTGATTATACTATACATGTTGATGAGAACTAGAACCCTCACAGTTCTGTACAGTATGAGTGATTATACTATACATGTTGATGTTGATTTTTTTGTAATTACATATTCTTTAGTACAGTCAATAAAGTGAAAAGGTGTTATTCATTTTCCATACTGAAATACTGATTTATGTGAAAAATCATTCGAACTTCAAAGAGAAAAGTGAATAATTTAACTAATGCTCCATGTTGTTAGTGTTTTTTAGGTCAGTGTGTTATGAGTGACAATGTATGCTTTCTGAGGGAGAATTGTTGCCAGTGTTGTAGTCAGACAATCTTATTTTGAGACATGTATGAAGTGTTTTAGTGGTTTGAGTGAGTTTTTGAGAAGAAATAAACTGTTTGGCCTAGATGCATGTTGGTAATGCAGACTGTGTGAAGAGTTTTAGTGGTTTGAGTGAGTTTTTGAGGTGAGATAAACTGTTTGGCCTAGATGCATGTTGGTAATGCAGACTGTGTGAAGAGTTTTAGTGGTTTGAGTGAGTTTTTGAGAAGAGATAAACTGTTTGGCCTAGATGCATGTTGGTAATGCAGACTGTGTGAAGAGTTTTAATGGTTTGAGTGAGTTTTTGAGAAGAGATAAACTGTTTGGCCTAGATGCATGTTGGTAATGCAGACTGTGTGAAGAGTTTTAGTGGTTTGAGTGAGTTTTTGAGAAGAGATAAACTGTTTGGCCTAGATGCATGTTGGTAATGCAGACTGTGCGAAGAGTTTTAGTGGTTTGAGTGAGTTTTTGAGAAGAGATAAACTGTTTGGCCTAGATGCATGTTGGTAATGCAGACTGTGTGAAGAGTTTTAGTGGTTTGAGTGAGTTTTTGAGAAGAGATAAACTGTTTGGCCTAGATGCATGTTGGTAATGCAGACTTTGTGAAGAGTTTTAGTGGTTTGAGTGAGTTTTTGAGGTGAGATAAACTGTTTGGCCTAGATGCATGTTGGTAATGCAGACTGTGTGAAGAGTTTTAGTGGTTTGAGTGAGTTTTTGAGAAGAGATAAACTGTTTGGCCTAGATGCATGTTGGTAATGCAGACTGTGTGAAGAGTTTTGGTGGTTTGAGTGAGTTTTTGAGGTGAGATAAACAGTTTGGCCTAGATGCATGTTGGTAATGCAGACTGTGTGAAGAGTTTTGAAAAAGTAGTTTCAGTTTTGACTGATGCTTGTTAGTGAAACATCAGTTCAGTTTTTAAACGGGAAGAACAGTATCCACTACACTTGACATGTTTGGATTGGCATTTGATACTCACCAGATCATAGTAAGGAGAGATGACACCTTACTGTTTGCTCTGAGCAATTCTTAAGGGACAATCATACCAGCGAATACAGATGGGACATCTAGAGACCGAGAACATATCACTTTGCATTTTTCCTGTTGTTGAGGTGTAGCGTATGCTGTAGGAGCAACGTGCAAGAAGTTAGGAAGTTAGTCTCACCTATATCAGTCTAGGTCTGTCTTTGCTATAACCCAGCTCAGAGCAGTCAGATCAGGGTAGAAACCTTATTCCACATCATTTGAAATACTGTGCTTACTGTAACGGAGCTTAGCCGGTGCAATGGAACCAATAGAATATTTGCAAAAGAGGACACCCTGCCCATTTCGCAATCCACACAGGCTAAAGTAAGTCCTAAAAGTATCTGAATGATTTAAAACATGATTTGAAAACAGGTCTGGACTGCTGTGTGACCAGCCCCTATAACCAAGCTGTAGCCTGGAGTGATACCTGCCCCTTTAACCCAGCTGTAGCCTGGACTGCTGTGTGACCAGCCCCTATAACCAAGCTGTAGCCTGGAGTGATACCTGCCC
>NC_034190.2:9979417-10011917 GCF_002021735.2 Oncorhynchus kisutch | reverse complement strand
GGTGAGAGTGATGGGGGGCTGTATTACTGAGAGGGAGGAGATGTATGTATTGGTGAGAGGGAGGAGGGCCTGTATTACTGAGAGGGAGGAGATGTATGTATTGGTGAGAGGGAGGAGGGCCTGTGTTGGTGAAAGGGAGGAGGGTTTATACTGGTGAGAGGGATGGGGGCCTGGAGGGAAAGGGGGTTACCTAGTCAGTTGTCCAACTGAATGCATTCAACTGAAATGTGTCTTCACATTTAACCCAACCCCTCTGAACGTATTCGGCTCCCGGGGAACTGCCTAGCTCAGGAGCAGAACGACAGATTTTTACCTTCAGGTTACTGGCATAACGATCTAACCACTATGCTACCTGCCACCCCAGGGGGGGGGGGGGCTGTATTGGTAAAAGGGATGAGGGTCTGTATTGGTGAGAGGGATGAGGGTCTGTATTGGTGAGAGGGATGAGGGTCTGTATTGGTGAGAGGGATGAGGGCCTGTATTAGTGAGAAGGATGGGGGCGTCTGTATTGGTGAGAGGGATGAGGGTCTGTATTGGTGAGAGGGATGAGGGTCTGTATTGGTGAGAGGGATGAGGGTCTGTATTGGTGAGAGGGATGAGGGCCTGTATTAGTGAGAAGGATGGGGGCGTCTGTATTGGTGAGAAGGAGGGGGGCTATATTGGTGGGAGGGATGGGGGTCTGTATTGGTGAGAAGGATGGGGGTCTGTATTGGTGAGAGGGATGGGGGTCTGTATTGGTGAGAGGGATGGGGGTCTGTATTGGTGAGAGGGATGGGGGTCTGTATTGGTGAGAGGGATGGGGGTCTGTATTGGTGAGAGGGAGGGGGCCTGTATTAGTGAGAGGGGCCTGTATTGGTGAGAGGGATGGGGGGGCTGTGTTGGTGAAAGGGAGGGTGTCCTGTATTAGTGAGAGGGGCCTGTATTGGTGAGAGGGAGGGGGGTCTGTATTGGTGAGAGGGAGGGGGGGGCTGTGTTGGTGAAAGGGAGGGTGTCCTGTATTAGTGAGAGGGGCCTGTATTGGTGAGAGGGAGGGGGGTCTGTATTGGTGAGAGGAAGGAGGGTCTGTATTGGTGAGAGGGAGGGGGGTCTGTATTGGTGAGAGGAAGGAGGGTCTGTATTGGTGAGAGGGAGGGGGGTCTGTATTGGTGAGAGGAAGGAGGGTCTGTATTGGTGAGAGGGATGAGGGCCTGTATTGGTGAGAGGGAGGGGGTCTGTATTGGTGAGAGGAAGGAGGGTCTGTATTGGTTGGAGGGAGGGGGTCTGTATTGGTGAGAGGAAGGAGGGTCTGTATTGGTGAGAGGGAGGGGGGTCTGTATTGGTGAGAGGGAGGGGGGCTGTATTGGTGCGAGGGATGGGGGTCTGTATTGGTGAGAAGGATGGGGGGGTCTGTATTGGTGAGAGGGAGGGGGCCTGTAGCGGTGAGAGAGAGGAGGCCTGTATTGGTGAGAGGGATGAGGGCCTGTATTGGTGAGAGGGAGGGGGGTCTGTATTGGTGAGAGGAAGGAGGGTCTGTATTGGTGAGAGGGAGGGGGGTCTGTATTGGTGAGAGGGATGAGGGTCTGTATTGGTGAGAGGGATGAGGGCCTGTATTAGTGAGAAGGATGGGGGCGTCTGTATTGGTGAGAGGGAGGGGGGCTGTATTGGTGGGAGGGATGGGGGTCTGTATTGGTGAGAAGGATGGGGGTCTGTATTGGTGAGAGGGATGGGGGTCTGTATTGGTGAGAGGGAGGGGGCCTGTATTAGTGAGAGGGGCCTGTATTGGTGAGAGTGATGGGGGGCTGTATTACTGAGAGGGAGGAGATGTATGTATTGGTGAGAGGGAGGAGGGCCTGTATTACTGAGAGGGAGGAGATGTATGTATTGGTGAGAGGGAGGAGGGCCTGTGTTGGTGAAAGGGAGGAGGGTTTATACTGGTGAGAGGGATGGGGGCCTGGAGGGAAAGGGGGTTACCTAGTCAGTTGTCCAACTGAATGCATTCAACTGAAATGTGTCTTCACATTTAACCCAACCCCTCTGAACGTATTCGGCTCCCGGGGAACAGCCTAGCTCAGGAGCAGAACGACAGATTTTTACCTTCAGGTTACTGGCATAACGATCTAACCACTATGCTACCTGCCACCCCAGGGGGGGGGGGGGCTGTATTGGTAAAAGGGATGAGGGTCTGTATTGGTGAGAGGGATGAGGGTCTGTATTGGTGAGAGGGATGAGGGTCTGTATTGGTGAGAGGGATGAGGGCCTGTATTAGTGAGAAGGATGGGGGCGTCTGTATTGGTGAGAGGGATGAGGGTCTGTATTGGTGAGAGGGATGAGGGTCTGTATTGGTGAGAGGGATGAGGGTCTGTATTGGTGAGAGGGATGAGGGCCTGTATTAGTGAGAAGGATGGGGGCGTCTGTATTGGTGAGAAGGAGGGGGGCTGTATTGGTGGGAGGGATGGGGGTCTGTATTGGTGAGAAGGATGGGGGTCTGTATTGGTGAGAGGGATGGGGGTCTGTATTGGTGAGAGGGATGGGGGTCTGTATTGGTGAGAGGGATGGGGGTCTGTATTGGTGAGAGGGATGGGGGTCTGTATTGGTGAGAGGGAGGGGGCCTGTATTAGTGAGAGGGGCCTGTATTGGTGAGAGGGATGGGGGGGCTGTGTTGGTGAAAGGGAGGGTGTCCTGTATTAGTGAGAGGGGCCTGTATTGGTGAGAGGGAGGGGGGTCTGTATTGGTGAGAGGGAGGGGGGGGCTGTGTTGGTGAAAGGGAGGGTGTCCTGTATTAGTGAGAGGGGCCTGTATTGGTGAGAGGGAGGGGGGTCTGTATTGGTGAGAGGAAGGAGGGTCTGTATTGGTGAGAGGGAGGGGGGTCTGTATTGGTGAGAGGAAGGAGGGTCTGTATTGGTGAGAGGGAGGGGGGTCTGTATTGGTGAGAGGAAGGAGGGTCTGTATTGGTGAGAGGGATGAGGGCCTGTATTGGTGAGAGGGAGGGGGTCTGTATTGGTGAGAGGAAGGAGGGTCTGTATTGGTTGGAGGGAGGGGGTCTGTATTGGTGAGAGGAAGGAGGGTCTGTATTGGTGAGAGGGAGGGGGGTCTGTATTGGTGAGAGGGAGGGGGGCTGTATTGGTGCGAGGGATGGGGGTCTGTATTGGTGAGAAGGATGGGGGGGTCTGTATTGGTGAGAGGGAGGGGGCCTGTAGCGGTGAGAGAGAGGAGGCCTGTATTGGTGAGAGGGATGAGGGCCTGTATTGGTGAGAGGGAGGGGGGTCTGTATTGGTGAGAGGAAGGAGGGTCTGTATTGGTGAGAGGGAGGGGGGTCTGTATTGGTGAGAGGAAGGAGGGTCTGTATTGGTGAGAGGGATGAGGGCCTGTATTGGTGAGAGGGAGGGGGGTCTGTATTGGTGAGAGGAAGGAGGGTCTGTATTGGTGAGAGGGAGGGGGGTCTGTATTGGTGAGAGGGAGGGGGGGTCTGTATTGGTGAGAGGAAGGAGGGTCTGTATTGGTGAGAGGGAGGGGGGTCTGTATTGGTGAGAGGGAGGGGGGGTCTGTATTGGTGAGAGGGAGGGGGGTCTGTATTGGTGAGAGGAAGGAGGGTCTGTATTGGTGAGAGGGAGGGGGGTCTGTATTGGTGAGAGGGAGGGGGGGTCTGTATTGGTGAGAGGGAGGGGGTCTGTATTGGTGAGAGGGAGGGGGCCTGTATTGGTTAGAGGGAGGGGCCTGTATTAGTATTTCCCTCTCTCTCTCTCTCTCTCTCTCTCTCTCTGTCTCTCTCTCTCTCTCTCTCTCTCTCTCTCTCTCTCTCTCTCTCTCTCTCTCTCTCTGTCTCTCTCTCTCTCTCTCTCTCTCTCTCTCTCTCTGGCTGGAATAATATCCTATGACGTTTCTCTTGCATTTCAAAGATGATGGTACAAAAAAATACAAATGAACAGTTTTTTTTCTTTTTAGTATTATCTTTTACCAGATCTATAGTGTTATATTCTCCTACATTAATTTCACATTTCCACAAACTTCAAAGTGTTTACTTTCAAATGGTACCAAGATTATGCATATCCTTGCTTCAGGTCCTGAGCAACACGCAGTTAGATTTGTCTTTGTCATTTTATGCGAAAAATTGCAAAAAATGGGGCGTATCCTTATTTAACAGATGATTCTAAAATGTGTATTTGATCATGTATATGTTGTTGCTGTTTGTTCTTTGTTATAGAGCCAGAAAGGTCATCGTAGCAGTGGTTTATCCATACGTCTTCGTTTTGGATAGATAACTCTTTGTGTTGTTATTTGTTTAGAGTTTTCACATTTTCCCAGAAGTGGTTAGATTCTATGGATAATTCAATTATATTGGGCTGATTTCTGACATGCTGTTGCTTCTTTTTCCGTAGTGTATTTCTGTATTGTTTTACTAATTCACCATAGTGAAGGCGTAGTCTCATGTTTTCTGGGTCTCTATGTTTTTGGTTGGATTGCTTTCTCAATTTCTTTCTGAGGTTTTGCATTCTTAATCAAACCATTTTTCATTGTTGTTCATTTTCTTAGGTTTGATTTGATAGGGAAGGTGAGAGGTCAAATATACCGTTTAGGTTTTCTACTGCCAAGCTTAGACCTTTCTTATTACAGTGGAACGTTTTACCCAGGAAATTGTCTAAAAGGGATTGAATTTGTTGTTGCCTAATTGTTTTTTGGTAGGTTTCCAAACTGCATTCCTTCCATCTATAGCATTTCTTAATGTTACTCAGTTCCTTTGGCTTTGATGCCTCATGATTGAGTATTGCTCTGTTTAAGTAGACTGGGATTTTGCTTTAGTCTGATAGGGGTGTCAGTGGGCTGACTGTGAACGCTCTGAGAGACTCTGGGTTGAGGTCAGTGATAAAGTAGTCTACAGTACTACTGCCAAGAGATGAGCTATAGGTGTACCTACCATAGGAGTCCACTTGAAGCCTACCATTGACTATGTACATACCCAGCGTGCGACAGAGCTGCAGGAGTTGTGACCCGTTTTTGTTGGTTATGTTGTCATAGTTGTGCCTAGGGAGGCATATGTGGGAGGGAATGCTGTCACCTCCAGGCAGGTGTTTGTCCCCCTGTGTGCTGAGGGTGTCAGGTTCTTGTCCGGTTCTGGCATTTAGGTCGCCACAGACTAGTACATGTCCCTGGGCCTAGAAATGATTGATTTCACCCTCCAGAATGGAGAAGCTGTCTTCATTAAAGTATGGGGATTCTAGTGGGGGGATATAGGTAGCACACAGGAGGACATTTTTCTCTGTTAGGATAATTTCCTTTTGAATTTCTAGCCAAATGTAGAATGTTCCTGTTTTGATTAATTTAATGGAGTGAGTTAGGTCTGCTCTATACCAAATTAGCATACCCCCTGAGTCCCTTCCCTGTTTCACACCTGGTAGTTTGGTGGATGGGACTACCAGCTCTCTGTAACCTAGAGGGCAACCAGTGGGTCCGTCTCCTCTATACCAGGTTTCTTGCAGGATGACAATGTCTGTATTACCGATTTCTTTGGTGAAGTCCGGGTTCCTGCTCTTTAGGCCAAAGACAGATGACCTCAGGCCTTGGATATTCCAGGATGATATAGTGAAGGCTTTTGGTTCCATAGAGTGTCCAATGTTGTAGGTCGTGGTTTGGCCTCAGGCCAGTAAGTCTCTCTCTCTCTCTCTCTCTCTCTCTCTCTCTCTCTCTCTCTCTCTCTCTCTCTCTCCCCCCTTCAAAATGGACTGGCCATTGGCAGCTGTGTGTGAACAGAGCCATACTGCTGGTCTAATCAATAGAGCATACCTGACTGTAATCAAAGCATTATTGTGCAGCAAAATTTAGTCACAAACATACACACGTGCACACACGTGCACACACACACACATACATACATACATACATACCCAGACAGACACACAGCATCATGGGGATGCGTACGCGTGCGTGCGTGTGTGTGTGTGTGAGTGAGTTCTTTGTGAATCATTGATTAGGTTATGTTTCAAATATTTGCCTTTAAAAGGTTGATACAGTGTTGTAACTGTTCATGTATTCATATACAGTATTCAATATATGTAGCTAAATACTGTGCATTCTGAAAGTATTCAGGCCCATTGACTTGTTCTACATTTTGTTACGTTACAGCCTTATTCTAAAATTGTCCTGTTTTGGAGCTCTACGGACTATTTCATTGACCTCAATGCTTGTTTTTGGCTCTGACATGGACTGTCAACTGTGGGACCCTATATAGACAGGTGTGTGCCTTTCCAAATCATGTCCAATCAGTTGAATTTACCACAGGTGGACTCCAATCAAGTTGTAGAAACATCTCAAGGATGATCAATGGAAACAGGATGTACCTGAGTTCAATACCCCAGAATGACAAAGCAAAAACAGATTTTAAGACATGTTTGCAAATGTATTAGACATAAAAACAGAAATACCTTATTTACATAAGTTTTCAGACCCTTTGCTATGAGACTCGAAATTGAGCTCAAGTGCATCCTGTTTCTCATGATCAGTATAAAGTACAATATTTTCTTAAGGAATGTAGTGAAGTAAAAGTACAAGGTTGTCAAAAAATAAAAATTGTAAAGTAATGTACAGATACACAAAAAAATACTTCAGTAGTACTTTAAAAGTATTTTTACTTAAGTACTTTATACCACTGAATATTTTGTTGTTAAGTAAATATTCTGAAAGTGAGACAACATACAAACCATCAAAAGGCACTTTTCTCATAACACAATTCACAATATACAATACACAGTACACAGTACACAGTACACAGTACACAGTACACAGTACACAGTACGTTTTATGAATGTATTTGTAACAAAGCATGAAGGAAGTATGGTGCATTTTCAAACGGTGATAGTTTAAACTAAATTTAAACAGACATGGACAATATCATTTTGTGTGTATGTTGCATTATTTATTTGTGGTGATGACATGTCATACAGCAAGTGGTTCGTTTCAGGAGTTAGCAACACCGCTACTACCATACAATTTAACAACCCAGTTCACAACCTACAAAAAAGACATATGGCTTTGTAGTGAGAAACAAAAAGAACAATAGCTATTTTAACTATTCATTACCTTATTAAATATTCATTATTTTATTTCAGGCCATTGATTCATATGTAAAGTAGATTATTCATATCACAGCAATAGAATAACTACATAACAGTAAATATGGTCCTTAATAATGCATGACAATGTAAATCATTTACTGTACACAATCCCAAGGCTAATCCTATGGTAAACCGGCTCACTCCAGCGTGAGCACATCAAAGATTGTTTATGTTAAACGAGCTCCTTGGGCTGAATTAACTGCGTGCTCTCATCCCGTTTGCACGGAAAACGCCAGTTGCACGTTATAAATAAACAGCATGAAGTTATTGTGAGGAGTTGCAGCAGAACAATGTAATCCAGTGTAAAACAGATCAATTTAAACAGCTACATAGACGATGGAGGCTACATAGAGGCTACATAGAACTACATAGAGGCTACATAGAGGTTACATAGAACTACATAGAGGCTATATATATATAGAGGCTACATATATATATATATATATATATATATGCCATGGAATGTTTGAGTTTGGTGTCTCCAACAGCAAAATAACTAAATAAATTCTGATTTTCTTTTTTACAAAATAAATAAATAGTAATTATTAACAGTTTTTTTTGGCCATCTTTTTCATTTGAACTAAAGTGCAGCTTCTTGAATTTCCAAAGGAGAAAAAAGTGGTTTCATAACATTAGTGGAACATTCATCAAAATAGGTAATTACATTTTCAATCAAATGGTGAACCTCTTTGCATCAGAGAAACATTTGGTTTGTTTCTGTTCAATGTTGTTGTAAATGACAGGGGAACTAAACAGACTAGATGTGTTACGTCTGTTTCTGGGATGGTGTTTGACATCATAATCACAGTCTGGTCACCAAACCAGAATCTCTTTACAGAGAGCAGCTCTTCAAGTCTAGACAACCCATCAAGGACTACGTCAATGCTGTTTACAATCACAAATTAAAACCTAAAAAAAAAAACATAAATATAGGGATGGAATGGAATGAAATCCTGAAGGAAAATGACTGAACGATAAGCAGAACAAAATGTTGTCTTAGCCAAAAACATATTAAACCTGTCCAATAATAAGTTGAGACAAAGCAAACATGTTTTAGTCTTTAAAGACTAGTCAACAGGACATTTTGCAATTGAGTAGGATAGTGGAGAAAATATTCAACAACAACATTGAAGTTAACAAGCTTACTGTGACCTCTGTATAATTGTGCCCATTTAAAATTGTAGTAGTGTAGTAATAATTACTAAACAGTGTTTTATCTTGTTTTTTTTTATTATCTTGTTACACGTTTACACGTTTAGCTCATGCTGTAAACTTGCTTCTTGCTGGACAAGAGATGTGACTTGACTTTCCACGTGAGGCGCATTTCAGATAACTTTCTTTTAGATTTACAGTGATTAAATGGAATAATTGAACTAAAAATTACATTATTATGTCTTTATATACCATGTAATGGTTTCTTTGCATGACAGACCAGCTATAAGGATGACATATCATAGAGACATTATAGAGCTGAGCAGTGAGAAAGGCACTATTGTTTTGACCTCACTCGCCAGACAAGTAAAAAAACTTCTCAACTGGTTGGTATTAGTGGTGATATTATTTAGTATGTAAGCAGCAGTGAGCGAATCCCAGTATTTGTAACGGTAATGACTAACAGGAGAAAATGACGGCGGTGGCAGGTCACTTCCTGACTCTAATTATAAAAAAAAAAAAGGAATATTTTGCAGGCGGTTTATTTTCAAAGCAGTGGCCTGTGTGTGAACAGAGGTTCCATTCAGACCTGGAGAGGGGGTAGTGGGAAAAGGGGCCAAACGATCTGGTAGCAGAGGCCGACCTGCACCTGCTTTAAAAACACTTTAACAGGCAATTATCCTGCCAGGCCAGCTCCAATACGGCAAGCGGCAAGCCCACAACATACATGTCTCAAAGTGGAGCGACAGGAGGATGGGGAGGGAGGGGGGACAAGGAGGGGTGCCTGGGGGTTGTGTGTGTGTGTGTATGTGTGTGTGTGTCTTTGTGTGTCTTTGTGTGTCTTTGTGTGCATAGGGGTGTATGTTTGTATGGATGGGGTGAGGGTGGTGGGGGGGGGGGGGGGGGGTGAGGGTGGGGTGCAAAGGATTCCAATCACCTTTGACCTTTGCAGGGACAGCCCCATTGTCTCGACTCCGCTCAAAATGAAACACAACCACAGTGGTTTTAACTAGAGTACGATACTCTCTGAAACAGATGGTTTACCCTACTCTTTTTTGAACATTGACCAATTCTGAAATTATTTGAGATCAACTTAAATAATTTATCACTAACACTTCCAAAGGTCTGGGACAGTTTGAAATCAAAACATAGTCGGCAAATTATTATTTTATTGACCGGGCCAGATCAAATGATTAACCCCTTTAACCTGATTCTCAACCGGCTGGTAGAGCATCTTTTGATCATTTAATTTAGAAGTGGATATGAAAAAAATAAACGAACTCCTCCAGCCCTCCTGTATCAATGAACATCATTTGTATCCTGTTGGGTTGCTACACTTCTGTGTTGTGGCACTCTAACATTGCTCACTCAGAGGGCTGTGAGAAAACTGAAAATCAGTCACCATGTGGGATAAAAGGCAGGAATTCAGTTGGTGAGGGAATAATATTGCACCATTCCTGCTAGTAGAGAAATACATATATAACTGTGTAAAAGGGTTTAATATTGTACCATTCCTGCTAGTAGAGAAATACGTATCTAACTGTCTAAAAGGGTTTAATATTGTACCATTCCTGCTAGTAGAGAAATACATATCTAACTGTCTAAAAGGGTTTAATATTGTACCATTCCTGCTAATAGAGAAATACATATCTAACTGTCTAAAAGGGTTTAATATTGTACCATTCCTGCTAGTAGAGAAATACATATCTAACTGTGTAAAAGGGTTTAACATTGTACCATTCCTGCTAGTAGAGAAATACATATCTAACTGTGTAAAAGGGTTTAACATTGTACCATTCCTGCTAGTAGAGAAATACATATCTAACTGTCTAAAAGGGTTTAATATTGTACCATTCCTGCTAGTAGAGAAATACATATCTAACTGTGTAAAAGGGTTTAACATTGTACCATTCCTGCTAGTAGAGAAATACATATCTAACTGTGTAAAAGGGTTTAACATTGTACCATTCCTGCTAGTAGAGAAATACATATCTAACTGTCTAAAAGGGTTTAATATTGTACCATTCCTGCTAGTAGAGAAATACATATCTAACTGTGTAAAAGGGTTTAATATTGTACCATTCCTGCTAGTAGAGAAATACATACCTAACTGTGTAAAAGGGTTTAACATTGTACCATTCCTGCTAGTAGAGAAATACATATCTAACTGTGTAAAAGGGTTTAATATTGTACCATTCCTGCTAGTAGAGAAATACATATCTAACTGTGTAAAAGGGTTTAACAATGTACCATTCCTGCTAGTAGAGAAATACATATCTAACTGTGTAAAAGGGTTTAACATTGTACCATTCCTGCTAGTAGAGAAATACATATCTAACTGTGTAAAAGGGTTTAACATTGTACCATTCCTGCTAGTAGAGAAATACATATCTAACTGTGTAAAAGGGTTTAACATTGTACCATTCCTGCTAGTAGAGAAATACATATCTAACTGTGTAAAAGGGTTTAACATTGTACCATTCCTGCTAGTAGAGAAATACATATCTAACTGTGTAAAAGGGTTTAGCATTGTACCATTCCTGCTAGTAGAGAAATACATATCTAACTGTGTAAAAGGGTTTAACATTGTACCATTCCTGCTAGTAGAGAAATACATATCTAACTGTGTAAAAGGGTTTAATATTGTACCATTCCTGCTAGTAGAGAAATACATATCTAACTGTGTAAAAGGGTTTAACATTGTACCATTCCTGCTAGTAGAGAAATACATATCTAACTGTCTAAAAGGGTTTAATATTGTACCATTCCTGCTAGTAGAGAAATACATATCTAACTGTGTAAAAGGGTTTAACATTGTACCATTCCTGCTAGTAGAGAAATACATATCTAACTGTCTAAAAGGGTTTAATATTGTACCATTCCTGCTAGTAGAGAAATACATATCTAACTGTGTAAAAGGGTTTAATATTGTACCATTCCTGCTAGTAGAGAAATACATATCTAACTGTGTAAAAGGGTTTAACATTGCACCATTCCTGCTAGTAGAGAAATACATATCTAACTGTGTAAAAGGGTTTAATATTGTACCATTCCTGCTAATAGAGAAATACATATCTAACTGTCTAAAAGGGTTTAATATTGTACCATTCCTGCTAGTAGAGAAATACATATCTAACTGTGTAAAAGGGTTTAACATTGTACCATTCCTGCTAGTAGAGAAATACATATCTAACTGTGTAAAAGGGTTTAACATTGTACCATTCCTGCTAGTAGAGAAATACATATCTAACTGTGTAAAAGGGTTTAACATTGTACCATTCCTGCTAGTAGAGAAATACATATCTAACTGTCTAAAAGGGTTTAATATTGTACCATTCCTGCTAGTAGAGAAATACATATCTAACTGTGTAAAAGGGTTTAATATTGTACCATTCCTGCTAGTAGAGAAATACATACCTAACTGTGTAAAAGGGTTTAACATTGTACCATTCCTGCTAGTAGAGAAATACATATCTAACTGTGTAAAAGGGTTTAATATTGTACCATTCCTGCTAGTAGAGAAATACATATCTAACTGTGTAAAAGGGTTTAACATTGTACCATTCCTGCTAGTAGAGAAATACATATCTAACTGTGTAAAAGGGTTTAACATTGTACCATTCCTGCTAGTAGAGAAATACATATCTAACTGTGTAAAAGGGTTTAACATTGTACCATTCCTGCTAGTAGAGAAATACATATCTAACTGTGTAAAAGGGTTTAACATTGTACCATTCCTGCTAGTAGAGAAATACATATCTAACTGTGTAAAAGGGTTTAGCATTGTACCATTCCTGCTAGTAGAGAAATACATATCTAACTGTGTAAAAGGGTTTAACATTGTACCATTCCTGCTAGTAGAGAAATACATATCTAACTGTGTAAAAGGGTTTAACATTGTACCATTCCTGCTAGTAGAGAAATACATATCTAACTGTCTAAAAGGGTTTAATATTGTACCATTCCTGCTAGTAGAGAAATACATATCTAACTGTGTAACAGGTTTTAACATTGTACCATTCCTGCTAGTAGAGAAATACATATCTAACTGTCTAAAAGGGTTTAATATTGTACCATTCCTGCTAGTAGAGAAATACATATCTAACTGTGTAAAAGGGTTTAATATTGTACCATTCCTGCTAGTAGAGAAATACATATCTAACTGTGTAAAAGGGTTTAACATTGTACCATTCCTGCTAGTAGAGAAATACTTATCTAACTGTGTAAAAGGGTTTAGCATTGTACCATTCCTGCTAGTAGAGAAATACATATCTAACTGTGTAAAAGGGTTTAACATTGTACCATTCCTGCTAGTAGAGAAATACATATCTAACTGTGTAAAAGGGTTTAGCATTGTACCATTCCTGCTAGTAGAGAAATACATATCTAACTGTGTAAAAGGGTTTAACATTGTACCATTCCTGCTAGTAGAGAAATACATATCTAACTGTGTAAAAGGGTTTAACATTGTACCATTCCTGCTAGTAGAGAAATACATATCTAACTGTCTAAAAGGGTTTAATATTGTACCATTCCTGCTAGTAGAGAAATACATATCTAACTGTGTAACAGGTTTTAACATTGTACCATTCCTGCTAGTAGAGAAATACATATCTAACTGTCTAAAAGGGTTTAATATTGTACCATTCCTGCTAGTAGAGAAATACATATCTAACTGTGTAAAAGGGTTTAATATTGTACCATTCCTGCTAGTAGAGAAATACATATCTAACTGTGTAAAAGGGTTTAACATTGTACCATTCCTGCTAGTAGAGAAATACTTATCTAACTGTGTAAAAGGGTTTAGCATTGTACCATTCCTGCTAGTAGAGAAATACATATCTAACTGTGTAAAAGGGTTTAACATTGTACCATTCCTGCTAGTAGAGAAATACATATCTAACTGTGTAAAAGGGTTTAATATTGTACCATTCCTGCTAGTAGAGAAATACATATCTAACTGTGTAAAAGGGTTTAACATTGTACCATTCCTGCTAGTAGAGAAATACATATCTAACTGTCTAAAAGGGTTTAATATTGTACCATTCCTGCTAGTAGAGAAATACATATCTAACTGTGTAAAAGGGTTTAACATTGTACCATTCCTGCTAGTAGAGAAATACATATCTAACTGTCTAAAAGGGTTTAATATTGTACCATTCCTGCTAGTAGAGAAATACATATCTAACTGTGTAAAAGGGTTTAATATTGTACCATTCCTGCTAGTAGAGAAATACATATCTAACTGTGTAAAAGGGTTTAATATTGTACCATTCCTGCTAGTAGAGAAATACATATCTAACTGTCTAAAAGGGTTTAATATTGTACCATTCCTGCTAGTAGAGAAATACATATCTAACTGTGTAAAAGGGTTTAACATTGTACCATTCCTGCTAGTAGAGAAATACATATCTAACTGTGTAAAAGGGTTTAGCATTGTACCATTCCTGCTAGTAGAGAAATACATATCTAACTGTGTAAAAGGGTTTAACATTGTACCATTCCTGCTAGTAGAGAAATACATATCTAACTGTGTAAAAGGGTTTAACATTGTACCATTCCTGCTAGTAGAGAAATACATATCTAACTGTCTAAAAGGGTTTAATATTGTACCATTCCTGCTAGTAGAGAAATACATATCTAACTGTGTAAAAGGGTTTAACATTGTACCATTCCTGCTAGTAGAGAAATACATATCTAACTGTCTAAAAGGGTTTAATATTGTACCATTCCTGCTAGTAGAGAAATACATATCTAACTGTGTAAAAGGGTTTAATATTGTACCATTCCTGCTAGTAGAGAAATACATATCTAACTGTGTAAAAGGGTTTAACATTGTACCATTCCTGCTAGTAGAGAAATACATATCTAACTGTGTAAAAGGGTTTAACATTGTACCATTCCTGCTAGTAGAGAAATACATATCTAACTGTGTAAAAGGGTTTAATATTGTACCATTCCTGCTAGTAGAGAAATACATATCTAACTGTGTAAAAGGGTTTAATATTGTACCATTCCTGCTAGTAGAGAAATACATATCTAACTGTGTAAAAGGGTTTAACATTGTACCATTCCTGCTAGTAGAGAAATACATATCTAACTGTGTAAAAGGGTAAAGGGGTTTAATATTGTACCATTCCTGCTAGTAGAGAAATACATATCTAACTGTCTAAAAGGGTTTAATATTGTACCATTCCTGCTAGTAGAGAAATACATATCTAACTGTGTAAAAGGGTTTAACATTGTACCATTCCTGCTAGTAGAGAAATACATATCTAACTGTGTAAAAGGGTTTAACATTGTACCATTCCTGCTAGTAGAGAAATACATATCTAACTGTGTAAAAGGGTTTAATATTGTACCATTCCTGCTAGTAGAGAAATACATATCTAACTGTGTAAAAGGGTTTAACATTGTACCATTCCTGCTAGTAGAGAAATACATATCTAACTGTGTAAAAGGGTTTAACATTGTACCATTCCTGCTAGTAGAGAAATACATATCTAACTGTGTAAAAGGGTTTAATATTGTACCATTCCTGCTAGTAGAGAAATACATATCTAACTGTGTAAAAGGGTTTAATATTGTACCATTCCTGCTAGTAGAGAAATACATATCTAACTGTGTAAAAGGGTTTAACATTGTACCATTCCTGCTAGTAGAGAAATACATATCTAACTGTGTAAAAGGGTAAAAGGGTTTAATATTGTACCATTCCTGCTAGTAGAGAAATACATATCTAACTGTGTAAAAGGGTTTAACATTGTACCATTCCTGCTAGTAGAGAAATACATATCTAACTGTGTAAAAGGGTTTAACATTGTACCATTCCTGCTAGTAGAGAAATACATATCTAACTGTGTAAAAGGGTTTAACATTGTACCATTCCTGCTAGTAGAGAAATACATATCTAACTGTGTAAAAGGGTTTAACATTGTACCATTCCTGCTAGTAGAGAAATACATATCTAACTGTGTAAAAGGGTTTAACATTGTACCATTCCTGCTAGTCTCTCGACCTCGATGAGAAGGAAAATATAAAAAGGATAAAAAGCAATCATTTTGTAAATCTTTGCTCAAACAGACCGTTGATATATCAGGTGGACTAATAATATTTCAGTAAAAAGTATGGTGGACTATTTGTTTTATTATAAATAGTTATTTCGGTGAGAAATGTGATTGATTTGTTGACAACACACTATATTAAACAACATACAGTACCAGTCAAAAGATTTTATTTAGACTATTTTCTACATTATAGAATAATAGTGAAGACATCAATACAAGGAAATAACACATATCACGTAGTAACCAAAGCAGTGTTAAACAAATCAAAATATACTTCATTTTTGAGATTTTTCAAAGTAGCCTTTGCCTCGATGACAGCTTTGCACACTCTTGGCATTGTCTCTTTCATAGTTTTGATTTCTTCACCATTATTCTAGAAAATAATAGAAAAAAGTAAAAATATTTAGAAAAACTCTTGAATGAGTAGGTGTGTCCAAACTTTTGACTGGTACTGTAAATAGGTTAAACCACCATCATAAACCATGGAGATCAATTCATCAATATTCAGTCATTTAATATTTATGTTTGCACATGCAAATTTACTATGATCAGTCCTCACTTACCTACCCATAAAAGAATCAGACCTGAGATGAGTAAAACAGTAATGTGCCATTAATATTTACAGAGCTTGACAATTAAAATGCGCAAATATAGTGTGTCAGGAAACAACGTAACTCAACTTCACTATGATAGAGAGATGAGTAGAATTAAATATCATTTTTCAAATGTCCTCTTGGGAATGCGTTAGGTTAAACCCATAGTCCTAAATGTATTCATTGCAGCTTTAGAATCTCTCTGTGCTGGTTCATCATTCTATTTATTTATTATTTAACTAGGCAAGTCAGGTAAGAACAAATTCTTATAGACAATGGCAGCCTACCGGGGAACAGTGGGTTAGCTGCCTTGTTCTGAGGCAGAACGACAGATTTTTTTTACCTTGTCAGCTCGGGGATTTGATCCAGCAACCTTTCGGTTACTGGCCCAACAGCGCTAGCCGCCAGGCTACCTGCCGCCCCCAATCATCTTTCAAGTGGAAAAGACTTAGTAGAAATGTACCAATATGTCAACAACAAAAACATGCAGAGTATTTAATGAAGCCAACATTGAGGAAGACCAACAGTAGCTTTCAAAGACAGTGTGGCTTGTTAAAAGAGGACATCACATTTTCAATGAATGTATAGTTGCTCTACTTTGATTGTAACGTCGGTGTTTGACCCTGACTCTGAACGTCTGTTCACTACCGGTGTTTACTTTGCCAAAAAATGCATATTGTTATTATGGTCCACACCTGAAGTAATGTACCATCTGTGAGAATTAGGCTCTCTCAAACTTCTACCATTCTACCCCTAGAGAGACTTAAATTTGACAGGAGTCTGATACATTTAGGTAAATCTGATCTCCATTGTGGTCCTATGTAGAAAACCTCTCATAAATGACCCATGTTATAATTGTGATGTTTGTATCTTGATTTTCTAAATTTTCTGACTGCCTTTTTGTATAATGTTTTGCTGTATTCTTATTACTTGTATTGTACATAGTGTGGTGCATGTTGGTTTGGTTGTCTATGTGACCTCTGTTAAAATCAAATAAAAATATTATAATAAAAAGATCATTAAACACTTTTTTTTTAGAGAACATCAGAAGTCATTACACAGTCCAGAGAGAGACAGAGAGAAAGAAAGAGAGAGAGAGAGTGAGAGAGAGACAGACAGAGAGCCCGAGAGAGAGAGAGACAGAATGAGAGAGAGAGAGACAGATTGAAAAGAATGAGAGAGAGAGACAGAGACAGTGAGAAAGAAAGAGAGAGAGAGACAGAGAGAGACAGAGACAGAGTGAGAAAGAAAGAGAGAGAGAGACAGAGACAGAGAAAGAAAGAAAGAAAGAGACATAATGAGAGAGAGACAGAGAGAGATTGCCAGGATCACAAATACAAATTCCATCTAGACACCGTTGCCCCAGAGCACACAAAAAAAAACTATACCTCGGCCTAAACATCAGTGCCACAGGTAACTTCCATAAAGCTGTGAACGATCTGAGACAAGACAAGAAAGGCCTTCTATGCCATCAAAAGGATCATAAAATTTGACTTCCCAATTAGGATCTGGCTAAAAATAATTGAATCATTTAAAGAACTCATTTCCAACTGCATGCAGAATTCTGCAAAAAATATCCTCTGTGTACAATGTAAAACACAAAATAATGCATGCAGTGCAGAATTAGGCCGATACCCGCTAATGATCTAAATCCAGAAAAGAGCCGTTAAATTCTACAACCACCTAAAAGGAAGTGATTCCCAAACCTTCCAT
Source organism: Oncorhynchus kisutch (assembly GCF_002021735.2). Lineage (NCBI taxonomy): Eukaryota > Metazoa > Chordata > Actinopteri > Salmoniformes > Salmonidae > Oncorhynchus > Oncorhynchus kisutch. Next base: position 9,994,307 of record NC_034190.2, on the reverse strand, counting down.
AACAAAGCCATCACCTACAGAGAGATGAACCTGGAGAAGAGTCCCCTATGCAAGCTTCACAAAGTTTACAAACACAAACAGACCCAACCAAATTATCAGAAAACAAAAAGATAATTCCTTGACACATTGGAAAGAATTAAGAAAAAAAGAGCAAACTAGAATGCTATTTGGCACTAAACAGAGAATACACAGTGGCAGAATACCTGAGACCACTGTGACTGACCCACATTTAAGGAAAGCTTTGACAGACAGTGAGCAGAGCCTTGCTATTGAGGCAGACCTGGCTCTCAAGAGAAGACAGGCAATGTGCTGTACACTGCCCACAAAATGAGGTGGAAACTGAGCTGCACTTCCTAACCTCCTGCCAAATGTATGACCATATAAGAGACACATATTTCCCTCAGATTACATAGACCCACGAAGAATTCGAAAAACAAATCCAATTTTGATAAACTCCCATATCTACTGGGTGAAATACCACAGTGTGACATCACAGCAGCAAGATTTGTGACCTGTTACCACACATAATATAAAATAATGGCACGGGATTCTAAGCATATTTTGTCTGCTAAATGAATTAACCAACAGCCTATGGCATGGAGCATAGCCAGATAACAGACAGTAGACCAACTCATATTCTGTTCTTCTGAAATACTTTTTCTTCATATCATAATGCTTCTTTATACCTGCCTAAAATAAATAATGGATTTACTGTGATGGTGTATATTACATTGATTTATTATACTTTTTAAATGTAGATGTTCCAAAGGCTTGTACATGTGGAGGCCCGGAGATGCTAAACATGTTTGTGTTAATTAACGGTAAATTACTGTAAATTACTGTATATTACTGTAAATTACTGTCAGACCGGCAGTCTTTTTGCATGAGAATAACTGACAGACAAAATGGTACGACAGTCACAGCCTTACTGGTTAGTTAGAAATGCCAGGGCTGGTTTCAAGTTCCCGTCCACCCCTGCCTGGCACTAGCAGAGAGGACAGGGGTATAACGTGTGGCATCCTTCTCCTGCGGATCAGAACAAAAGAGTTTGTGCCCAAATTAGGATGGAGTCTCGATGTGGACAAGAATGTGTTACATCATGATGACAGCAACAGTGTGGTGTGTCTGGCTGGCACACACACACGCACACACACACACACACACACACACACACACACACACACACACACACACACACACACACACACACACACACACACACACACACACACACACACACACACACACACACAAACACACACACACACACACACACACACACACACACACACACACACACACACACACACACACACACACACACACATGCCTTGAGTGATTTGCTTCGTGTCTGGAATAAGCACCTCCTCTAGAGCCAGGGACATCCCTCTCTCTTTCAGGCCAGGGACACCTCCTCTCTCCCAGGCCAGGGACACCTCCTCTCTCTCAGGCCAGGGACACCTCCTCTCTCTCAGGTCAGGGACACCTCCTCTCTCTCAGGCCAGGGACACCTCCTCTCTCTCAGGTCAGGGACACCTCCTCTCTCCCAGGCCAGGGACACCTCCTCTCTCTCAGGCCAGGGACACCTCCTCTCTCTCAGGCCACACACCTCCTCTCTCTCAGGCCAGGGACACCTCCTCTCTCTCAGGCCAGGGACACCTCCTCTCTCTCAGGCCAGGGACAACTCCTCAGGCCAGGGACACCTCCTCTCTCTCAGGCTAGGGACACCTCCTCTCTCTCAGGCCAGGGACAGGGATGGCATCTTATCAGTAGCTCTATGCTACAGCTGCCAGCTCCGTGCCCAGTGGAGCAGAGTGCCACACAACGCCCTCATCTAGCCCACGCTCCCTCTAGCTCTTTTACTGAGACAGATTTTTATGACATACATTTATTTTTAAAATGTACTGTCCCCTCTCCTTGTCATCTCTGTGATCTGTGATCTGTGACAGCGAGACTGTGTGTTGGTGTGCATGTGTGTGTGTAACTGCAAGACTGTGTGTGTGTGGGTCATACCCATTCTGCTTTTCCACTTACTTAACTAGCTGACCGCTGTGTAGCATTAAGCTACACCCCTTTTTGTAGTCTTTCAACCTTCGCCAACTGGGCAGGGCCCGTCAGCGTCAGAGGAATCTGAAAGGGAGGGGAAAAAACACAGTCTAATTTGAGTCTCATGTGTTTATATGACGATCATGTGAAAGGATCAAATACATGGCTCAAACGCCGCTGGTCGAGGGCCATCTTTCATGTTCACCCCAGTTGACACGATCTCTTTTAGTTTTCGCAGCGGAGAGAGAGAGAGAGAAAGAGAGAGACACGCACATACATAACTAACATCAACAACATGAATGCCAATCCTTCCTGGTTGAGGGTTGAGGAGATATTGCTTCTCTTCTAGTTTTCATGAATATTACTGCGATGAAAATTCCAGATTGTCTGCATAATCAAATAATATTCAGCAGAGACACCCCACAAGACATGCCATCGGGGGTCTCTTCACAGTCCCCAAATCCAAAACGAATTCACGGCAAAGCACAGTATTATTCAGAGCTATGATTACATGGAACTCCCATCCATCTCCAATTACTCAAGCAAACAGCAGGACTATAAGGGGACAGTCACGACTTCCGCCGAGGTCTGTCCCTCTACTTGTTCAGGCTGCGTTCGGCGGTCGACGTCACCGGCCATCTAGCCATCGCCGATCCACTTTTCATTTTCCATTTGTTTGGTCTTTGTTTTACACACCTGGTTTCAATTCCCCAATCACATGTTCATTATTTAACTCTCTGTTTTCCCCATGGTTTTTGTGCGTGATTGTTTTATGTATGTTCGGTCCGTTATTGTGGGCTCGGTATTACGACATGTTATTGGAATATCTGAGTAAAGTTACTTGTGTTACTCATCTCTGCTGTCCTTCGCCTGACTCCTCTGCACCAGCCGCACCCAGACCACTACAGGGACACAGGGACACCCAAACACACACCATTTCTTTTAGATGTATTGTTTGTTTATTATTATAATCTACTTTGGTTAATACTTTGGTTAATTGTATTTTTTGCATATTTTATTTTAAATATGTGTGACTGTCCTTGACTATCAGTGTATGAGTTTTTAGTTACTTGTCATGTTTTGTGCGTTTTTTGTGGACCCCAGGAAGAGTAGCGGCTGCTTCTGCAAAATCTAATGGGGATCCTAATAAACAAAAATTATAAAATAAACACACACAGGCCATAGCAGACACCCAGATATAGACAACCTAGATAGGTAGACAACCCTGATATAGAGATAGACACAACCCTGATATTGTCACACCCTGATCTGTTTCACCTGTCTTCGTGATTGTCTCCACCCCCCTCCAGGTGTCGCCCATATTCCCCATTATCCCCTATGTATTTATACCTGCGTTCTCTGTTTGTCTTTTGCCAGTTAATTTCGTTTGTCAAGTCAACCAGCGTTTTTGTGTCTCAGCTCCTGCTTTTCCCAGTCTCTCTTATTCTCACCCTCCTGGTTTTAACCCTTGACTGTCCTGAATCTGAGCCTGCCTGCCTGACCACTCTGCCTGCCCCTGAGCCTGCCTGCTGTCTGGTATCGTTGCCTCACCTCTGGTTTACTGACCCCTGCCTACCCTGACCCTGAGCCTGCCTGCTGTCTGGTATCGTTGCCTCACCTCTGGTTTACTGACCCCTGCCTACCCTGACCCTGAGCCTGCCTGCTGTCTGGTATCGTTGCCTCACCTCTGGTTTACTGACCCCTGCCTACCCTGACCCTGAGCCTGCCTGCTGTCTGGTATCGTTGCCTCACCTCTGGTTTACTGACCCCTGCCTACCCTGACCCTGAGCCTGCCTGCTGTCTGGTATCGTTGCCTCACCTCTGGTTTACTGACCCCTGCCTACCCTGACCCTGAGCCTGCATGCTGTCTGGTACCGTTGCCTCACCTCTGGTTTACTGACCCCTGACCAACCCTGACCCTGAGCCTCCCTGCTGTCTGGTACCGTTGCCTCACCTCTGGTTTACTGACCCCTGCCTACCCTGACCCTGAGCCTGCCTACTGTCTGGTATCGTTGCCTCACCTCTGGTTTACTGACCCCTGCCTACCCTGACCCTGAGTCTGCCTGCGGTCTGGTATCGTTGCCTCACCTCTGGTTTACTGACCCCTGCCTACCCTGACCCTGAGCCTGCCTGCTGTCTGGTACCGTTGCCCCACCTCTGGTTTACTGACCCCTGACCAACCCTGACCCTGAGCCTGCCTGCTGTCTGGTACCGTTGCCTCACCTCTGGTTTACTGACCCCTGCCTGCCTTGACCCTGAGCCTGCCTGCTGTCTGATACCGTTGCCTCACCTCTGGTTTACTGACCCCTGCCTGCCTTGACCCTGAGCCTGCCTGCTGTCTGGTACCGTTGCCTCACCTCTGGTTTACTGACCCCTGCCTGCCTTGACCCTGAGCCTGCCTGCTGTCTGGTACCGTTGCCCCACCTCTGGGCTACTGACCCCTGCCTGCCTTGACCCTGAGCCTGCCTGCTGTCTGGTACCGTTGCCTCACCTCTGGTTTACTGACCCCTGCCTGCCTTGACCCTGAGCCTGTCTGCTGTCTGGTACCGTTGCCTCACCTCTGGTTTACTGACCCCTGCCTGCCTTGACCCTGAGCCTGCCTGCTGTCTGGTACCGTAGCCTCACCTCTGGTTTACTGACCCCTGCCTGCCTTGACCCTGAGCCTGTCTGCTGTCTGGTACCGTTGCCTCACCTCTGGTTTACTGACCCCTGCCTGCCTTGACCTGTATATTGCCTGCCCCTGTTGGATTATTAAAACATTGTGAAATTCGACATTGTCTGGATATGGGTCTTACCTTCATAGCTGATAGACACAACCCTGGTATAGAGATAGACACAACCCTGGTATAGAGATAGACACAACCCTGGTATAGACAACCCTGATATAGAGATAGACACAACCCTGGTATAGACAACCCTGATATAGAGATAGACACAACCCTGGTATAGACAACCCTGATATAGAGATAGACACAACCCTGATATAGAGATAGACACAACCCTGGTATAGACAACCCTGATATAGAGATAGACACAACCCTGGTATAGACAACCCTGATATAGAGATAGACACAACCCTGGTATAGAGATAGACACAACCCTTATATAAACAACCTTGATTTAGAAAAGCCTGATATAGAGAGAGACACAACCCTGATATAGAGATAGACACAAGCCTGGTATAGAGAGAGACACAACCCTGATATAGAGAGACACAATCCTGATCTAGAGAGACACAACCCTGACATAGAGAGACACAACCCTGATCTAGAGAGACACAACCCTGATATAGAGAGACACAACCCTGATATAGACAACCCTGATATAGAGACACAACCCTGATATAGACAACCCCGACATAGAGAGACACAACCCTGATATTGAGAGACACAACCCTTGTATTGACAACCCTGATATAGAGAGACACAACCCTGATATAGAGAGACACAACCCTGATATAGAGAGACACAACCCTGATTTAGAGAGACACAACCCTCATATAGAGAGACACAACCCTTGTATTGACAACCCTGATATAGAGACACAACCCTGATATAGAGAGACACAACCCTGATATAGAGAGACACAACCCTGATATAGACAACCTTGATATAGAGAGACACAACCCTGATATAGACAACCCTGATATAGAGAGACACAACCCTGATATAGAGAGACACAACCCTGATATAGAGAGACACAACCCTGATATAGAGAGACACAACCCTGACATAGAGAGACACAACCCTGATATAGAGAGACACAGCCCTGATATAGACAACCTTGATATAGAGAGACACAACCCTGATATAGACAACCCTGATATAGAGAGACACAACCCTGACATAGAGAGACACAACCCTGATATAGAGAGACAAAACCCTGATATAGACAACCCTGATATAGAGAGACACAACCCTGATATAGACAACCCTGATATAGAGAGACACAACCCTGATCTAGAGACACAACTCTGATATAGAGAGACACAACCCTGATATAGACAACCCTGATATAGAGAGACACAACCCTGATCTAGAGAGACACAACCCTGATATAGAGAGACACAACCCTGATATAGAGAGACACAACCCTGATCTAGAGAGACACAACCCTGATATAGACAACCCTGATCTAGAGAGACACAACCCTGATCTAGACAACCCTGATCTAGAGAGACACAACCCTGATCTAGAGAGACACAACCCTGATCTAGACAACCCTGATCTAGAGAGACACAACCCTGATCTAGAGAGACACAACCCTGATATAGACAACCCTGATCTAGAGAGACACAACCCTGATCTAGAGAGACACAGCCCTGATATAGACAACCCTGATCTAGAGAGACACAACCCTGATATAGACAACCCTGATCTAGAGAGACACAACCCTGATCTAGAGAGACACAACCCTGATATAGACAACCCTGATATAGAGAGACACAACCCTGATATAGACAACCCTGATATAGAGAGACACAACCCTGATATAGAGGGACACAACCCTGATATAGACAACCCTGATCTAGAGAGACACAACCCTGATCTAGAGAGACACAACCCTGATATAGACAACCCTGATATAGAGAGACACAACCCTGATATAGACAACCCTGATATAGAGAGACACAACCCTGATATAGAGAGACACAACCCTGATATTGACAACCCTGATCTAGACACAACTCTGTACTTGGCTGTCACACCACCCACATAAGAGGCCCAATTCAGTTTTCTATAAAGCAGTGGAGTTGACATGAACTGACATGTTGTCCACCAATCATAGGATCAGAGAACGGATCTAGTACTGAATCCATAAACTACAGCTAACTAGCACTGCAGTGCATGAAATGTGGTGAGGTGTTGACTCAGAGAGAAAGACAATAGTTTAACAGTTTTATACAACTTAATTTCTACCAAAATTAACAAGTCCTACAGTCTACTGCAGTCCTACAGTCATTTCCGGTCACAACTTGCAGGCTTGTTTTCGAGTTGCTGTGCGTTTTGTTGCTAACCTGTTTTGCTACCTGACAGCTTTACGGTTTTCACCTTTTAATTACCGTTCATATATTTATTTATTTTTTCCTCAACTTTTTCACTCCGGACGCTTTATCTGGACACGATTCGTCAGGACCTCCAACAGCCGAAGCTAAGTAGTAACATTAACATGATGCCTTCTAATTGCAGCCGCTGTACTCGGCTTACGGCGAGGATAGCTGTGCTGCAAGCCCAGCTTCAGACGCAATCGTTAGGCAAGGGTAATTTCAGTGTAGGAAAGGATGAAATAGCGTCTGTGGCACCAGTAAGTACAGATGGTAGTGTAAATCCCCTGGCACAGTCCCCGCAGCCGGACAACTTTCTCACGGTTTCTGGAAGGAAATGCTGTAGGAACGCTCAACCGGTGTCGCTCATTCAGCAGACAGAAACTTTCAACCGGTTTTCCCCATTAAGCAGCGGGTCGGAGTCAGAGGCCGATTCTTCTCTGGTCTCTACTCCTCCCGTTACGGGGTCTGAGACGCCGAAGCTTCCCACCATTAGCTCTGACAAATTGAAAACTCTAGTCATTGGCGACTCCATTACCCGCAGTATTAGACTTAAAGCGAATCATCCAGCGATCATACACTGTTTACCCGGGGGCAGGGCTACCGACGTTAAGGCTAATCTGAAGATGGTGCTGGCTAAAGCTAAAATTGGCGAGTGTAGAGAGTATAGAGATATTGTTATCCACGTCGGCACCAACGATGTTAGGATGAAACAGTCAGAAATCACTAAGCGCAACATAGCTTCTGCGTGCATATCAGCTAGAAAGATGTGTCGGCATCGAGTAATTGTCTCTGGCCCCCTCCCAGTTAGGGGGAGTGATGAGCTCTACAGCAGAGTCTCACAACTCAATCGCTGGTTGAAAACTGTTTTCTGCCCCTCCCAAAAGTTAGAATTTGTAGATAATTGGCCCTCTTTCTGGGACTCACCCACAAACAGGACCAAGCCTGACCTGCTGAGGAGTGACGGACTCCATCCTAGCTGGAGGGGTGCTCTCATCTTATCTACCAACATAGACAGGGCTCTAACTCCTCTAGCTCCACAATGAAATAGGGTGCAGGCCAGGCAGCAGGCTGTTAGCCAGCCTGCCAGCATAGTGGAGTCTGCCATTAGCACAGTCAGTGTAGTCAGCTCAGCTATCACCATTGAGACCGTGTCTGTGCCTCGACCTAGGTTGGGCAAAACTAAACATGGCGGTGTTCGCCTTAGCAATCTCACTAGGATAAAGACCACCTCCATTCCTGTCATTACTGAAAGAGATCATGATACCTCACATCTCAAAATAGGGCTACTTAATGTTAGATCCCTTACTTCAAAGGCAATTATAGTCAATGAACTAATCACTGATCATAATCTTGATGTGATTGGCCTGACTGAAACATGGCTTAAGCCTGATGAATTTACTGTTTTAAATGAGGCCTCACCTCCTGGCTACACTAGTGACCATATCCCCCGTGCATCCCGCAAAGGCGGAGGTGTTGCTAACATTTACGATAGCAAATTTCAATTTACAAAAAAAAAAATGACATTTTCGTCTTTTGAGCTTCTAGTCATGAAATCTATGCAGCCTACTCAATCACTTTTTATAGCTACTGTTTACAGGCCTCCTGGGCCATATACAGCGTTTCTCACTGAGTTCCCTGAATTCCTATCGGACCTTGTAGTCATAGAAGATAATATTCTAATCTGTGGTGACTTTAATATTCACATGGAAAAGTCCACAGACCCACTCCAAAAGGCTTTCGGAGCCATCATCGACTCAGTGGGTTTTGTCCAACATGTCTCTGGACCCACTCACTGTCACAGTCATACGCTGGACCTAGTTTTGTCCCATGGAATAAATGTGGTGGATCTTAATGTTTTTCCTCATAATCCTGGACTATCGGACCACCATTTTATTACGTTTGCAATTGCAACAAATAATCTGCTTAGACCCCAACCAAGGAACATCAAAAGTCGTGCTATAAATTCACAGACAACACAAAGATTCCTTGATGCCCTTCCAGACTCCCTCTGCCTACCCAAGGACGCCAGAGGACAAAAATCAGTTAACCACCTAACTGAGGATCTCAATCTAATCTTGCGCAATACCCTAGATGCAGTTGCACCCCTAAAAACTAAAAAAATGTCTCATAAGAAACTAGCTCCCTGGTACACAGAAAATACCCGAGCTCTGAAGCAAGCTTCCAGAAAATTGGAACGGAAATGGCGCCACACCAAACTGGAAGTCTTCCGACTAGCTTGGAAGGACGGTACCGTGCAGTACCGTAGAGCCCTTACTGCTGCTCGATCATCCTATTTTTCTAACTTAATTGAGGAAAATAAGAACAATCCGAAATTCCTTTTTAATACTGTCGCAAAGCTAACTAAAAAGCAGCATTCCCCAAGAGAGGATGACTTTCACTTTAGCAGTGATAAATTCATGAACTTCTTTGAGGAAAAGATTATGATTATTAGAAAGCAAATTACGGACTCCTCTTTAAACCTGCGTATTCCTCCAAACCTCAGTTGTCCTGAGTCTGCACAACTCTGCCAGGACCTAGGATCAAGAGAGACGCTCAAGTGTTTTAGTACTATATCTCTTGACACAATGATGAAAATAATCATGGCCTCTAAACCTTCAAGCTGCATACTGGACCCTATTCCAACTAAACTACTGAAAGAGCTGCTTCCTGTGCTTGGCCCTCCTATGTTGAACATAATAAACGACTCTCTATCCACTGGATGTGTACCAAACTCACTAAAAGTGGCAGTAATAAAGCCTCTCTTGAAAAAGCCAAACCTTGACCCAGAAAATATAAAAAACTATCGGCCTATATCGAATCTTCCATTCCTCTCAAAAATTTTAGAGAAGGCTGTTGCGCAGCAACTCACTGCCTTCCTGAAGACAAACAATGCATACGAAATGCTTCAGTCTGGTTTTAGACCCCATCATAGCACTGAGACGGCACTTGTGAAGGTGGTAAATGACATTTTAATGGCATCGGACCGAGGCTCTGCATCTGTCCTCGTGCTCCTAGACCTTAGTGCTGCTTTTGATACCATCGATCACCACATTCTTTTGGAGAGATTGGAAACCCAAATTGGTCTACACGGACATGTTCTAGCCTGGTTTAGATCTTATCTGTCGGAAAGATATCAGTTTGTCTCTGTGAATGGTTTGTCCTCTGACAAATCAACTGTAAATTTCGGTGTTCCTCAAGGTTCCGTTTTAGGACCACTATTGTTTTCACTATATATTTTACCTCTTGGGGATGTTATTCGAAAACATAATGTAAACTTTCACTGCTATGCGGATGACACACAGCTGTACATTTCAATGAAACATGGTGAAGCCCCAAAATTGCCCTCGCTAGAAGCATGTGTTTCAGACATAAGGAAGTGGATGGCTGCAAACTTTCTACTATTAAACTCGGACAAAACAGAGATGCTTGTTCTAGGTCCCAAGAAACAAAGAGATCTTCTGTTGAATCTGACAATTAATCTTAATGGTTGTACAGTCGTCTCAAATAAAACTGTGAAGGACCTCGGCGTTACTCTGGACCCTGATCTCTCTTTTGAAGAACATATCAAGACCATTTCGAGGACAGCTTTTTTCCATCTACGTAACATTGCAAAAATCAGAAGCTTTCTGTCCAAAAATGATGCAGAAAAATTAATCCATGCTTTTGTCACTTCTAGGTTAGACTACTGCAATGCTCTATTTTCCGGCTACCCGGATAAAGCACTAAATAAACTTCAGTTAGTGCTAAATACGGCTGCTAGAATCCTGACTAGAACCAAAAAATTTGATCATATTACTCCAGTGCTAGCCTCTCTACACTGGCTTCCTGTCAAAGCAAGGGCTGATTTCAAGGTTTTACTGCTAACCTACAAAGCATTACATGGGCTTGCTCCTACCTATCTCTCTGATTTGGTCCTGCCGTACATACCTATACGTACGCTACGGTCACAAGACGCAGGCCTCCTAATTGTCCCTAGAATTTCTAAGCAAACAGCTGGAGGCAGGGCTTTCTCCTATAGAGCTCCATTTTTATGGAACGGTCTGCCTACCCATGTCAGAGACGCAAACTCGGTCTCAACCTTTAAGTCTTTACTGAAGACTCATCTCTTCAGTGGGTCATATGATTGAGTGTAGTCTGGCCCAGGAGTGGGAAGGTGAACGGAAAGGCTCTGGAGCAACGAACCGCCCTTGCTGTCTCTGCCTGGCCGGTTCCCCTCTTTCCACTGGGATTCTCTGCCTCTAACCCTATTACAGGGGCTGAGTCACTGGCTTGCTGGGGCTCTCTCATGCCGTCCCTGGAGGGGGTGCGTCACCTGAGTGGGTTGATTCACTGTTGTGGTCATCCTGTCTGGGTTGGCGCCCCCCCCCCTTGGGTTGTGCCGTGGCGGAGATCTTTGTGGGCTATACTCAGCCTTGTCTCAGGATGGTAAGTTGGTGGTTGAAGATATCCCTCTAGTGGTGTGGGGGCTGTGCTTTGGCAAAGTGGGTGGAGTTATATCCTTCCTGTTTGGCCCTGTCCGGGGGTGTCCTCGGATGGGGCCACAGTGTCTCCTGACCCCTCCTGTCTCAGCCTCCAGTATTTATGCTGCAGTAGTTTATGTGTCGGGGGGCTGGGGTCAGTTTGTTATATCTGGAGTACTTCTCCTGTCCTATTCGGTGTCCTGTGTGAATCTAAGTGTGCATTCTCTAATTCTCTCCTTCTCTCTTTCTTTCTCTCTCTCGGAGGACCTGAGCCCTAGGACCATGCCCCAGGACTACCTGACATGATGACTCCTTGCTGTCCCCAGTCCACCTGGCCGTGCTGCTGTTCCAGTTTCAACTGACCTGAGCCCTAGGACCATGCCCCAGGACTACCTGACATGATGACTCCTTGCTGTCCCCAGTCTACCTGGCCATGCTGCTGCTCCAGTTTCAACTTCCACCTGACTGTGCTGCTGCTCTAGTTTCAACTGTTCTGCCTTATTATTATTCGACCATGCTGGTCATTTATGAACATTGAACATCTTGGCCATGTTCTGTTATAATCTCCACCCGGCACAGCCAGAAGAGGACTGGCCACCCCACATAGCCTGGTTCCTCTCTAGGTTTCTTCCTAGGTATTGGCCTTTCTAGGGAGTTTTTCCTAGCCACCGTGCTTCTACACCTGCATTGCTTGCTGTTTGGGGTTTTAGGCTGGGTTTCTGTACAGCACTTTGAGATATCAGCTGATGTACGAAGGGCTATATAAATAAATTTGATTTGATTTGAAGTAAGAGGGATCGAGTTAGAGAGAGAGAGAGATCTAGCTAGTGTTATTTTTTATAAACTTCCACTTTTACTAGGCTAGCGAATGCAGCTAGCTAGTTTAGCCTACTCAAACACCCGGCTCAAACAGAGAGGGATGCTATGTTAGCTAGCTGGCTATGGCTATCAAACAGAGAGGGATGCTATGTTAGCTAGCTGGCTATGGCTATCAAACAGAGAGGGATGCTATGTTAGCTAGCTGGCTATGGCTATCAAACAGAGAGGGATGCTATGTTAGCTAGCTGGCTATGGCTATCCAACCGGTGTAAATACTAAACTGCTTTCTGACTGTACACTGTACTGCGTGATTGTAGCGGGTTTACTAACACGTTAGATCTAGTATGTTGACTATGACAACAATGAAGGCTGTTTGTAGCTGTTAGCGGTCATGATATGAAGGTTTGACTTGGTCACAGACAGCTGATATGTTGTGCACTGAAGTCCACAAGTGAATGGAAAAGGTGAGAGGAAGAGAGCACATAGAAAGTTGCAAGAAGTAATTAAATATACAATGAGCAAAGTGATCATGGGTGTATTCATTTTGCAGATTCTGTTGAAAAACTTTTCTTAAACGGAAGCAAACGGTATAAAACGGGGATAAACATACCTGAATTTGTCCAATAGAAACTCTAATTTGCAACTGTCGGACTAATGATTACAGATCAGCTAGATGCAGGCAAGAGTGTGCAAGGCGGTATTGAATGTGTCACTGTCTGTCACATTGATTACTCAACATTCTCTCTACCTGTGCACCTATGTTGTAAACTCTCATTCATAGGCTAGTTTGTAGCAACCTCATGATGGGTATAGGGAAAAAGTATCATGTAAAGTATCATGTAGTAGCCTAAACCTATCTCTCTTACATTGAACTGGGTGAATGGAATATGATTGACAGTCATCCAATATGCTGTAATAGAAATAAAGGCCATGCTCATATTTTATTTATATCTTTTACAAACATGGTCATCCTCCCTGATCTTAAATGTCACCGACTGCCACTTGCTCAATTTGTCATGCGATGCTGTAAAGTTCACACTTTCAGAAGACTGCTCATACTGAGTGCAGTTGACAGTATTTTCAATGAATTTGAACAGATATGCTGTGAACTAACGCACCAGAACATTTTAAATAATAGGAGTTCCAATACGGCATAGCATGTGGCCTGTGTATCGTGGCCGGTGTATCGTGGCCTGTGTATCGTGGCCCGTGTATCGTGGCCTGTGTATCGTGGCCTGTGTATCGTGGCCTGTGTATCGTGGCCTGTGTATCGTGGCCTGTGTATCGTGGCCCATGTATCGCGGCCGGTGTATCGTGGCCCGTGTATCGTGGCCTGTGTATCGTGGCCCGTGTATCGTGGCCTGTGTATCGTTGCCCGTGGATCGTGGCCCGTGGCCCGTGTATCGTGGCCCGTGGATCGTGGCCTGTGTATCATGGCCCGTGGATCGTGGCCTGTGTATCATGGCCTGTGTATCGTGGCCCGTGGATCGTGGCCTGTGTATCATGGCCTGTGTATCGTGGCCCGTGGATCGCGGCCTGTGTATCGTGGCCCGTGGATCGTGGCCTGTGTATCGTGGCCCGTGGATCGTGGCCCGTGGATCGTGGCCTGTGTATCGTGGCCCGTGGATCGTGGCCTGTGTATCATGGCCTGTGTATCGTGGCCCGTGGATCGTGGCCTGTGTATCGTGGCCCGTGTATCGTGGCCCGTGTATCGTGGCCTGTGTATCATGGCCTGTGTATCGTGGCCGGTGTATCGTGGCCTGTGTATCGTGGCCTGTGTATCGTGGCCTGTGTATCGTGGCCTGTGTATCGTGGCCTGTGTATCGTGGCCCGTGTATCGCGGCATGTGTATCGTGGCCCGTGGATCGTGGCCTGTGTATCGTGGCCGGTGTATCGTGGCCCGTGTATCGTGGCCTGTGTATCGTGGCCTGTGTTTCGTCGCCTGTGTATCGTGGCCCGTGGATCATGGCCTGTGTATAGTGGCCCGTGGATCGTGGCCCGTGTATCATGGCCCGTGGATCGTGGCCTGTGTACTGTGGCCCGTGGATCGTGGCCTGTGTATCGTGGCCTGTGTATCGTGGGCCGTGTATCGTGGCCTGTGTATCGTGGCCTGTGTATCGTGGCCCGTGTTTCGTGGCCTGTGTATCGTGGCCTGTGTAACGTGGCCCGTGGATCGTGGCCCATGGATCGTGGCCGGTGGATCGTGGCACGTGGATAGTGGCCGGTGTATCGTGGCTCGTGGATCGTGGCCCGTGGATCGTGGAAGATGGAATGGAAGCCACACCTCACTTCCAGATGGAAGCCACACCTCACTAAAAGATGCCTGACAGCCCAGTTGGAGTTTGCAAAGTTACCTAAAGGTCTCTAAGACAAGATTTTCTGGTCTGATGAAATCAAATTTGAACTCTTTGGCCTGAATGTCAAGTGTCACGTCTGGAGGAAACCAGGCAATGCTCATCGCCTAGCCAATAGCATCCCTACAATGAAGCATGGTGGTGGCAGCATCATGCTGTGTGCC